>NW_010973093.1:6230169-6353966 GCF_000737465.1 Haliaeetus leucocephalus | reverse complement strand
GAGGGGAGCGGAGCCCGCCCCGGAGCTCTGCCCGCGGCGGGGGCCGCGCCGCCCCGGGCGGCAGGAAGGAGCCGCGGAGCGGGACAAAGGCCGGCGGGACGTGGCTCCGGCTTCTCCCGGCCGGGGACGATTTTGCGGCCGCTCCGGGGTGACCCGCGCAGGCCGCGGGCAGCAGCAGCAGCAGCCCGGAGGCGGCTGCGGGGGGGGGCCCAGCCGGAGGGAAAGGGCGTCGGGGGCGGCCTGTCCCCTCGTTGGGAGCCTCGCGGTGCTGCCCGGGACGCGGCCCCGGGCGGGGTGGGAGCGGGCAGGCGGCCGGGTCGGCGCTTCTGAGCGCGGCGGCCTGCGGCTGGACGGCCGGCCCCGGAGCCGGTGCAGCCCCGGCTCTGCTCGGCGCCCTGCCTCGGTGCGCCGTCGTCCTCGTCCCTCTGCGTGCGCTGAGGTGCTGTTCTCAGGGCAGGCGTTGAAGTAAGAACAGTTCAGCCGTGAACTTCTGGTTCGGTTTTGTTTCATTCGGGTGGAAATTTACAGTGTTACAGCAGGGTCATGTTGCCAGGGTTCCCGCCTGCACTTGTTGGTGGTTGAGTCTTGCAAAAACAGTGGATATTTATTTTTCAGGAGAGCTGCAGCAAACACATTTCGAGTTTTTCCTTTGAAGTTAGACCACTGAAAAATACTCGCGGCTTGAGCAGCGTTTTAGGCTTCATTAGGCTGAGGAGACGCAGTACTGGTTTATTTTTTTATTAATTTAATACAGAGGTGGTAATACTAAAGAAGCTGTTTGCCCTGTTTTGGGAACTTTTTATTTTTTTAGTAGAAGAAGGAAAGGTCACGCTCTCTGTGAGAGGTGCAAGCGCTCTCAGCAAATAATGTTTGTCATAGTTGTTTGCTGTAGTCTCTGTTCAGTCCTGCTAGGACTCTGGGCGGAGAACTGATGATACAAACTAAAGAGTTTGGTATATTTGGAATAAAGAGGTGAATTTTTGCTCTTGGCAGCTTCTGCTGTGTGAAGCTCTTGTGCTTGCTAGATGAAGGGGTGTGTACCTGTTGGGCCCTGGGAGGGTGGTATTATCCATGTTTACAACACCTTTCAAAAACCAGAATCCCAAAACTTTTAAATTAAATGCATGGATTAAAACCTTGTCTGTGATACACCAAGGCGGTTGTGATAAAAGAAGAAATAGCCTTGTTGCAGTGCAGTTACAACTCTCTCTGTTGCCCCTTGTATTTCCACCTGACCCCTGTTTTTCATATTTATGCATCATTCCCCTGAATCCTGTGTATCTTCAGGGATGAGAGTTGGTTTTGCACCCTGACTCCAGAACCTGTGATGCCCTGTAAGCTTGTGATGATGTAGCATCTGCATCCTTTCTCCAGGTGGAGGAAGGGCACTTGTTTCTGTTGTAGTTGTTTTAAAGTGGCTATTTAAATATGAATTCAGGACAACAGGGCCAGTTTGATGATACGCAAGTGCTTGTGGTGAAAGCTGGTGTTAGGGTGTTTTTTGTTAAGATAACAGATGAGTGCTGTGCCCTGGGAGGAGCTGAGTGTAGGATCCTGGGTGGGCTCTGGAGGAGCAGGTTGCTGTGGCAGCGATGGTGAAGGCAGGTTCCTGGAACCAGCAAGAAACTCCATCCTAGGCTGGGATCCCTCTGCTGCTGTGTGACTGCCTGTGCAAAGCCAAGGGAGTCTGCGGGTGGGATGGGAAGGATCTGGACGTGTCTGCAGGTGGTCTGCAGTCTGCCAGGGCAGGTCTAGCTGCTCTCAGAGGTGCACTGTGGCCTTGCCCCCGGCACGTGTTCCGCTCTTGCTGGCTCCCTGCTGATGCCAAGGTAAGCTGAGCTGTAGCAAAGCAAACCCACCAAAAATTGGCCAATTTTCCATAGTTCAGGTGCCCAGCGTTTGCTCATGGTGGGGTTGGGCAAGCACTGGTGCAAGGGAGGTGTGGGAATGTATTGCTGGGTGGGGCGAAAAGTAGGTAGGACTGCGTCAGTGTTGATTTAATTGGCTTAAACGGTATGGTGAGGTGGAGCAGGGAAGTTATTAAGCTGGAAACAAGTAATTATATTTAAAAAAAAAAAGTTTTGCTCATTTAATTTTCAGCCAGAAATACTCTCTGATCCAGCTTGTGCAACTGCTGCTGCAAAGGAGGTGGTGGGAGTGGGAGAGGGTGGGACAACTCTGGCCATGGCAGTGTCCTCCGGACAGCAATCCATTGCTTTTGGAGACCATGCCCAGAGGACATGTGCTTGGGCAAGCTGGCCTGAGGTGACAGCCTCTTGCAGGGTTTTTCTCTTTTGGTATGAGGGCTGACGGTTTTGTAAGGAGTATCTGCTGTCAGGGAGTTTGGCAGGTGCTGGGGGTAGGGAGAAGGTGGGGGTGATGGTACAGGGGAGAAGTCTTCATGGAAATTGAGGCCCATCACGTTGGTGTCTGGAGCTAGGGCAGCAGATCCAGAAGGTCTCTACAGGCCACTCTGTTTTGTTTTTAATTTGATATCCTACAGCATTTTTGTTGCACACAGGCTAAAGCCCCTCCAGGTGACAATACTGAGACAAAGGGACACCTAGCTGTCCTCATGCTGGGCTTACTGTGCAGCCGTGGCCCTCAAGCCTTGCGATCAAGCAAGGGGTTGCTTCAGGTCTCGTCATGCTTAGTGTTCTGCATGCCCCAGCTTCATGCTCATGTCTTCTCCTGGCTAAATGCGTCAGCTGTTCATGCCCATGAACTTGGGAGCTTCATTTTTTCCCAAAGGGTCCCCCTGGCCAGTGCAGTTGATGGTGCCGTGTTCAAGGCACGGTTGATGGCTCAGAGACAAAGGAGAACTGGAATTCTAAGTGCTGAAAATATAGCCTATTTCATAATTTTTGAAATTTTTGTTAGTTGTGTGCAAACTGAAGTCTGTCTGGATGCCGGTGACTGCTGGTGTGAAGAATTATTGTCCTCCTTAGTTATGTGTAAAGTTAAAAGTCCAGAAGAAGTCCTGCATATTTAGTGTCCTGGATGTTTTGCAGAGAAAACAGAGATTCTGTGGGAAGTAGGATATCCCACTTTGAAAAAACAACACTCGAACTGTAATTGGAGCAATTTTGCATTTCTCTCATGGCCAAAATTAGTTATAGTCTTTACTGCTGACATTATGTAGAAAATTGTCAGTTGAAGAATGGTGGTGTGAAATCTAGAAATGTAATTAATTCTAAGGCACAGGAAGAATTTTGATTCTAATTGCAACCTGTGGAGTCACTTGTCCTACCTCCAGTGCCAAGCAGGAGCTGGAACTGCTTAAAACTGGCTGGTACAGATTCAGCTCCTGTGTTTAGCATTCAGGAAGACTGGAGGCAACTGGGAGTTCTTGAAGTACTTGCTGCTTGGTATGCTCTGGTGTCTTTCAAAAGCAAAGCATACATACTGTATGTCTTTTCAGAGTGTACGTGATGGTACAGATGTTTTGGGTGGGAATTCCTGACCTGTTCAGCTGGAATTTGGGATTCTCAGTTACCTTCACATGCATGGTCCTGCCTGCTCCCCCATTGAGGCCTTTGCCCTCTCTACCCTACTCCAGCCATAACCTCTCTGTTTTTAGCAAAAATCAGAGAAAGTCCATAGCTGGTTAGAGAATCGTCTGTGGATATGAGGCAAGGAACCTGGGCAGGGAGGTTGCCAAGGGGTATCTGAGTGCATCAAGAGACTGTCTAGAGTCCCACTCTCACCCTTGGATGCCATTCAGGCCATCAGTGACATATTGGAATTGGGAGATGGGTTTCTGCCTATGTACGAGGAAGCTCTGCCCTCTACCTTTCTCTGCCTGGCCGAAAAGAGCTTCTGAGAGGCTTTTTGAGAGGTCAAGAATTGTTCATGTTTGGCAGATGACTTAATTGGTGAACACTGTGAAGGACTTTGTCAGTCACTGTGGTCAGATGAATTTGGCGACAGTGTGTAATCTGTGCTGTGTCTTTGGGGTAATCATAGTTACTTCAAACAGCTTGCCCCATTGTCCCAGCATTGGAGCAGCCAGGTGATAATGTGCTCACCTGGATGATGGCTGAAATCTTTTCACATGTCCTGCAGCTCATTGAGGGATAGGTATTGGGTGATTACCTCTGGTTCTGCCTCTTCTTCCTGTTCTCGTGATGACCCTGGTTCATCTTCATCCCTCACTAAGCGAACTGATTTTTTTGTATATTTCTTCTTCTGTGTGGGGGCAACTGATACTGGCATGGGTTGGTTCTCTGGTTCAGTGGCAGTGCTTGTCGCAGGGGCTGGAGTGGCTGCGGTGCCTATACAGATGGGTTCTGCCCCTTTATAACTTGATGGCATAAAGGTACACTGTGCACTGGGGTCTACTAGAGCCTTCAAATTACTGAGCGAGTGGCTGCGTAGTGCTTAATTGCTGGCTGGGGTTAAACCACAACAGGTGTCAAAAGCAGAATATTACTTGAACCCATTTGAGGGCATCACCATGACTGGTACGATCCTCGGTACGGGAATTCTGTAAGAGATGCCATGACTTTTGTATCTTCCTCCTCTTTGTGTTGCTGCCTTTGAGTGCAAGGAGTGACTGGAGCAGCTCTTCTCCCCACTGCTGAAAGTGCTCCTGGACCCAGGCCTGGCAGGAGGAGAGGAACGAGGTGCTGATGCCTCGATGTTGAGATGTTGGATCTGCTGGGGCACAATGTGGGCACTGTCAAAAGGCTGGCGGGTGGACTTACTTTCTCCCTCCATTATGCCCCTCTGCTTAGAGAGGTAAGAGGAGCCCCAGTAAACACGGCAATCTGCTTAGGGAACCTCAAGGAGGGGAATTTGGGGAACAAGAAGACAGTTGGGAGGTAGAGGGAAGGGTGAAGCAAAGGGAGCAGCAAGCAAGCAGCTGATGAGGTATGAAGCAGTGTATGAATGGCCAGGTAAAATGAAATGTGTGATGTGGATTAGAAAACAAGGAAGACAGAAAAGAACGAATAAGAAAAGAGCGGGGACTGGGAGAATGAATCCTTGTCCTCAGTAGGTAGTAAAATAAGCGTTATCTGTCACTGTGTATTAATTATCTGTTCTTATTCTAATGTAGGCAAAGTGAGTTGTATCTTTAGCAGGTGGGAACTGATTGGATAAAATCAGAAGGTGATTGTACTTAACTCTTGCTCACATTGGAATTATAAAACCGGTGTGTGTTAATGTACACCGCTGGTGTAAGCTGACACTGGCAGATTTGTCAGATTGATGGGTGTATGTCTACTTGGATGCATTTGCATTTATTATGGAAGGTAAAGATAGTTGTGCAGTGAGCAAACCCATGTATTTCAGTTCATTTGTGCCTACCAGTTTATTCCTGTACGGTATCTCTGCCAGGATATGGATGACCATATCTGCTTTGTGTTTGAGTCTTAGTGTACACCTGCACGTGTAGGACTGTATTTATATGTAAGCATGTGGTTTTGCATTTCAGCTTTCCGTTTTGGTTTACTTGTAATCAACTGACATTCTTCATATGTCTGTTTTCCTGGTAAAGGGGCAGCCCCAAAATACTAGTTAGTCTCATCAGGCGCTGGGAGGCTTTTTCAGTTATTTTATGTTGATTTTAATGGAGCCAGCAGGAGCGGAAATCACACTGTTGCCTGTCAAAACAAGGGCCATCCAGCAAGAGAAAGACGAGTTTTGTGAGGAAGCAAAAAAAAAAAAGTGTGCTTTCCAAACTTGATTTTGTTGAGGAGTCCCCCAAATTAAATTTATTCACAGTCCCGGTGTATATGTAGTGAAGCATTACTTACAGGAGTCTTGTGCAACCACATCAAGCTCTGCGTTTATCAAACAAACATGAACACCTTGTTAGGATCGTACAGCTGGGATGTGATTGCTGCTTTTGAAGTCAGATGTCTTCTGTTGGATTTAGGTTTGATAAGATTTTATGTGAGTTGAAAGAAAAAGTGGGGGCCTACTTTCCAATGGGAGTAATAGCTGCTGTATGTCGCCAGTGGAAGCTAGAAAGAAAAACTGCCTGAGAGAAAGAAGCTGCACAGGGTGTTTGTGTAGCACTCTGCCCTGCAGCGCAGGAACCAGCAGCAGATGTCCATCCAAGTTTCACTGAAGTGATGTTTATAAAGAAGGTACAAAAATCTCTGAATGGGTGTGATGCTTCTGGCATCCTCTCAAAGGCTGGAGTGCACTGATCTGGACCAGCTTTCAAAAGGTGCTGGTTATGTTCCCAGATCTCATGTACCTTATTTAAAATGGACTGCATTGTATTCACCAAAGCTATCAATGCCTGCTTAGATCTGTATGTTTTTGTTGCCCTTCTGCTGCGTGCTGAGGGAACAGCATCCAGCTCAGGGAGGTGGGAATTGCTCCGCTGCAGCAGCAGGGTGGAGAAAACATGCCTGATTTTGGCAGTTGAACCTTTTCATCATGGTTCAGGGGTTGTCACCTTGGGGCGTGGGCTCTTCCATGGATGTTCTGGTCAGGATGGATTATTATTATTATTGTACAGTCTGGCTTCCTGCTTTGGAGGGATGAACAAATGTTTAGGAGATTCCTGTGCTGATCATGGTCATTTATGGTTGGGCTGTAACATCTCTTCTACAATGAGAAACCCAGTCCCTGTAAAGACACCAGTTCAGGAGATTCTGTGTCTTTAAGTCAATTGGTCCAGTAGTTACTGCATTTTGAAGCTGGTGGGTTTTTTTTAATATCAGTTTGGTTGGTTTCTGGTTATTGGTTGCTGGCGGAGGAGCCCTCCTCCAGCAATCTCCCTGTGCAGTCACTGTGCTGTTTGCTTGGCCAGTGTCTTCAGTAATGCGAATCCTGCACTGTGTTATTCAAGTCTGCTGGCATTCCCTGTGAAGGGCTTTTGTTTGTCTTCTAGATCCTCAGATTTCTTTTTATGTTGCAGGATTGTTTGATTGCAGAAGAAATGTGTGAGCAGTGGGTAAATGATAGTGCAGTGCCTGTTGAGCACTGAAAAATTTCTTCCTTTTAAAAAGGTGTGTTGCTATGGCTGGATTAATTAATGTGTGGTAGTTAACTCATGGTGAATCCCTAGTGAGAGATGCTTCACCTGTGTTTCCTTGGTTCAGCTCGCACATAACTTGAACACTGCGTCTCTGCTAGGCTTTGACAGTGGAATAGCTAATGCATGTTAGTTACCCCTCCATATGCACATGCCACTCTTTGGTGATGATAGCAGTTCTGTTGTTTGGAGGGTATCTGAAACAAAAGCTGTGAGGCTCACCCCTCTCAGTAGGCAACTGACTTGGATGTTTAGGGTGACTGTTAAAATATCAAAATATTTGATTATCAAAATCAATGAGAAAGGGCTCTAAGTTATTCTGAAGGTGCCTAGGGGTTAAGTCATTGTCCATAAAGCATGAAATTGCAGGGAGGGTGTCTTTCATCTTGTTCTCTTGGAGTGGGATTGCAGGAAGGATTTGTGCAGCCTTGAAGCCCTCTTTGGTTTTTAGTCAGGGTTCTTCTGGTTGTCTGAACAAGACAAAGTTATTTTTGCTGTGACTCTGCACCCTGTTTTCTATCCCCACCCTACCTCCTTGTACCATTGCTGAGTTGTTGGACAAGTTATCCCTGTTATAAATCTCTTGCTGAGATTTGCTAGGTGGACTTGTATAGCTGTATGTAAGATGCCTGGAAAACTGCCACTGCAGGTGGCACCATGTTTGGCAGCCTCTCGAAGGGGTATTCCTGTGTTACGAGCTTGATATTGACTGCAGGTGCTAGTACGGATATACCTTTAACACATATATACCTTTAACATATACAGCCCCTTTATCTGTTCACCTTGTAGGCATCTCCCTTGTTGAGGCCGTGTTGGTCCCTTCACCCTGTGACTGGTCCCAGCTCAGGAGCTAGCCTTCCCCTTGGAGGGGGCAGAGCTCCCCGAGCTGCAGTGCTGGTGAGGGGGTAGGATGCTGCTGCTGGGGGTGACAGGAGGTAGGACACCCACCTTCCCAGAGGCAGGCAGGGAGCATGGTGGCTTGGCTCCATCACTTGTCAAACCGTGCCTGTACGGCACACTGGGTGTAGGCTTATCCTAAATCCCATGCCCACTAAACTAATCTAAGCCTAAGTCAGTTGCTGGCATTAGGAAGCAGGTCCCCTTGCAAGCTCCTCTTGGGTGCTGACACTATGTCAGTGTCTTAAGGCCAGGCAGCCCTCATAGCTCGCGTTGCTGGCAGGGCAGAGGTGTGTGCTGTGCTGCCTGTGGGACAGCCTCATGCTTCTGACTCACTGAGGAGCCTCTCTGCAGAGGTGCCAGGCTGCACCTCTGCCAAAATAATTCGTGTGGCCTCCCCAGCCCCTGTCTTTCCTGGGTGCATCATTGGTGTGGGTGGTAGGCTCAATTAGTTCAACTGGCTCTTATTTTTCTGTGTTGGGTTGGTGGTTTTTTTTTTTTGTGTGTGTGCATGTTTGCTTGTCAGGGATCAAGCAGATTTCCACAGTTGCGTTGCGCTGGCAAGCCGCAAGTGTACGAAATCGGCGCTCTGGTGTACAATAACCTTATGAGTTAGAAGAGCACCATGTTGGAGCTAATTAGCTTCCTGCCTGCCTTTAATCTCAGTGTTTTCACCTTTTAGTAACTGTGCCTGACTGGATTGGTGGGTTTTTGAGGCACTTCTTGCAGTTGAAGGGAAGGATAGACTGCAGGGAGATTTGCAGTGGGACAGACTTGAACTAATTCATGTGATTTAATATGGTAAACTCGAAGCACCCAGAGGATGGGAGGGATTAATTTTAAATCAAAGGATGTAAAAGAAGACCGATAAACTTTGGCAGCTGAATACATTTGGAAATGACAATAAAGGGGGAAGGGAGAATTGAAAACTTGCACTGCCTCAGTGTCTGAGTGTGCCTCAGCTGTGGCAACAAAGCTTTGTGTCGGCCTGCATTCAGGAGACTTCTGGATAGGCTGCGTTGCTGACTTCAGTTTTAAACTTTTCGCTCTGCTTTATTTTAAGTGAGGTTAAGCTGTCTCCTATGGGCATCTGCAATCTTATTGGGATTCCTTTTGTCTGAGGGGAGGCTTTAGATCTTGAAGATAGCCATGATGTGCATTTCTTGGTCTACTTGGTGGCTGTTGCTTCAAGGTAAGTTCTGCAGTTGGTGCAGCTGCAGCATGTTTGCGCCTCGCCATGGTTAGGTGGAAAGGTGCAAGCATGGCTTTTAGCAGATGTCATAGGTTTATTTAAGTTCCTGTGTGCCGAGTGTGTGAATTTTTGAGGAGACCAAACTATTGGTAAGCAAAGGTCCTTGTGGAGCTCTCTGCACTGCCGGTTGGATGCCTGCTCCATGCCTGTACGGACCCTGCACAGGGTGTGTGAGATATCATTGGTCTGGATTTGCATCAGGACTGTCATGTGATGCTGCAGAGCATCTTCCAAAATGTGTGACCTTGACTCCTCAGGCTGTAGCCTCTGTGGAGGAATCTCTGCTATTGCTGCTTGTGAGGAAATACAACATGGTGTTGCCAAGCATCCACTATCTGTCTCCCTCCCGGTTCTGCTCTCAAACGAGCTAAACTGCCATTCATGTGAACGTGTGCAATAACTTTGTGCTTAGCCGGGTATAGCCCATTAACTTTTGTATGAGCATCAAGGGAGATGGAGGGTATGTATATTGCACAAATTGCGTATTTATTAGCTGCTAAATTGATTTCCTCTTCTGCAAATCGAAGCCTTTGTGTTTGCCCTTTACTGGAGGCAGAGCAAGCGCTCCAGGAAGCAGTCGGCTCGAGCTGATCCTGGAGCAAACAAAGAGTCCAAGCGCCAGGAATTAGTCTGTGTTTTGAATAATTTATCTGATCCTTCTGAGGTGCTTCAGGAGATGCCCTGTGGTGTAAGGAGGACAGCTGTTGGGAGCAGGCAGAGCTGAGCCGAAAGGGAGTCAGTCCTTCTATCAGTTTTTTTCTAGGCTTATTTTTTCTATGGACCGAAAGGGTTTTATGGTTTGCTTTGGACCTAATTCTCTGGAAGTGGTTCTCTGAACTGAATTAGCCATCGCTTTGCTTTTGGACCAGAGAGCAAAGTGTTTGTACTTTGAAGAGGTTCGTGGACAGAGATAAAACAGTTTCCTTTAAAAACACATGGCTGTGTTGCTTTGACCTGGGAGGGGTTATGGACTAAGATAAAAGCATTGCATTTGGAAATTCCTTCTGGGGAGTGATGGGACCATGTCCGAGTTTTCTTGTAAAGACCAGTTCCCCTCCTGAACAGTGTCAGTTCAGGACCTGGTTTCATGCCAAACACTGGAAACCTCGCCCTACCTTTGATGTCCTCTTTCCTCCTGTCCCACTCAGAAATATGGATGGGCATAGGGTAGGAAGGGGGAGGATGATCAGAACTGCTTCGTGTAGGGCTGGCCAAGACTGGTGGCCCAGAGCCAAGGACAGACATGCGAGTTCAATCCTTTCTTCAAGGTACTTTTTGCCTTGGGATAGTGGGAACAGTCAGAATGTGGAAATTGGGGTGTTTGGATGTCTGCTTTTAAAGCTGGTTTCCTTACTGATTTGTGGAAAAGTAGAGGTCAGCTCTCTCCTTTCTGATCTGGTGGAGCCCAACTGTTGTAACTAGGAAGTGTGACTGTATGGTACAAGTATGCGTGCAAGTTTATGCAAAGGAGTTGTGAATGAGCTCGGACTTCCATTGGAAGAAGAAGGGGTTGGATGTAAAGGTTTGGAGATGTGCTGCTTTAGGCAGCAGCTTGGCAGTTGAGTTGTTGCTGCACCGGGGGCACACGTTGTTGAGTATCTGAACAAGCTTGCCAGAGTTCTCCTGGAAATGCAAAATCTATTTTAAAACATGTTTCTATTAATTTATTTCTTTTTGAGAAGAGTTGGAGTAACATCCTAGAGCTTATCTGCAAAGCTGGTTATGCCAGTCATGGCCAAATACGCTTCCTACAGGTTAAGCTTTGCCACTGTGCATCAGTGCTAGATATCCTCAGGGCTGAGAACAAGAATTTGTTCTCTGGCCTGTTCCCAGGGCTTCATCCCTGCTGATCTTGCTGATGAGGACCACAGCTGACCAAATGAGAGAAGGATCTTCTCGGCAAGCATGGAAGTGACAAAGGTTGAGACAGGAGTGGTGGGAACTGTGGCCCATGTGTGTCTGTGGACTCGTGTGGGAGGGCTCAGTTGGTTTCCCCATCAGGGACATGATTTGGGATCTTCTGTGAGTTGAACTGGAAATTCCAAGTCTGATTTGTCAGTATGGCTGTTTTTTTCCTGCCCTACAAAAATAAGCTGTAAATGAAGAATGTGTGAATGCAGGGTTTATTTCAGTGAAGACATGCAATGTTTCTGGGGCTGGTCATTTGCTTTAATATAGACAGGTTGCAGTCACAACTGACTTGAACGGGAGCCTGTAACTGAACTGGCAGCAGGGAACCTGCTTCATAGTTGAGCTGCCAAAGGTCTGAGATGGACCCTGCCTTGTGCCAGGGCACTGTGCTGCTCTCACAGCACCTGGGATGGAGTCCAGGAGCTTCTTGTCCATGGCGCTATTTCCATACAGTAAATAGAAGCTTTCTGGGAAGGTTTGTATTGGGTTTCCCTCTCAAATCTGATTAGTACTCTGACTTCGGCAGTGAAGCTTTGACTGCCCAGCGTTCACGTCCTTAGAGTAATGTTGTGCTGGCATGTCCTGAGTCTTTGAGACCCAAACCAAACACAACGAACCCTCTGTGGTGATGTTCTTCAAGGGGTTGATTGTCCACACTGTGGAGCAATGCACTAAACTGCAGATGTAATACTGGGGTCAAAATTTTGCTATCCCTTTGGGCATTGCATTCGAGAGATGTGGGTTTAGCAACCAATATTGGTTGCTTCATGGCAGCTGAGCTGGTGAAGATGAAGGTTGGGTCATCTTCGTCCAAGCTGGCAGGAGCTGCTGCTGCTTTACTGCCCAGCAGGAACATTGACTCATATGCCAGGAGAACAAGCAACTGCTCAGTCAGTGTTACGCCCAGAGAGGTCCACAGGTCGACTAAGCTGAGTGTCCCTGTTCACCATGGGTTACAGCATTCTCTGCATTTGCAGCAGTCTCACAGCAATAGTTTCTTCCAAATTTCTACCCATAGTTAAAGTCCAAAAGCTGCCACTGTGATGTGCTGGAGGAAGAGGCTATTCCCAGTACTTTGGATATTGCAGAAAAGATAATTCTGAACAGAACTTGCAAGTGATCCTGTGAAGTAATTTTGCCCAGTGCTTCAGAGGACCAAGGTAATCTGTATGTGCTAGAAGAAAAGTTCCCTCAGTCCCAAGTATGGCAGTTGTTTTAGATGACTGAGTTTGATATGCTTTGGTCCATGTTAGGAGTCAAAGACAGACAAAGACCCTTGGAAATCTCTTTAAAAATAAAATAAAAGTAATCACAGAATGGAAACGCAATGAGAGAATTCTGTCTGGTACCTTCCCTACGTGTGCACTTGCACTTACTCTGCCAGGATCAGCCAGAGCCCAGCTAATAACATAAGCCCTTCACTCCCCCCTTAGAGATACTAGCAAGTTGGATGCCCAAGAAATCCTACCACAAGTTTGGTATTTTGTCTCCAGTAGTTATCCCTTTCTACCTCATACATAAGCATATCAAGCTGCTTTTTAAAAACAGTTTGGACTCTTTCTGGAGGACAATTTCAGTCATTAGCTGCAGATGTTCTTTCGGTTGCCAGACCGTGGTGATTTCATGACAACTGTGTAGCTGTTGATCTGTCATCTTCAACGTGTGTGCTGCTACGCGCTCTGCAATGCCTGTTTCTTGGAGATGTTTCAGGGCGTGATGGTATTCCTGCCCTGGCGTGCTTTGAGCTAGGCAAGCAACCAGCCTCTCCTACCCTTTCCATGAAACGAATGCTCTGTTCCCGCTGATGGCAAGTTATTTGCGATGACTTTGGAGTTTGCTGATGGCTTTGCATGGGGCAGAAAACAGGGGCAGCAGGACCAGGCTGATACCTCCCGCTTCCCCCTTACCCTGGGGTGCCTCCCAGGGCAGCAGCACCAGAAGCAGACCCAAGCTGTGCTGGTGCAGCATTTGATCAGCCACAAACAGAGATGAGCATTGCATCACTGATACAAGGGCGGCATTAAGCAGCTTCCACCTTATCAGCAAAAAATCTTGAGTCCTGCTGTAGTGGAGAAATTGTGGCATCTTAAGGCATTGCAGGTCAGTTTTCTCTGGGGTGAGACTTAAGGCAGACAGAGAGCAGCGTTGGCTCTGGCCATAGGCTGCGCACAGATGGCTGTGAAGCTGGAAAACTTGTAGTTTGGTGTGCTCTGACACCTTGCAAGAGCCAAGAGGACCCTTTGGTGTTTTTGTGTGGCACAGTCAGATTTTGTATGCAGAACTGGTGCATGAGTTCCTTTCTCTGGGAGCTCCGAGGGAGGAGGAGTTAATGGGGATGAGGGCAAGGGAAGAAGATAGCTGGATCTGCGTTGGGGCTACTGGCTGATATTTTTGCAACAGTCTTCTGTTACCCAGCGTGAGACCGTAGGGATTAGCCGGGCAGACTCTCAGGCTCCTTCCGTACTGAAAACCTGCCTGCCCTCTGTGCAGAAGTAGAGCTTTTTTTCCAAGGACTTTCAAAATCAGTGGACTTGGGAAATTTTTGTTGAGAGACTCCATGGTGCTTATTTCTTTAGCAGAGAAACTTTGTGTTTGCCCCTAGTTCTGGGTCTTTGAAAGTATGAAAAAACTTGTATAACCTCCAAAAGCATCATGTCTGGTGTAGTAGCTTAACGTGACTGAAAAGGAAGGTAAGGAGATGAACAGAAAAAAAACTAAGAGGAGATAAAAATGGCATTCACTGTCTCTGAAAATCTAAATGTATTTGGAGTTACCTGTTTGGACTTCTAAACCTGTTTTAAGAACCATGGTGTAGCTGAGCAGCATGGTAGCATGCACGCATGTCCCTCAGCCTGGAGCTAAGAAAGAAATACTTCAAGGGGAGAGCAGAGGTCACAGACACAGAGCTGGGCCAAAGGAATGGGAAGAAGTTTTAAGGCAAGCCGGTAAACTTTCAAGCTCATCAAGAAAGCTGAGTTGGTTTTGTAGGGGTAAAAGGAACTTCCATTGCAGAATGGCATAAGGATTTTTTCCTTTCTTTTAAATTTTCATGTTTTCTTACCAGTCAGGTGGTTAGCTGATGCATTTCTCATTTTCACTAATCAGTGTTATTAATAAGATTTCAGAGCCTTAGAACTGACATTAGTAGACTTCTGTGGATAATTTCAGTTACAGTTCTTGCTTGATTATTGCACTCTGAGCGTATTGCCAGCCTGCTGTGGTGGCTTTTTTGTTGTTTTTCAGTTTTTGTGTGCTATTGTAGAGAGAAAACCAATTTAAAAAAATTAAGTCTTATTTAGGAGATTGTGTAAGTTGTAGCTGCTGGTGTGAGGGGACACCAGGTCTTGTGAGACTTGTGGTGAAGTCCAGAGCTGGCAGCAGTGTGCCCATGGGGAATGCACAGTGCTGCCAGCCAGGACCCGCAGTGGGAGAGAGCAAGGCTGGAACTTTTGTTTCTCTTGTTTTGTCTCCACAGTGTTGGGTTAAGTAGTTTTTGTGCACTTCTCATTCTTTACTCAGAGTCAAAAATGTCCCATGTTTTTTGTATCTGAGGTTACGTTAAATTGAAATGTGTCTATAGCACATACAGTGTTTTTTGAGAGCTAAAATAGTCGCCTGGCTCAAGCCCTGCAGCTGGACGATGAGCATCCAGAGTTTCCTATCTGGTGGATGATGGTTCTTATTCTGGAGGCTGGCATGTGGTGACATGCTCGTGCTCTTTTTTTGCTGCGTGCCTGGCACGCGTGCACATGCTGTGCCATTGATGCGCTCACCTTTGGCACGCCAGATGCTTCCCAGAAACCTGTCTCTGTGCAATTCTGAGTGGGTATGGGGAAGCAAGTGACCTCAAGCCAGGTGCCCCCTCTCTGGGTGCCTTTAAAGCTTTCCTTGCCATATGATAAGGTGAGGCTGTGGAGACAGCAGAGAAGATGGTGTTTGTGCTGGTACGAAGTATGGCTGCCGTCCCGTATGGCTGTAATGTGTTGGGCGGACTTAACGTGGCTCATACCGGATCAGATATAAACGTCCCAGAAAAAGTCAGAGGTTAATACCCATCTCCATTGGCTTGGTCAGCAGTGGTGGAGAGGGACATGGCTGGTTTTGGCCCTGCTGCTGGCCACGCACCTGCTGCCCATCCTTAGGTCACCACTGTGCCTGAGAGAGATGCGTTTGCAGGCTCTTCTCCAGGTGCTCAGTGCATCGTTGTAGGGAGCCCTGTGCTACCTGTGGCTGGTGTGGTGTCAAATCCCCCTTAAGCAATGCTTGGTTTCCCCTGCCTGTAATTTGTCAACTTTGAAGATAAAATGGTCAGAAACAGCAAGCCTGCAGCTTCCCGAGAGTGTGACAGTGCTAAATTCCCCATGCACATTGCTTTAGTGCCTCCATCACCATAGCCTGCTAGATCGCACGTGCTTGTTAGGAGTGTTGGTGGGTCGTCTTCACTGCTTAAGGAGTTGGAGCTTTGCCATGATCTGCCCCTTATATCAAGCAACGGATCTGTACCCAGGACTGAAGTGTGGTTACTCCTGGTGTGACCCTGGGTTCACTGCAGGCAGGGGTGAGGAGGGGGCAGCAGCTCTGCATGGAGAGGCGACGGGCTGCAGACATTGCTTCTTGCTCAGGTTGCTCTTTCAGAGCGTGAACCGTCATTAGCAGCACCAGTGTTGGGATATTGTGATGTCATCGTACGTGTCCTGTCCTGCTCTGGGTAGGCTTGTTTGCTGTAGATATGTAATGCTGCCTGCTTTACCAGGTCTGGTATTTTGCTGTGGTGGCAGTGGTCAACAGCTGGTCCCTTGTGGGAAATCACCTGGGCATGTGCAGCTGGACTGTGTATTATAAAATACTACTTATTATGAGCAGATTTAATGCAAACCTTCAGCTTTCTGGGGACGGAAACAACGTCTTCAGTCTTAAGAGTGTTACTTGTTACCACCAAACTCGCATGATAGAGCTGTTCTGTTCAAGTAGGCTTTTTATAACAGTTGGCAAGAAATGCCCAAATAGTTTCTGTTGTAGTTTTAATAACAGCTGGAGGAAACTAATACTCCTTATGGTACCCTGATCTCCTCTTTGCCTGCCAGGTACCAGTGCTGGTTCCCTTGCTGGTCTGTTGATCTGTGCCTTCTGGTGAGACTGGTTTGTGAAATGATGGATCCTGACATGACGGGATTGCTCTATATTCAAAGCAACGCAGTCTAAAGTTTAATCTAAAAAATTCATTTTATTTATGGTTTTAGAGTTAATACTGAAACATAAAAGGTGATTCTTAACAATGATGTGCTTCTTTGACTTTCAGCGAATGAATGAGAACTGGTCTCTTTTGCTTTAGGCTTTCAGGTAAGCTTCTGTGAAAAGGCACAAAATAAGCTATGTGTTTTTTTTAGTATTATCCTGCTTTTTTTTAATCAATCTTGGTACTGGAAATTTGCTTTTTTGTCCAAATAACCAGCTGCAGCATTCCTGCTCCTAAGACAGCCTATGTTTGTTTTTCACAGTGCTAGTGAAGTAAGAGCTCAGTTAAGACTTTTTAAAAGGTCAATAATTGTTGAGGTGGCTTTATGCCTTCTGCTTTACCTGTAACAAAAGAGCAGCACTCTTATCAGTATACAGTTGCGCTAATCATAGATGGAGCGTATGGAGTACTGGGGGTTTGCTGCTGGCTAAATTGCTATGAAATACCAGCTGGGTGGGATTCGGCAGTTTGACTTGCACTTGTTAAAACTTCTGCTGAATGAAGACCTGACTTCTTAGGTGCTTTTACAGAGCAGAGAACAGTATCTGTCATTAGCTTACAGGTGAATACCTCAAATTTCTATCTTGGGTGTGGGCCGCATGGGCACTGGATCCTCTCATGGGCCACTTCTGGTCCTGCCTCTTCGTGAGAAGCGAGAGCAGGCAGAGAGGTCCGAGATGTTGTTCCCACAGGCAGCGCTGAGGGTGCCCAACACTGCCAAGCAGCCCCTGGGACTTGGGCAGCTCTGTAGGATTTATCTTTCCATTTTCTGTCATTGGCTTAGGCTGTGCATCACTCAGACATCCAGTCAGAGTACCCTCTGCAGTAAGGTGGGAGCTGTATTAGAAACCAAGTCTCTGCATGTTTGGTTGGTTGGGGTTTGTTTTGTTTTAATTAAATCTGAACTGTAGAAATCATGCGACTGCATTTCTTGCAATTTGCATTTAGATTTTTTTTTTGTTTGCACTTAATATGCATATTTGTTACAGTGATTCTAATATTTAGAGAAATGATTGTACATGTTTTTAAACAATTGGTGTATTTGGGTTTTATCTCTGTCTATTTTGTGACCACTGCTCAGACATATTTCTTTTGAGATATTGTATATAGGAAATGCTTTGTTGGTCGTAGCTTTTCACAGAGTGATGCTTTTCTGTCTTGAGCTGAGAAGGACGTATGCTCCAGTGTTACAGTGCAGAGTGAGCCTGTGTGTCAGAATTGCTCCGTAGGACAGGGTTGGAAAACACGTATTTATTCTTCAATAATTTTCTATTAGCACAGGATATACAGATCTTTAGGAAACTTGATGTTTGAAGCAGGAATTTCAAATCTCTTTTGCAAGCTAGAGCTGTGTGGCAGGATTGGAGTTAGACTTGTAGACCTTTGTGGTAAATCCCTGAGATGACAGTGACTGCAATGTGAAAAGAGGTGGAAGAAAAGCATCTGCCCAGACAGAGTGGAGTGGTGGAGCTGTGTTAATGGCTCTGCAGGTGAGACAGAGTAAGAGATGGGACTTCCAGCTGGGAACAGCTGGCACGTGATGTTTCATAGGAACCTTGGCAGCTGAAGAAGGTTGATTAATATTTATTGAGGACAATGGCTTGCTTTTGTGTCAGTCTTTTTGCCAACTCCCAGTTGTCTGGCATGTTAAGAAGACTGTAAATGCTTCTGCAGGGTTTTAGTTACTTCCCCAGCAGTGCTTTTCATCTGAAGCTGGAATCTTCTGTCAGCCATAGACAGTCCACGTGCGTTGGAGGGGTTGAAATCTGGTACAAAACAAAAAATCGTCAGTAAATGATGTTGGGGGGTGGGGGGTGCAAAAAAAAAAAAAGGCTATGTCATCAGAGCATTTTGCAAAGTGAGGTTTTTTCCAGAGCTTGGCAGCTGGGTCTGATGGTAGGTAATCCCTGAAGCAAGCTGGTAACGAATACAGTCTTAGGGAAGAGAATTTGTGGTTTTCCCATTGCAGGAGTGGATGGGCTCTGAGGCTACTGTAAGCTGAGCACCAAGTAACCAGTGAATCTTTTCTGAACAGCTTGGTTGACTGTGTTGGTTATCTGAAAGCATAGGATAAACACATGAACCGCTTTGCTGGTGGCAGGAGAGGACTGTGCAGCATGCCTACTAGCAGCACTGTGTCAGGGCTGCTGCTGTAAGGACTTCAAGAGAGGAGGCAACAAAAAACCCTCTAGCCTCACTGTGGATTTCTGACATTGGTAGTTTCGTAATGAAAATTTGTTAGTGTTGCCAGCTTGCGGTTTGTCCTACAAGCAGCAGTGTGCTGCAGCCTGAGGGGATGGGGCTGGTGGTTTTCCACCTGTGGTTTTGGAGGTACGTGCTGTAAGCTCCCCATGGTGGCGTGGTTGGTCACGGACCCTGTGCAGGGGCTCACGGTGAGTAAGGCTGTAAAATACTTCCATTGAAATTGTTTGGCCGACTCCTATACCTGGAGGTAGGAATGCAAGCGGGTCAGACCCAGGAGGCTGAAAGGCATTAGAAAACCCCTCACACTCTTCCCCTGCTCCAGCGGGGGGTCCCTCCCATGGGAGACAGTCCTTCACAAACTTCTCCAACGTGAGTCCTTTCCATGGGCTGCAGTTCCTCACAAACTTCCCTGGCGTGGGTCCTTTCAGCGGGCTTCAGTTCTTCCCAAACTTCCCTGGTGTGGGTCCTTTCCGTGGATCGATCTTCAGTCACACACTGCTCCAGTGTGGGCTTTCCCATGGAGTCATGGCCATCTTGGGGGCGTCTCTGCTCCCCTCCATGGGCTGGGGGGGGACAGCCTGCTGTCTCACCACGGTCTGCAGGGGCATCCACCTCCTCAGGCGCCCCTCCTCCCCCTCCTTCCTCACTGACCTCGGTATCTGCAGAGGGGTTCCTCTCACATTACAGTCCCCCTACTCACTACCAGTTCCCCTTCTTAAATCTGTTCTCCCAGAGGTGCTACCACAGTCACTGATTGGGTCGGCCTTGGCCAGAGGCGGCTCCGACTTGGAGCCAGGGGAGCTTCCAGTAGCTTCTCACAAGAGCCACCTCTGTGGCCCCCTTCCCTGCTACCAAAAAAAACGCACCACACAAACCCGTAACAGTTTTATTCCAGGGAACGTTTCACATGCTGCTAAGGGAGAAGAGCGAGTGCCTCCTTGCATGGTGTGGGGTTGTTGGCCTGGTTTTCTCGCTGCTTTGGAAATCTGTGTAAAACGTGGTCAATAGGCTGTTTCCCAGCATTAGTCATTGAATCACAGAATGGTTTGGGTTGGAACGGACCTTCGAAGACTGTCTGTTCCACCCCCTCTGCGAGGGACAGGGACATCTTTCACTAGATCAGGTTGCTCCAAGCCCCATCCAACCTGACTTTGAACACTGCCAATGATGGAGCATCCACAGCTGCTCTGGGCAACCTGTTCCAGTGTCTCACCACCCTGATCACAAAACTTTCTTCCGTACATCCAGTCTAAACCTGCCCTCTTTCAGTTTAAAACCATTGAAGGTATAGATGAAAGATCTAAATTTTGTCGGCAGTAAGTTTAACCTAACACGGTAAGGTGCTGGGCCTCCGGTGGGGGGGGGCCTTGTCCAGCCTGCCTGGGTGGGTTTGGGGGGAGTTTGCAATGAGCAGTGGGGGCCAGATCCAGGGACTCTCCTACCAGCACAGCCGCAGCCAGAGCAGCCGCCTGTGCCGCAGAACGGGCAGCATGTGACAGCCTGGAGAGCTGCTGAGAGAGGGGACAGTGGCTTTTGTCCCTGTATATTTTAACCAGTCAAATTGAGAAGTGCGCTATTAGGAAAGTACTCAAGAAGATTCTTTTGACAGGGAAAATACCTGATTTCTTCCTAGCAATAATTATTTGCAGGAAAGACAGATTTTGATGTTGAGTATTTTCCATTAAAAATACTGTTGACTGTTAACGTAGTGACAGTGTGTTTGCTTGAATTACCTCCTAGATTATATTTTAATTGTAGTTTTATCTTTAAACCACATTTTAAAGTGTTAGGAGTATATTAGCTGACTTTGTGCATGTTACATGCAAATGTCACATTTATTTTGAAAGAGAGGATGATGGAAGCATTAACACGTTTGTGAATTCTCTTACCCACTTAAAGACTTTCTGTTTCACAGGCAAACTTTGTAGGTCGTGTTTGCCAGCTATTAATGAGAATGACAGGAGATACTGTTTTTTATTTAATTTATTTTTTCAGGTCTGCAGTCAGTGCTCAGTAACTGTGGGTAGCGAAACTGGTGATGCTTGCAGCGGGCAGGAGGGGTGTCACTGGATCTGGCACTAGATGGCATGTACCTGTTGCCCTCTCCCAGTAAGTGATGGTTTCTGCTGTGGATCCAGTTTTTTGCCAGAACATCATCTAGCCTTTAATCTGAAGGTGTTTTTCTGTGCTGAGAAGGGAAAAGGCTGTTGCTGTTCTCCATGCAGGAAGATCACAAGTGTGCAGCGGAGGGGGATGCTTTGCAGATCCTCTCTTTGTTGTAAATGAAAAGAATGTAACACAGATGTCTGAATTTCTCTTATAAACCATAGAGAAGTTGCAGGATCTGATCCTCAACTCTCTACAGCTCTTCCATGGAAGAACAGCAGCAAGTATCTCAGTTCAGGACAGCAGCTTTGCCTTATTGAATAATTTGACAAAACTGCATGCTGTCAGGTGGGGCATGAAGTCTGTTGATTTTCTGTTGAGCTGTATTTGAGAGACCATGGCAGTAAGCAGTCAGTTTATTAATAAACTGTGAAATGAGGGGGAAAGGTTGCAATGTGACCGGCTTCCCACTGTCCTAAAAAGAGCATCTTTTTGCTAGCAGCTTCTGCTGTGCACATGAGGGTGCAGCTAAGCGAGGCAGCTGAAGGCAACACTGAACCTCCTGTGGCTTGAATCCCCGTCCCTTTCCTGTGGCTTTTCTTGCCCAGGCAACAGCCCAAGCGATTTCTCTGTTTTGCTGTAGCTGGGCTCCTGCCTGCAACCAGCATCTGCCCTCTCCTGAGGGTACACTGTTCCCAGGGATACTTCTTTCCCATTTATGTTTTGCTGGCAAGTCCGTGAAGCAAAAAGGAAAGGCTGAGGGCCTGTTCTTTTGTATTTTCTTACTGTTTCTTTTGGGGTTGCAAACCTCAAAACCGAAGTTTGTTTCTCAGACTTGATATTAAGATCGCTTCCCAGTGTAATTTTATTTCTCCTCCTAAGAAGCTGTGTAGCATTAAAGGAATGCCATGAACCAGTACATTTTTGTAGACTAGCTGTTTCAGTGCTTTGGCTACTTTCTTAAAAAAATACTGTGCGTGTGTGCAATGACATTTTTTAGAGTGAGAGCCATTGTATTTCCATGTCAGCAAGAGCTGTGCTTTTATTAGACTTCACTTCAGCTACTTTCTCTGGTTTTATTTTGATAATGAATCAACTTTGTGTAACTTTTCATGCTTTTGAGCACCAGCTTGCTAATCTTTCTGAAGCAGTATTTACCAAATCATGTGTTGGGTACAAAGTGCCCTTCAAGGGACATGTGAGACTTAAATGTGGAATAAAACATCATGTTGTCTAAAAGCAACAAAAGCATGCATGTTATACAGTTTACTGCGTATCCTGTACTTGGCAGGTCGTATTTACGGGGTTTAATGGGTACTATATGTGTTGTTCAAGAGTATTCTGAGTAAAAGAGGAGGGTAGCGTGCTCCCAAGAAAATGGAGAAGGATGAAGGAGAGGACCCTGGTGCAGGACCAGTGAGTAGGTCAGTAAGGGTGACATTTGCCAAAGGGCCAGTTCTTCATTCTGCAGGTGAAACGTGCTCTGGCACCAGGACTACAGGCAGGGGTCCAGGCACTGAGCTCCCAGCTGGGTCCTAGTCCAGAGTAGGGTTAGGTTTGCATCACTGGCCCCTTTGATGATGAGGAACCAGAACTCAGATTTAATCATCTCAGTGACAATTTTCATATGACCTATAAATGAAGACAGATATAGCTTTGAGAGACTTTTGTCAGAAGATATTCCTGATGCATACTTTCTTTACTAGTATAGATCAGAATAGACTTTTCAGGATACTGACCTTGGGTTTTTTTAATACCAATAATTTTCTCTTATACCATGAATCTTAACATATAGGGCACCAGAAGTTAATGTGCATATGATTTTTCTTCTTTTGTAACCAATATGTAAAGCTAAAGCTGTGATGTTCCAAAAAAAGTCTGCTTTATGCTTTTAATTGCTGGTGAAATTACTGTATTATATCTTTCTGATTGAATAAATTTGGGCAAAATAAGAAATGGAAGCAGTCCAACTATCAGATATGAGGAAATAAAAAAAAAAATTAAAAAATCAAGAACAACTCAAAGGAGTCTTATCTAATTAGCTCATAAACAGTTGTTAAAACTGGCTTATTCAAATCCAATATCCTTTCAATTTTAGACATGTATTTTATAATTTGGGGGAAAGTTGCCTGCTTTAACAAGACTGGTTTTGCTAAATTTGCAAAACTGACCTTATTAAATTTTGGGACTGTGTTTAAAAACAGAATCACACATTTTTTTGAAAATCTATTAAAAAAAAAAGTGTTGGTTTTTTTTTTTTTAAGTAAGCAATGTGGATTACAGTGCTGTCTGCTATAGCCCAGGAAAAAGAACAAAACAGATAAATGGAGATCTGGTGAAGTTTCAAAGTGCTTTGGACATTTGAATATGAGAATATGTGGGACATTTGAATGTAAGAATATGTGAATATTTGAATGTGTGGAACAGTTCAATGGTATTGTTCACTGTGTCTGCTGATGCAAGATTTGATACTCATCAGGTTAAACTAGCGAGGAGGCAAGTTAAAAAAAAACAACCCAACCCAAAGGGAAGTGGTTCTTTTTGCACTGGGTAATTAGGCTGTGGAAACTGTGGTACACAGTGTTGCGGGTGTTAAAAATGTAGACATGATGAAGAAGAGTGTGGACAAGCTCTTGGAGGGAACAGTCCAGTACTGCTATGTACAGGGAGCACCTCTGGAGAGGAGGTGGGTGAATACCTGGCTGGGAGGGTACTGCGAAGCAGGGTGTACATTTGCCCAATTGTGTATGGTGCCCTGAACCCTCACGTAAGCCATGGGGAGACTCAGTAGTGAGGTGGGACATTTGCTCTGGCAAGGTACAGTTGTTCCTGTGTTGAGTGAAGAAAGTGCTCCCCACCCCACATCATTTCAGTAAAGGATGGGATAGACATACATGCCAAATTGGGTATAAGCCATCTGCCCCTTGGCATCGAGCCAAGTAAAAAGGCACACTGCAAATCCCATCGCACCTTCTGATTTGGTGGGGTGGGATAAAATCCTGATGTTGATTAATGGGTGCCTGTCTTGAAGACTGTTAGCTGGGATGCTGTTGACGGATGGAAGTGAGTCCTTCAATGATTGCTAGATTTTTTTAGGCAGTTCCTAATGGCTGTATTAGTAAAAGAATGACACTGAAAAGCTCGAGTGCTGGATGGCATGCTAAATTCTGATTTCCATTAGTGAACATAAACTTTATTTCAGTTCTTAATTGATTTTAATATTTTTAACTTAAACACAAAATGGTGGAGTCTGTGATTTAATTCAACGGAGAACTCTGGTGCAATTGTTGTATTCCTCAGTGAGATTAAATTTACCATTTATTTTAATTCATGTATGCAGCTGTATTGGGATCTTTTAGTTAAATGGCTTCTTTTGCTTAATGTTCAGAAGTGTCAACAGTAACTAGGAATATATATTTTGGAGGGAAAACAACATTTTGCAACATAACACAGCTCATTTATAGATGCGACCAGGACTAAAGTTGGCAGTTCGCTGGAGGCAAAGCGTGAAACATATCTGCTGGATGTATCGTCGTGAGAGGACCACTTGTAAGTTAGAAACAGTTCATTCTAGAAGTGTCTTGGGGTTTCTCAAGTAGCAGCAGAATAAAGCTGATGTGATTCTTACCAGCTTTTTTCCATAAATTAGGAATTTGAATTATTTGCTGTAATTTATAGCCCTGCTTGTTCAGACTCTGTTTTGTTGTCCTTGAGCCTTGGAAGAAGAAAGTTTCAGTAGAGAGAGAGATGGCTAGAAGTGGCCATGACTTGCACAAGTAAATGTTACTTCTCACAGGCACTGGGTGCTTCTCATCTGAGTTTTCAAAAGTAAGTAATGAAAATTAGGGTGGATCTGCATCTCCAGACAGTCCCCCGCCCCTCCTAGGAATACAAAAACCTTATACTAGGAAGAGAAGAATGGCAGTTTGATCCTGACTGGCATCGTTCACAGATGTGGGACTTCTAGATAAACACAAATTCAAAACAGCGTGTGCGTGGCTTGCACTCCCTGGGCTGGATTTATAAAGTGCCTAGAAAGTGTTTCTCTATGGGAGAGGGAAGCCATGGGGAGTATTCAGAAATTACCAGCCAGAGGGACCTGTAACTTGTGGGCCAGGTGCTCCAGAACCGTTTTGTTTCTCCAGGGATGTTGAAGCCTTCCATCTCCTAAGCAGTTGGGAGTTGTTGGTGCTGAGCAGCAATACCAGCGTGCCCATTGCAATACCTGCTGTCCCATGTGCTCTCAAGGGTCTTGAGGGTCAAAGTGGCATCCTGCCCATTTCAAGATAGTCTGGGAAATGGTGGCTGCATCAGTTAGGTTTTGATGAGCTACACAAAGTGTGTTTCCATGTTCATGCTGAGCAGTTTGCATGGTGATGAGCTTTCAAGGCCATGGACTGTGTGATTCCCATGTGCTCCTGTGCCCAGAGCAGTCTAGCACTAGGAAAATGCAAAGGAAAAAAGAATTAAGAAACAGCAGTCTTAGAGGGACGGCAAAGTGAAATTTCTTGTAGAGGTAGCTGGTTTGGTGGGTTACAGCTATCTGTTTTGTGCATTGATTTAATACTCTGGTTCCAGGGTAACTGAAAAATAGTGGTGGTGTTAAAGGAGGCTGTGTTGCTTTTCTCACCCCTTCCTGTGCTAGCTCGTAGTGTGAGCAGCTGGCAGTGAGGGTGGTTGGGGTAGCAGTCTGGGTTAAAACTAACCTGGGGGAAAAAAAAGTCAGGGTTGAGCACCTGTGAGAAAAGGCAGGGCTGCTGCTTCTGGGGGTAACCCAGGTATGAAGCAATTGGAGATCCTGCTGTGCTGGTTCTTTGCAATGACAGGTCTTCCTTTGGCATGACATTA
The DNA here is from genome assembly GCF_000737465.1 of Haliaeetus leucocephalus. Classification (NCBI taxonomy): domain Eukaryota; kingdom Metazoa; phylum Chordata; class Aves; order Accipitriformes; family Accipitridae; genus Haliaeetus; species Haliaeetus leucocephalus. Next base: position 6,328,517 of record NW_010973093.1, on the reverse strand, counting down.
CAGTGCCAAGCACAGTAAGACCCAAGTCCCAGGGTCAGGGCCTGCAAATAATGCTGCAGGATAAATACATAGTATTAAAAAGCACTTTTTTACAGTAAAAAAAGAAGGTGTAGTAATAAAAAGGCAACTTGTTGCCATTGAAGTTCCTGCACTGGGGAAGGAATGGGTTTGTGTGTCCTTCAGGCAAGTGCATGTCAAGGAGCAGAACGCTTTGAGCTGGGTGGCAGAAGGAGAGCAGAGCTCTTTACAGAAGTTACACCTCCTGACTGTGATTCATATGCTGGAACCAAGGTCTTCAGAGGCTCGGTTTTGTCCTAGCTGGAAACACTGAGATTTTACTCATCTGGAACCACACAGAAAAGGAAAACCACAAAACCATCAGCTTCCTGCTTTGCAGGTTAAAGTGATGCAGCTCTTCATTTCTTTATACTCTTACTTTCTGCACGGTGTTTGCTCTCATTAGGAATGGCTATATTAGGATCAGTAGCTATATTTTCTTATATCCACTAACCGGATGCGAGCTCTTTGTTTAGAGTTGCATCAACTTATACACCAAAGCTGTAGTCTGTAGTATATTGATGCAGATGTTTGTTGCTGCAGATGTCTTGGCTGTTGGTTCGGAGTCAGAGTTTGTTGTGTGCAAGCTATCCAGTTCTTCCTTTGGGAAGAAATTTAAATGTTGTAACACTTCCATCTATATTATCTTTGCTAACAAAAATGAAGATTTCTGCCACATAGGTAAATACCCACAAAAATTATGAGAGCAGCCAGCTGTTGGCCTGTTAGAGGCAATTCCAGCAGTCTGCCAAGCTCTTGAGGGTGGCAGCACTTTGACCAAGTCCCTTGTTGCATCCAGTCTTCAGCTGAGGCATGGAAGAGGTTTGGTACCTGCTGCTTGCTGTCCTTCCAGCACAGCGGCAGAGCAGCGAGGTTCACTCCTGGCATTTGAGGTGTTTTGGTAGTGAATGAAAACATTGGGCAAGAGTGCCATCACCGTGCATCTTTCTGAAGAGGTTTTGATGCTGCCAGGCTATTAAAACTACAAATTCTGTTGGAAACACCAATTGTTAGACATTGCCCACCATGTCTCAGCAGTGTGAAATGGGGCTCCTTCGTATGCTCTTCGATGTGCTATAGCATATTACTAATTCATATTGAAGGTTTCAGAAAGACAGCATAAAGCTTGAATTTTTATGAGTGCACAAGATGTTCATTTTTTTTTCTGTAAGAAAAATGTGAACCCAAAAGCTGGTGTTAGCAGTGCAGTGGTGTTATGTTTAGTAAGGCCTCTAAGTGCTCATTAAAAGTGCGTTATTTTGGTGATGAGAAATAATTGGACTTACAGATGCGTTTGGCTGTTTCTGCTGGTTTTCAGCACGAAGAAGTGTTTGAACAAAGTAATGAAAAGTAAAAAAGTTTAAGATTTTTTTTTAGATTTTTTGCTTTTTTCATTCCTTGTGGTGTGAATTTTCCTTTGTTTTTCCCTCTTGAATACCTTGGAAAGCAAAGTAGTTATGGTGCTCAGACATGAGCTATGACATAGTAGCAGGACGCTCGCGACCGTGGTGAAGGCGTGCTGGGCAGACCCTAGCGCTGGGTCATGTATGTCCATTGCAGCATTCTGTGAGACAGGGCAGGAGCATATGTGGACCCGGTGGGGACAGTCAGACGCGTTGTGTGGCCATGGTGGGGTCTGTGCTGCTGCTGCGCTGGATGGGGCCATGGAAATACAACAAACTCTGGTTGTGTCTCAAATGCAAGTGCCAGGGAAGGACCTGTGCGACAAGGGGAGAGGGTGGATGGTGACAGGGTGTTGGGCATGGGTGGCAGCTCCTGTCTGTTCTGACAGCCTGCACGTAGCTGAGCTGCTGGGTTGGGTTCATGTTGTGCAAGCTGCCTTCATGTCCAAGGGCTGGAGAGCCAAGTGTTGGGTTGAGTTGTGTGAACTCCTACCAGCCTGGTGTGACGGAGTCTGACAGCTCACAAGGAGACAAGAGGATGGGATAGGATCAGGGAAGTGAAACCCAGTGACGGTTATTATATCCAGGGATACCATGGTTGGCAGAAGAGGTCCTTGAGCTGAAAGTGGCTGGAGGCTGAGAGAATATCTGAAGGAAGGATGTCATGGGGTTGGTTATTGCTCTCTTCACTAGCATTTTCTTGGGGGCATGGTGAAGTGCAGGATGCTGTGCTAGATGGACCACTGCAGCTGTTCTTGTGCTCTGTGTCTTTGGGTCTAGCCCTTACCTCTCGAATTAAAACATCTTTTTCTGATATTCTAAATTGGAGATATACAAAATTAGATCATTGCCTGTCTACAGATACCGCTTTTGAAGCTTAGCATAAAATTGCCTTGGATTTAGTGTCTAAAAGTTGTCTGAAGAAGGAGTTAAAAAAAAAAAAGTACTTTCAAATACAACTAAAAGCTTTATATGTTCTCTAGACTCGTGTTTTGATTTCTTGCTTAGAAGTTGTACATACCTCCATTATAATTCAGCAGAACTAAGCAAAAATGCTTTTTGGGACCATGTGTTCCTAGGCATTTTTAAGATCCAGACTAAAATCTTTCCCAATGTAACAACGCGGCTAGATAAATATATTTTAAAGAACCTTGCAGCTGAGACCAGGCTTTCAGAAAGGCTCAGCTCCTTTTTAAGCCTGTAAAAGCAATGATTAGATGTTTGAAAGAACAGGGCACTTGGGAGCTCACAAACAAGGAAACCGGCTTACGTGAAGCAGATCCTAAATTGAGAATTTGGCTTGGTGTATTTTTAGCTATGCACAGATATCAGGCAATAGTATTTGGAAAAATAAGCATATATTGCAAAGTTTTGGATCCAACCATGGGGATCTGCTGCCCTTGCATTGCAAAGGATTATTTCTTGTGGAAATAGTTGTCAAGTGGAGAAGCAGCCTGATGCTGGGATCAAAGCATTACCCCTGCCCAGTGGAGTCTGGAGCATGTTAAAAACTTGCTCCAGTATGAGTCTCTTCACCACAGCACAAGTTGTTTCCAACATTTTATTTGTGCGAGTTAGTGCAGCTTGAACATTTTCACGCACACACACTTTCTCTGCTTTACCTTTTTAGTTATTCAACCAGTTGGTGACAATTAACACATGGTGGTAACTATTCTTTTTCCCCTAACTCTGAAGGGTTCCTGAGATGTTCCTCTCAGCCTTCTCCTGCCCAGTTTGACTGGTTGTTGCTTCAAAACAACTTAATCCATTTTCTTAAATATGCTCTATGTGTGTGTGCTCCATGTGGCTTAACAGTAAAACGAGGTGACAGTGTTGCAGTGGTGGCATCCGCGTGTGTGTGCACCATGCACTGCTCTTAAAGGTGAAGCAAGGAGACAGCATTGCAATGGTGGCATCCTTAGGCTAAGGTCTGGCTGGGCATGTGGTGCCAGTGTTGCCTGCCTCTACCTGCCTCATTGACTTGTCCTGTGCTGCTGAGCTGCATTTCGGTTACCTGGACCTCTGCTCAGGGAGAAGGTCGTGTCCTGTCCTGCCTGCTGCCTGTTTGCCTGCAGTGCCATCCGAGCTCCCATCCAAGCAGATGGCCTGTCTTTGTCCCCTGGTAGTGCTTTGCACAGAGGCTGCCAAGGGCTTGTTTTAATGGGAGATGTCAATGTGAGAGTTGCAGCAGGAGCAGTATCTTTCGGGGTCGGTGTAGCCTGGCTGACCCTGTGCCAAAACCACTCGTAGAAAAGCAGCGCTTTGTCAGGCAGCGTCCTCCACATAGATGATACGAGGCTCAAAAAATACCGGTTTGGTTTAACAGGCTTAACAGGGAGAGACAAAGATGAAGCCTCCTGTGCCATGGGGATGTGGAGCAAAATGTTCTGCAGTGGGGGAGAGCAGCACCGGCACAGGGAGGGGCGTCGGGAGGAGGAAGGCAGGGATCGGAGCACGGAAGTCCCTTTCACAGCTTCCCTCTTCCTGAAAGGTAGCAAATGACAACCTGATGAGCAAAGGGCTGGAACCCTCCCGTACAATGGCCCTTGGGAGAAAAGCAAGAGGCAAGACAAGGAGACGTGTGCGGGAGTCAGACACTTCCCTCATTTCTGTTGGCATCTTGGGGAACATTTTTCTTAAATGAGTCCAGATTTACTCTGCTAGTTCCACCTGAGAGATCAGTGAGTCACTGCCCCGTGGATCTCTCTTCTGTTAGAGAGTTCTCAGCAGTTACACTTAGGAAATCCAGAACTGCTGTGTCAGGAGATGCCTCCTGGCTTGGTGGCCAAGGGCTTTCCTCATCCTTCCCTATGGACATCAGGACAGTGATTCCTAACTCCCAGTGCTGTTTCTTGCCCTCAGCAGGATCCACTTGTGGTCTCTTTTGTCTTCAGAATTAAAAAACCTGATACACTAACACTAAGGTGGACAGCATCAGTTGCTCTCCCCCAAATAATTGTGCCTTAAAAATGGAAAAAGCCCCCCTCCTGTCCTCTGGTTCCTGCTTTTCTTCCCAACCTGTGGCTGTAGGGCTCTCAGCAGCTGGGTCCGAGGGGTTTATTAGAGCCGGTGGGATGCAGGCTGTGATTGACATTGCCACTTTTCTGGCATAAGGTATCTAGAGGGATGATGGAAACATACTTGTTGCTTTATCCAAAGAAACTAAATCCTTTCCATTGACCTTAAGCAAAGGCCTCGAGGGCAGATTTTTGTCCTTGCTTTTCATCTAGGTACAATCTCCTGAAATTAAAAGGAAAAAAAATCAACCAAACCCCTCCCCTGTCTTCCTCCCTACAGTACATTTTATAATTCTTGCTGTGCTGTTTCATAATGAGAAAGTACCTGGCACGGCCTTTCAAATAATTTATTATTGTTTTACATCAGGAAGGGCTCCAGGTACCTTGCAATAAATTTCCAAGGGCAGCGTCACCATTTCCTTCTGACAGCTGCTCTGGTACAGTCTCTGCAGGATTATACTGTGGCTGCCTCAAACACGAGTAGCGTGAACATTTTGCAATATTTGTGACTGAAACAAAGTGCTGCTTTGAGAGCAGCCCCATTTCCATAGACATCTGGTCCAACAGCACCTCCTGCATGCTGGCCGGTTGAAGGTGCCTTGGGCAGCTGGACCCTCCAGGTTCTCTCCATCGGTGTTTCAGCAGGCTTGGCATTTGACTGTGACTATGAGCAATGTGGTAAATATTCTCCAGCGAGAAATTGCCTGAACCCCAGTTTGGGAGGGAAGCTGCCATCTAACACTAGCACTATGCTCTCCTCTCTCGGCAGAGAGCTGCCCGTCGCAGCCTGGCACAAGCACTGCTGTGCATCTCGCTGCGCATGTGCAGCCATGTGCTGTTATGTTCAGCATGCAACACTTGTCCAGGCACAGATTTAAGCTCTTTTACCACAGCTGATGTGCTTGGGAGTTTTGGGTACTTTTACTTGTGCTTGGGACTTGGGTAGTTTTAACTCTGTTTAATGGCTATTCATACAAATGGTATTTCCATGCAGGGTAGTGTCAGGGATAATAAATATTAAAGGTTAATGGTGGATTTTGGAGATTTCAGAGACTTCATTCTCAGGTCTCCTTTGCTGCTGGGAGTTTCTGGTCTGAGGGAACTAATCTTAATCTGATTGCAATTTCTTGCACTTGAAGCCTAACCTACTTTAGCAAGGCTTCATAGTGGAGGTATTTATAGAAGCCGTTGTAAGTGCTGTTGGATGTAGCATAAATCATGTATTACAAGTTGCAGAGGTGAGTGTCTGCTGGTGCAGGGAGCGTCTGTGCAGCTGTGAGCTACCTCCTAGCCTTAAATCAATGAGATGTCCTGCTAACATTTTGTTTAGTACAAATGTTTTACTGTGTAGGGGTTTCATGAAGGTAATGGCCAGTAACCCTTCAAGAGACCTGGCTGATCTGGACTTGAGTGTTCTTGTGCTCCCTAAGTGGAACACACGCGGGGCTGTAGGTGAATTATGGATAAATGCTCTTTCTAATGAGGTGGCTTCTAAAAATGAGCATATTTAGCACATTCCTGCAGTGCAAAATCGTCATCTTGGATTTGAATGCTCTTGGATTATACTAAATTGAAGGTTTTATTGAAAGGCAGTAAATGTCAGTAAGAGACAGACATACTGAAAATACTGTACACTTAAGTTTCTATAGTTACAGTTCTTAAAACTAATAACTCAAACCCCAGGCCACCTCTTTCAGTTTCTGGAATATAACTGCACTATATGCTGAAGTTTTTCATGCTTTGTTTCAGAATTTGACTAGTTTTTTCTTGAAAAATGGTTTGTCTGGAGGGCAAGGCTGGAAACCCTCTTTGTTCCCACATTAGTTGTGCTGATGTTGGAGTACATCCATGAGCAAGACTGGAAAGGAAGGAAATATAACTGCAAGATTGTAGGTTGGAAGGGTCTATGGGAAGGCAGTACTGTGCTAGCAGCAACAGAGATAACGAGCTGTGAATCCTGGGTGCATTCAGGACTTCAACAGCTGTGGGGCTGCAGCTCTGAACACAGGCAAACGTTCCTCAGCTGTCTCTACATCAAAGCAAGCATTTTGTTAGCAGACAAGATCTAACAACTTGGATAGTAAAAGCTGTTGGAAGAACAGAGAGATCTGTGTTGTTGGGATTTTTTTCCATCTCAGGTGAGAGCTGGTACTAGCTTTGCTTTGAGATGCCCTGGAAGAGATCAGACCTGATAGTTTTTTTTCTTACGAAGATAATTTCAAACATTCAACTCCCTTTCTAAATGGAAGAAAATCACCCAACCCATCAGGCCCCTTGACATCCCTTCCTCCCCATTTTCTCTGTCTTTTTGTTGATGTGTTTTAATTTTACAAGGGAGAGGTAAAAAGGCTGCACAGTTCATTGCAAATACTTTGGTCATCCTTCCTGCTGTTTGCTGCCACAACTCATTTTCCTGTGCTTGGTTTTGTTGTTGTTGTTGTTTTTGTTTTGTTTTGTTTCGGTTTTTTTCTGGTTATACTAGAGTAAGGCAATAAAGCACAGACTTGGTTCCTGGCATATTGCTACTCCACAAAAAGCAGAGACTTCAGCCTCTGACCAGAGAGAATATTCACCTTTGCACTATGACAGTCACGCTCACACTGTGACAAGAGGTTGATATTGCAGATTTGAATCAAGTGGAAAGCATTTTGGCAGGGATCAATTAGTATCCCTGCAAGACAGAAACCTTGAAAAAAATCCATTAAACTACTGCTGTTTTGAAAATCTTACTGCTTGGAAAGTAAGCATTTTCTTATGCGTAACCCAAATACCATTAGCAGTGTTGTAGAGGTGTGGCATGCAGGGATGGGGGGTGAGGAAATTCTAGGAAGAAATTAGGATTGCTTTCTCCAACAGGAGATGGCTCCGAGGCTTGAAGAAATCATAGATGTCCTAGGTGAAGTAAAAATAGTAATACAGAATATAACTCTGGATGAATATTTTTGGACTACATATTATCTGCTAGATAGCTATTTCTTCTTGTGTGAAGACTTGGCTGTGGCTGTGGTAAAGGGGCCTCAAAAAGAGTGATGGGACCGTAAATGCAGAGCCAAGTGCTTGGATTAATCCTAGTGATGGATAGCAGCACATAAATAATTACATACTTAACCTAGCATCCATTCACCAGTGCAGCAAGAAACAAATGTGTGCTATGAGCCTGAATTATTCTTCTGTGGCCATTGTGTAGGTGGGTCTCCAGTGCGAGCTTTTCAGGGCTTCCCAGCTGCTTTTCACTGTGTCCGTTTAGGCTATGGTCTATGAAACACCAAGGGATGTGCATTTACGGAGTAGCAGGACACAAGGGATCACTCCCTCCCTCACCTCAGTTCCATGCAGCGGCCCGTTGCTAAAACACCACCACCCTTTTAAAAATTGATTTGAGAACAAGAATACCATCATTTTAAGGCTGCAGTGATTTGAAATAAGGATTGCTATCGTTATGGATAAAAGATTAACTTATTTACAATTAGAAAGCTATTTCAGCTGTCGTCTTCTTCTCTGAGAGCAGCATATCTTGGCATAACAATCTTGTTTCGATTCCCTCAAAACATAAGGAAATAATTCCCTTACCACTTGAGCTCAGCCAAAGCCAAGGCCGTCCTGCGTTCAAATATAGTCTGGATTGAATATAACTATTAACATACAGCTGAACAAATCCACTAGTCAAAATTGGGAAGACCCTACATCAAGAAACTTCATAGTTTTGCGTCTGGTTTTAAGGATTAACCTAATTTATGAAAAAGTGATATGTTCCAAAGTCAGTTTTGGTTTCTTCCAAATCATTACTTCTCCAGTACTCTTTAATTTTACAGTTCTTGGGGAAGTAGATGTTATAGTGGTCGATGATTAGAATTATATTTTAAGTTAGCAAAACTTCTAAAGGACGTTTAATTTACATAAGGTGGATATTTCTGCAGCACATTTTAGGACAATTTTGAACACACAACCTTGGTGGTGGTGGGGGCATTAATGAATTTCAGAAGCAACGTTGACCCTAGGCCTCTATTATAGCAGAACAGGGTGGTCTGAATTAAATCTGTGCATAGCAAAATCACCAGCAAAACCAGTTAGTTTTGAGTGATGTTTCTGCACGAATAGGGGCGCGGAGCTGTCAAAAGTCTTTTTTGGATGAAACTCAAGACTCGTAGAGTATATAGCTGAAGTACTTGATTTTTGAAAGGCTACTGGAGAAGACAGCTTGCTTTGACTCTCATCAGACTTCTAGTTCATTTTAATGTGGTGTTTCATTTACAGTATGCATTTCCACGTGACTTGGGCTGAATGGAAATTCCTGGCATTTCTCAGGATGTTTGTTTCTCCCTGGTCATGTTCCTTGTTCATCGCCTGAGCAAAAGCAAACCATCCTGTTTGCTTTTGAGGGGCAGGTTATGTTTCTGTATTTGCTGGATTTGTAGAAAATCCAGCTCTAGATGGTGGATCGACATCATTGAAACTATGCTTAGAAACCTGCTGAGAGAGAAATCAATAGACTGATGTTTAACAGTGATAAAAAATGTTGTCACAGTGTGAAAACAGGAGGAACCTTGGTGTATAAAGTTTGCAAGTACTAAGAATAGGAGCAGGTTTTGAGAAGAGGAGGTTTTCTGATAGGAGTTTGTAGTTAATTGTGTCGTTTTCACTGTTGGGCCACTTCAAAGACAAATGCTCTTTTAAGTTGTATTAACATTGCTGTTAGAAAGGGAAAATCTTATGACACTGTATTATTGCCCTTGAAAGAAAGGGTAGTGTTTCAGGCATGTGAATAAAACAGAACTGGAAGAATGGTGAATGCTGTAAATCCCTGGACCCAGTCAGAGAGCAGAGTTTATGCTGCCGTAACAGGATGAGTGAGCGGGGGCTGTATGACCGTTATCTGCCGGTACCTGCCCAGCACCACCACCCATGCCGTTCCACACCTGGGGAGAGCGGGCGAGCAGGGGGAGGTGTCAGGCACATGCACGTGGTTGGTAAGTGTTGGCACCCCCCAGATCCTTGGCAGTCATGAACTCAGTCTGGTTTTACTCTGTGTAAGAAGGGAGACGCCATCAGGGATGTTGTCAGAAGAGGTCTCGGGAGGTTGGTCAGGCGATGGCGCGGTGTTGTGGCCATGTGACAGGTTGTGCACTCGCGGAGGGTCCTGCCAGGAAACCTCTGGTTCCTCGCTGGTGGCAGACCTGCTTGCAGCCTTATGCTTTGGAGGAGCCTTGCAGGACTTCTCAAGAGACAGACAAGAGATAGAGATTGCTCTGCATCTCTGTTGGCTAACAATATTGTTACAAAGTTAGCTTTGAATAGATTTTTGAAATAGGGGTGGTGAGACACTGGAACAAGTTCCCCAGAGAAGTTGTGGATGCCCCATCATTGGCAGTGTTCAAAGTCAGGTTGGATGGGGCTTGGAGCAACCTGATCTAGTGAAAGAGGTCCCTGCCCGTGGCAAGGGCGTTGGAATAGATGATCTTTGAAGGTCCCTTCCAACCCAAACCATTCTGTTATTCTATGAATATTCCTGTTGGTCCTGCAAAGTCTGGTCTTTCAGAACACTGCAAGTGATTGACATGAAAGATAAGGAGGGGTGATAAGTTCTGCAGGAAGTGATAGACTTTCATTTTGGTTTTGCCACCTTTTTGGTTTCGTTCAACTTCTCCTTTGTTTCTGGGGCATGTGTAAGGGCGAATTGACCTCTTTGGCTTCTCTTAAGTGATTCTTCTGCAGTTCAGAAACTCTTCTTTCTGTTACCTACCCAACAGCTGATCCTTCCTCCTCTGCACGGTTTGTAGCACCGGTACTCACTCAGCAGCAGAGTGCCATGGTTCAGGGAAGAGGGAATGGACGTCAGGATGTGGTGTGTGTGGATGGATAAGTATTGAAATGAGAATGAAATATTACTGTCACCTGGTACTCTGAAACATCATGTTGTTGCTGTGTCAGTGCCTGCCTCTCGCTGTCTACATAGACTTCCTATTGCACTGCCTACTCTAGAAGATTTTGGAGTGGCAAAGTCCGAGCAGGAGGTATGGCTTGCTTATCTTCATGACTATGCTATGTGTATAAATGCAGTCCTTTGTCTCATCTTGCACAAAGTGAGTAATGTTTTGCGTACACGCAAGTAACATAAATAAAATATTCCTCATACTACAGAGCACTGGACTGCCTCAGTGAAGGGCAGGGATGTAGGTTGGTCAGAATTTAGAGATACCAGGCCATTCCGCTGAGCTTGGGGAGCGACCCTACGGCTCTAGCTAGATGCTGTTCAGGAGAATAAATAATGTGTAATAAACATGTGGAAGAAATTGTCTTTATAGGAAAAAGATTAAAGAAAGTTTTGAGAATGCTAGCATTGTTCAAAGGTGGAACCTTGTGCTGGGAGGTCAGCTTGTCAGACAAGATGGTTAATGGATATTTTGGACGTTCTTTCATTTGCTAAACTACGTTATTTCTTTAATTTTTTTTTTTTTCCACAGACAACAAAATAAGAGGATGCTACTAAAGGGAAGGTACCCTAAAGCAGACCAGCTTTCAGCACCAGCAGTGGTGTTTCTCCATATTCTGATGGACAGATCTATACTTTTACTCTTGAAAGGAGTAAGCCAGTCATTGCTTACCTTGTTGCAGTGTGCTCAGGATTTTTAAAAACAAGTATTTTATTGTTTGTCTCCCTGTAGTGCTGCAGCCTAGACCCTACTGTGCCATCTGGTTTTGGGTACCATACCCAAGAAGGATCCATTGGGAGTGTCTAGCTCTGTGCTGCAGCAGTCCTCACCCAAACCAGTTGTACCCAGGCTGGGCATCCTCGCTTTCCCTGTTCTCCACCATTATTAGTGATGAAAGGCCCAGTGTCATTGACTGGGACCTTATGGAAATCTGCTGGTGAATTGTCACCAAAAAATGGTGATGTGTTGTTTATTTTAGGTGGTTGATACAAAGCTTTGGATAATTGGTTTCACGCTGTTGGATTTTGTACAAGTTTCTTGTGTGGTGTTTGTGTAACAAATTAGGTGATATTTAGAAAATGCAACCTGTATGCAGATACTTCCAGATTATTGTATTGCAGCAGGATCAAAACTGAAAGTATGTACCAGCAATTTAAAAGTAAAAGGTATGATAGAGGAAATAGGTGGTCATCTCTATGTGGAAATCACAAACAGAGAGCGATAGGAGTCTCACTGCGGAGCTCAGTGTGCTGTAGGTTGGGTAATGCCAGCAGCAGCACCTGTGCAGCAAGACCTCAAGGCAGAACTTAACCCGACTATATCTGAACCTGTAACTTGGCATCCAGCTGAGCTTGTCTGGGATGGCAGGTGTTAAGGAGCCTCAGCTGGGGCAGATGCGTGTTTGCTGGCCACAAGCTTTCCTGCACCTTCCAGACTGTGGGGTGTGTGTATTTCTTTTGAGGGCATCCTTAATTCTGAGGTTTGTTGGGTTTATCGAGCTGGTTTTAGATCACTGTTGCCGAAGTGATCTGAAAGGTCCTTTCTAACCTGAATGATTCTATGCTTCTCTTAGTGAGGTGGGAGTTGGTCTGTTCTCCCAAGTAACAAGTGATAGGACAAGAGGAAACAGCCTCAGGTTGTTCCAGGGGAGGTCTAGATTGCATATTAGGAAAAATTTCTTCACTGAAATGTTTGTCAAGCACTGGAACAGGCTGCCCAGGGAAGTGGTTGAGTCACCATCCATGGAGGTATTTAAAAGATGCGTAGATGTGGCACTTAGGGACATGGTTTAGTGGTGGACTTGGCAGTGTTGCGTTTACAGTTGGGCTTGGTGATCTTAAAGGTCCTTTCCAACCTGGATTATTCTCTGATCCTTGTAATATTTCATGCCCTGAAATTGCAGTAAAGTGCTTTGACCTGTAACTAGGTTTTTCTCCCTCTCTTTTTTTTTTTTTTTTTTTTTTTTTTCTTGGGGTTTTCCAAAACACCTCTTTGTGCAAGGTAGAGGAATGCTGCAGAGCAGGATGGTGCCTTCTGGCTTTTCCCAGGAGGGCTGTGAGATGGTTGGGAATATAACACCTGCTCTAGGGTTCAGGCAAAGGAAGGTTGTTGGAGGAATCCAGGTATTGTGCTAGCTTCAGGTGGCCGGTGCCTCCTGGGATGAGCAGTAGTGAATTGTTAAGACATTGCCCAGGCAGTGGGAAGCCCGGGGGGGTTCAGTTGCAGGCTCCTTGGAAGGTGGGGTGGAAGGGGTCCCCGTCTCGGCGTGTTTTGGTGGAGAGCAGTGCAGTTTTCCTGTGGCTGAATGGGAGCAAGACAGGGTCTTCTGCAGCTCAGTGAGAGGACTGGGAAGGGACGTCTCCCTTCATATCCCTGATCCTGCTGTTGCTTGAGCAGGTCATCTCAACTTCAATGAAAAATACATAGTCAGTGGCTGAAGTGGTGACCTGGGCCCCTCCCACCCTACTATTTATTTATTTTCTTTTTCCCCATGCTTTCTCAGTTGGCTGCAGAGCAAAGCTTTCTCTCACCTGGTCACCCCTCTGATGGGCTGAATTTTGCTCTGCTTGGCGACCCACTTGGCAGAAGGAGTGCACAGCAGATCTCCTCCATCCTCACTCAGGCCTGGTTAACTCCATTTGCGTTAGACTGAGGAGGGTCAGGAACCCTGTCAGCCCTCCTACGGTTGGGGTGTTACATAGAAGACATCCCAAGGTGCCCTTTTCCCTCCTCAGTGCCACTTGCCCTGGGTCTGGTGGCATGCCCAGGCTGTGCCGAGCAAGTTGGGCCCCTTTGCCACTGTAGCTGAAGTTGAGCCTGCCAGCATGGGTCTGTTTAAAGGAGTGGCTGTCCGTGGAGGCTGCTCAGGGCCCTGGTGTGGAGGTGCCCCGTGGCTGCTGGTAGCCGATGCTGGTACTCCAGCTGTCACAGGAGGTGCTTTGGACACCTCGCTTTGGCGTCTGACTTGGAATGAGACAGGGGAAGACCTCGGGGCGAGAGCTGACTCCATTTCTCCATTCCTGTGTCTCTAACACAAGCTATGATTTGCTAATGTTATTGTGAAATGCGTTTTCCTTTTCTTACAATATGTCATTTTTTCTGTTTATTTCCAGATGCTCTTAATATTTTGTTGCTGACAAAAAGTTTACTTTATGTTCATTGTCTCCCAGGTAAACGCAAAGCGCTGAAGTTAAATTTTGCAAATCCACCTTTCAAGTCCACAGCAAGATTTACTCTAAACACTTCTGGAGTTCCTTTCCAAAATCCACACATGTGAGTATAAAGCCAAAGGCACAACTAGTGGAACAACTTCAAAATTATTTAGCCAACACGCAGCGTTATTTTAAATGCAGTTTGATTACTTCAGTTATTTGTAGGTTGTTCAAATCTGTCAGTTTGAGTTACTGTAGATTATTTTTTTTTTTCTCCCAGAATTAAAAAAAAGGTTAAATTTGGGATCTTCCTGCTTTACACTGGAGCTACTGCCTTCCAGAATTGATTAAACTGAGATAAATTATAGCTAATAATGCAAGATATGCCTGTAATTAATTTCCAGACCTATTTACTGTCATTTTCCTGTCTCTTTATTCAGTGCTTATTACTTTTCGTTAGAGAGAAGTTCTTGTTTCTGTGTTACTTGTGAAAGACATAACTGTGATAGATTTTTTTTTTTTTTTTCCCCCCCCTCCCCCCAGCACTAAAATAAACAAAGTTTTTGAGGATTATCATTCTACCAACATGGAGATGTCAGGGAGCTATGCAGTGATTAGCTCTCACTGGGTTTTCTAGACAGCTAGGTACAGGATATCTCTATCCAAAGTTTGAATGCAAGTGTGGCACAGAGCTGTTCCTGACACTAATAAGTAACAGTAGTACATCATCACAGAAAATATTAGCTTTGTATCCTCAGATCCACCAATCTAGATGGATGGGTGATGCACCCACAGCCTGTACATGTGGCAGAATGCAGCTAGCATGCAAAGATATCCCAAATTTTTCCTCTCTAAGTTCCTCAGCAGGTCTCAAGATTTTTGTCAGTGGCAAGTCTCAGAAACTGCACCTGCAGCTTCCCCTGCCGACTGGACTCTCCGGGGTGTCCCTGGTTATAGGCTGCTTCTGCTTGGCTCTGCATGTCGCTGCCTCTCTCCTTGAGCTCAGTGCCTTCTGCTTCCCCAGGACATACCTTCTGGGGTCTGTTCCTTTTTCTGGTAGCTTCTTTATGCTGGGGTTTTTCAAGCAAGCCTTTATTGAGTTAGAAGCATGTTTCTGATGAGTTATCAACGGTAATTACAACATCTAGGAATTTTATGTAGAGTACTTTAGATGATTCTTCTTACCATCCCAAGTACCTTTCCAGCAAGCTCTCCACTCTCCTTCTCTCTCTTTTCCTCTCTGAAATAGAATATTCTTACTGGTTGTAGAGCTAGCATTTAAATAGTCACTTTTTGTGTCTCCTCATATCATCAAACCCCTGTAACAATTTTCTGTAGAACCTCATCTGGGGCTCTTTCCTCTCTCAAACCTCCCTAGTCCATTAAATAAAGGACTTAGTCTCAGCTAGTGAGTTCCCACCATCAGCCATCTATAGGGATTTGACCTTTCTGTGTTTATCTACATGGATTTCTGTCTCAGATTCACTGGAAGTCACAGTGGCTCCTGTCTAGCACAGAAGAGCTTTCATTGTTAATCATTGACATCTTAAGTTTCATGTTTGTGCAAGTGACTGTCAACATTGTGCATTAAGAAAGTGCTGCTCTGTCTCCATGGGAGTTGCAGTTGTTGTCAGGGGTTGGATCCTGGGCTGGTGAATGGCATAACTGGTTCTGAAGGCTTGGAAGTGTTTTGGGTTGGATATGGTAGCCGTTCAAGTGTCAAAAATGATGGTGATGTGTCTGCGCTAAAGCTTTCTTGGGACGCTACAAGCTGTAATAGCCATTTCTGTTTGAAAGAAGTGGATGCTGTTGGTTGGATTGCTTTCTCTGTGTTGAGGCTGACCAAGCTTGGATACAGCTGATTCATCTTCATGTCCTTTGTGTTGTCTATAGTGGATGCTGTTCCTCAAAAGCAATGTTCACATCTTATGGTTGCATGCTTCTCTCAAGTGTTTGTCTTGCAGCTGGTGCATCATGGTGATGTATCTGCATCTCCTGCTTGCTTCTCAGAGAGGCTGGAATGTTTTTTCCTCTGTTGTCTAGAAACCTTTCTAGACCTCAGATTTGAATTGGATATTCCAGACCTCCTGGCCCAGATGTGTTCTGGATGCAAGGTTTGTTTCCGTTCACTGAGTCACTTCTCTTCCCCAGCCTGATAGAGAAGAGTGGCCTCGGTGCCTTCCCGAGATGAGTGCTGGCTCAACACTGCTGGGGATTTCCCTGTGCAGACCCTGTTGGTCTGGATGGGTGGATCTGAAGATAACAGAGAGGTCAATTTCTCGCACGAAATTTGGGTTTCTGTGACTTGGATCCACCGATCCAGAGGTGTCCCATTGCTCCTGCCTCCAGGAAGGCAGAGGGTCCTGTCGTCAAATGTGTGTTGCCTGTGCCAGGCTCTTGCTGGGGCACAAGAGGAGGCAGTCAGCAGTGACCTGCAGCTGCCATGAGATGTAAATTGTCTATTAGCTGTATTTTGCTTAATTAACAGGTTTTGGTCGGGGAACAGATCAGGCTGGATTGGTGGATGTTCAGGTAAGAGTGTGGTTTCTTACTATGTAGACAGAAAGCAAAGGAGCAAATGGGTCTTCTCATGCCCATGCGTGTGTTAGGAGAGAGGAAACCTCTGCGTAAACTGCATCACTGGATCAAAGACACTGCTGCCGAGGAGGGAAGGCATGTCATGCCAGAGGTGGCCTTGGAAATTTCAGGATATTGGGTGTAACCATGTTCCTCCTCAGTGCCGAGGCTCTGTACCATGGTAAAATGGGTACAGACCCCAAGTACCCCATCAAGGTGTGAGTTCGGCTTTCCTTTTAGGGATTGTTTCTCGGTCTAAGAGATCTCAGGAACGTTGGAGAAGAAGTTGGGGAGTGTGGAGGAAACCATTTTGGGAATCATCGTAAGCCAGGTTGGAGTTTAGCTCCAGTGAGCAGGGGTGATGCACATGTGGGCTGGAAGGGACTTGGAGTGGTTTCCACAGCGAGGTTTCCCAGGTGATCTGTGTGTGATTTCTGACTCCATTCATGCTAGTTCCTGGGTTTTAATGGCATATTATCTGGAGGAACGATTTCAAAGGCCATGGAATCTCAACTTAGTGGCATTACTAAGACTCTTGACCAGGGCTTCCCAGTTGCCTTACATCCTGTGGCATAGAATACCCTCTGTAGCCTGCCGAGTATCATGCCCACTGCGCTCCTGCCCGGAGGCTGTTACCAGAGCTTTGCTGCTCTCATGGGTAGAGGCTTTTTGTTAATATATAGGCTGTGCCCTGGAATACTATTTCCAGGGGGAGAGAGCATAGATTAAACACTACTGAATAGAGAAAGTTGTGACATGGATTCCCAAATCTTTTTACTGCCCTCCTTGTCTTTTCTTTCCCATCTGCAGTGGTTTTGAGCCATGTCGTATGGTTTGGGTCTCACGTTGGGGCTGCATCCCTCCAGGATGTAGGAGTGTGCTGCCATGGGTGCGCAGGGAGCACAAGAGGTGGGTGCCAGGGCACGATACTGAGCAACACGTAGGAATGTGAGGCCACATGAAGGAGCAGGAGGACCTGCTGAGTGGTTGGGACCTCTGAGCTTTGCTGTGCTGTCTCTGTGATGGCCTTGTAGCTGAGCTGGTGAGGACTGCAGTGGCCAAGTGGCAGCGGGGGACATGGCCCCGCTGCTCCTGTCCTGTCCCTGCCCAGGACACCTCCCTTCTTCACCCTTCCCAATACATCTGCTACCAGCTGTGTTGGGATGTCTTGAAGGAGGTCGCCTTTATCACAGATGACCAGGAAACTAAGCGAGGAGGAGACTAGCAGAGCAGAGGCCACAACTGCTCAGACTGGAGCCAGTGGCAAAAACCTCTTGCATCTCCAGTGCTGCTAGGGTTTTGCCCTAAATATTTTCTGAGTTAGAACATGTGTTAAAATCAAGGGGCTTTGAAGTGACCTTTAAATAGGAGACTGACTCAGGGTGGCTTTGAATGAGATTAGAAACTGGAGGTACTTTTCTAGTTGCTAGAATTTGGGCTATGGCTCCCTGAAATCTCCCTTCCTGGTGATGCTGAGCGCTGACACATCCCTTATTGAAACTAAAAGGCGCTGTGAATGGCTTTCCTGTGCAGATCCTGTGGGGCAGGTGGGCAGGGCCCTGGGATGATGTTTTGAGCAGTAGGGAATGAGGCAGGGGGTTGGAAGGGAAGGTCTGTTCTGGTTCTGTGACTGCATGTGACTGATGGAGCTACGGAGGAAGTGTGTCTTGTTTGGTTCAGCCATGACTACTACCACCAAATCCACTTTATAAGTGCAATGAGAGGTTTTGTCTAGGTACAGCATACCATGTAGTCTGTATGCAGGATATCTAGCACAGTGATATACATAATTTTACATGTGATCTATACAGGGTAAAGGCAGAATAGAGCCTGAATTAGAGAGGAGTTGGGGAGTAAAATTCTTACTTGAAAGGATGCAGCCTAGAGAAGATGCAAGTGTTGTACTGACAGCTGATGCCCCAGTCTGGGGAATTGTATGCTCCTGCTTGTGCCTGGTCAAAGTCAGCAAGGCTCTGTGTGATTGCTGTGCTCTGCAGGCTGGGTAACAGTGGAGGCTATGGAGAACTGTCAGTTGAGACCATGGTTCTCATTAGTTCAGACTGTATTTCTGACTTAGACCAGATTAACAAATGCTTTGTTTTCCCTGCAGCAGACAATTGCAGAGGCTGGAGGACACAAGCCGTGGTTAGGGTGAGCTCTTAAACTTCCAACCCATTGTTTTTCAATTGCTATTTCCAACCAACTGAAAAGCATCCCACCTCTTCTACCTCATCTATTCTGTGTCCAAGTAGGATTTAGGCCACAAACAAAACTAGATTACTCGATTATGTATGTGTAAGCTCTACAGAGCTACTTGCAGCTGGTGGCCTTTGCTGAAAGGAGGTTCAAATAACACTAACATGGGAATGATGCGGCGAGATGTGACTGTATAGCTGTGCGTGGCAGGTTTGCCTGGCAGCTGTCTGTGTTGTGCTGGCCATTGCTGGCATCCGCTGAACTAAGTTGTTTGGTTGGGTTTAGAGGAGTTTTTTGGTTTTCTGGAAAGTGTTGTACTCTTCTGGTGCAGTGATGCCTTGATCTTGACTTAGGACTACAGAATTTAGATCCACCTGCTAAGAAATGAGCATGCAGAAAGAATTTTGTTTAGCATCTGGTTCACAGCATGTTGCTGCTAGAGTATCCTGTCTGCTGGCTGGGAAGTCTCTTGGCTGTCAGAGATGCTACCTCTCTAGAACTTGAACACTAGAGCGTTGCAGTCTCACCTGGAAAGGTGATGAAATGATGTCTTTTAATGCTCACAAACCCAGCTTCTGAACTGTCTGGTGGCCTGTTGGACTCTGTAGCCTCCTTGTAACATGTGGGTGTCTTCATGGATTCTTTGTGACTTAAGTTTCCAGAGGTGCACCATGTGGACCTTCTTCTCCTTGTGACAACTGGGAGAGTCACACACTTTCCAGATAGATGCCCCAAGAGTGTGTTGGCAGATGTTTGTTTAATAGACCTTCGGGGTTGGATTCCGCAAAAGCAGATGGAGGTCCAGTTGCATGTCAGACTCTGCTGTTTCCTTTTTCTCTGTACAGTTCAGGGATTGTCATTATTCCTGGAGAGGATTTTTCTGGCTGTCCCAAAGTATCTCTGAAGCATCTACTTCTCTTTTAATCTACTCTTACACTTTTCCAAACCTTTCTGGCATGTGGTTTCAGGCTCTCTAGCTGCATAGCCTACAGCTGGCTGAGTTAATTAGAAAATAACCTGTGAGAGTTACTACCATTTGTCTAAAAAATATTAAAAACCGAAGTGGAATATCCTAAATTGGCATGTTCACAACTACTTGTGTGAATTTTCCTGTAAATATTTCTCAGTCTGTTCCCCATTTCTATCACAGTCATTTCACATCTTTATTGTTACCGTTTTCTGATACCTTTCTGCTGCATGATACCTTCCCATCGCAGGGTGTGATGCCTGGAAGCTTTAGAGATAGGTTTCAATGTAAAAGCTACCAGTTAAGAATTTGAATTATTTTCTGTGTCTGTTCTGTAACATTTCCTGAAAGTTGCAGTGTCTGAATGTAACCAATGGGAAACTTGCTTGTATTTTCAAGTAAGCACAAGTAAAATGGATACCTCCAAGGACTCAGCAAATACATTTAAATGTATGAGTGAGTCTGTGGAAAACAGACTTTCACTTTTAATACAAACATCACCGTTGTTTAAGTACTACAGCAATGTTTCTTACACATTTTTTTCAGGAGTTTTCTTGACAAATTGATGAGTTTTGTCTGTACTTTAACCTTCCTGTCTCTTCCAGAAGTTTACAAGTTCGTTTAGCCAGTGATCTCTGTGGCCTAGATGACAAAGAGGTGGTATAGTTTGTAAAATACCCATGCTCAGTATCTCAGACTTCAAGTAGATCGCCTCTTCAGAGAAGGTGCTACCAAAGTTAGCGTTAGATTTTGCCTGAATGTGCTGCGTTAATATCTCTTTTTTTTTTTTTTTTTTTTTTTTTTTTTTTTTTCCTTTTTTTTTAAGTTTTGGTATTTCTCTAAGGTGCTAATCCTGCTCTGCAGAGGAGCTTTTTGGTATCTGCTGCTTCCAAAATAGATTTCTCTAGCAACTTCAATGTCCCTTGGAGCATCAGTGCCCTAGTAGGACTGTTCTCTTCTGTCTGCAAGGGTTTTGATATTTCAGCACTCTGCTTCTGAATTTAGGCCTTCCATGTCTGGAAACAAAATTTGGAGCTTGTGTATCTCCATTAAGCTAGTTCATATTGATTTTTCAAAGGTGCTGAGCACCTAGCTTCCTGCCACATCGTTGGTACCTGGGCTCCTCAGAACTTCTGGAAACCTAATCACCCACCTTTGGGTGTCTAAATCAAATACAACCTGATGTTATATACTAATCTGGCTCCCATGGGTTCCAAGTGCTTCACATGTGCTGAGTGATTCAGCTTTGCAAACCTAAATAGTTGCATAAAACTCTATGTTCCCCATTTTGCAGATGGGAAGCTGGGGCATGCTGTGTTTTGGAAGAGGTAAAGGTTAGGGCAGAAGCTTTTGACAGGGCAGAGAGTTCAACAGAGATCTCCTGATAATCTGTGGTCTACAGGTTAGCTCTGTTACCTGTCCCATCGCCGGTGCACTTAGGAGCTGTTGTCCTGGCTCTTGTGTGCACACAGCTGTGACCAGAGCTGCTCACCTGGGAGCAGCATTTTGACCTTGCAGCCATGACCCTCTCGGCGTGCTGTGCGGTGTGTAACTGGTCCCCTTCCTAGTGCACAAGGGAGGCCTGTCCCTTCCGCCATGGGGAAGAGTGACCAATGGGTAGGAGGCTGTAAGAAGATGGTGGTAGTGGCAGTTACCTTCCAAAGCACCAAGACTTGGCCTGTCCTGCCCAGATGGGGACAGCAGCCTGGGTGGTGGGAGTGGAGGAAGAGCCTGTGGTGGCAGTGGGGGTTATCCAGAGACAGGGGAAGCTGGGGGCTTCTGTGTCTGCCCAGAGCCGCCTGGGGCACCACCCTGCCTCTGCGGGCCCCCGTGGGGAGGTGGCTGTTCTCAGTCACTTGCAGGTCCTGGCAGTTGGCACATAGATGTCTGAGACACACTGAGGCATGAACATGCAACATTTCCTAATTCAAGGTGTGGTGTCTGACGTTCATACTGCCTCCTCAGGCCCGTTTTCACTGTCACATTTGGTGAGGGAAGGTGGTATGGGGTAGAGGCAGAGCTGCTATCCTGTGCTGCCTGCGAAGGTGTTTTTAGTGATGCTCTCCATGGTTTTCCTCCTCCAGGGACACCAAGATGGTGTCTGAGGAGAGTCTCTGAAGAGCAGTGGTTTTGAGTTGACTACTGTATTTTTTCTGCTGAGTTGAGTGTTGTGTGGAGGGAGGTGAAGCATTCTGGTTCGATGGAAATTCAAAAATTATCAGGTAGAGCAATGAGGTGGAAATATTCACTTTCAAACTGAACCTGACTTCATTCACCATCAAATCTGCATTAGTGTGGCTGTGTGTTGGGACGCAGAGAGGCTGTACAGAAGAGCAAAGCTGGGTGATGTCTCCCTTGGATAGAAGTATACTGTAGACTTTCCTCCTAGTGCCTGGCTTTTAGTGAGATGTGCTGCCTACCCTTTATCTCGTAACATGGCTCCATGGGTGACCTGTGGCTGGCCAGATCCTTCCCTGAGACATATAAGTTAAGTCATCATCTTTGACTCCATCCATGCTCATGGCAAAAGACAGGTGCCTGCAGCCTGCTCAGGACCAAGCTCCTGCTTTGGAGGTACCTGTCACACTCCAGAGCCTGGAGGAGAGCCAGTTTGTTGCTTAGTCAGCTTGGTTTAAAAAGCCTGGGTTTATAAACCTGAGTACAAGGTCAACACTTTAGTAATATTTTCCCTGGTCTAATGAGGAAGACAGTTTGAGAAATGTCTGTTGTTCTGACCATTGGAGAGTTGGAAATTTCCCTTGATCTCCTTGCTGTGTTTGAGATGGGGGGTGGTGCTGCCTTTGTTTGAAAGCAGTTCAAGGTTTCAGACTACAGAGGATTCAGTGTGGTTTAAGAATTTTGGGTTTTTTTAAATTCTGTTGCTTGTGTCCTGGTGGTTCAGAGGCAGTGCTGGGTCTCACAGGAGCAGAGCTGTTGCATTAGTGTTCAGTAGACCCTGGGGCTTCCTGAGTGATAGCCCTCTTCACACATCAGGAGGGACACATCTGGTCCTGGCATAGCTGTGTAATTCACACTCAGATGTAACTACTGCAATGTTTATTTAAGAGAAGTGAAAGTAGGTCAAGTAGTTTCAGAGTCAGCATCAGCTCTTCTGTTCCCTTCATACTGCTGTGATAACAGAAGCATGATTTTCTCTCCTTTTTCCCTTTATTACTAGGTGCTGTAACCCCTAGCAAGGACAGCAGTGTACATGCTTATATGCAAACTGGTTGTAAATCTTGGTGCGTGGAGATTTTAAAAGCATTCTGGACACCAAAATTCCTGAATCCTCTCTAGAGGATTAGAGAGAAAATGGAGGCGACACCTCCATCCGTGTTGGACTTTTCAATAACATTTGAATCTGTTGGTGTGTTTTTCAGAGTATTTTTAAGACCTATGTGTCTGTGCTTTACCATTTTATTTGGTGAATTATGTAAGCCATTCTAAAATTCATATTTCATACTTCATAGGGAAGGTGTGATGCATTGCCATCTCTGAGCCTTCAAATGGTCTCATTATCTACAGTCAACAGTAAGTTTTTATGATTAAGAAGTACAGGTGAGATCCAGAATTCCATCTGGGAACAAGGAGTTGCCAAAATTTCTCCCTTCCTCCCTCCAGTGATGAGCAGTCTTTGGGACTTGAGCATTTTGATTAAAAATACCCTGTGGCACCTGTGTGTTATCTGTGTCCCAAGGTGCCCCAGGGATCTGTTGAGCTGTGCTCATTGCTGCTGTCCTGCCTAAGAGGGGAAGTTGAGTATCCCCATATCTGAACTCACCAGTTTGTAAGTCATGCTCTGAAAACATATCAGATGCTACTGATTTCAGTTAAAATTTATTCAGGGAGCAGGAGATGCTGTTGCTCATCTGAGAGCATGGACTGCCCTCTTGGCCTTTCTCCTTTAGCTTCTTTTCTTCTAGACCTGTGAATCTGGCATTCTGAGCTGGGGATCGATCCAAGGTCAACAGGGGCAATAGGTGTCCCATCCTGTATGTCTTAGAGACCGGTGTCCTGAAACATGGATGAACTCCTGAGGCTGAAGAGAGCCTATATCCTCATGTTCCCTCCTCCTTGGGCAAATACAGTAACTGCTAGCTTAATATGCAAAAACTGCTGGTGTCTGGAGAGGAAAATGAGATGAAGCAGATTATTTATGTAATGTCTCTGAATATATAAGTATATATGCACACACAGGTTTGTCCCCTACCCATTTTTTTGGATAAATATATTGTGCAGTTTACAAGTAACAAAGCAGGACATCGCTTACACATTGGTCTGAGCTTGGTGCCTGTGTATAGGAGTGGTCTCTGCTGTGTTGTACAGATGGTGTATCTGTTTTCTGACCTTAAGTGGCTGTCACTGTTGGACTCCAATTAATCTGAGATGGTCAGGCACAGATGGTTTTTTTTTCTGCTTGTGTGACATGCAGAAACATCAGAAAGGATTTTATATATGGACCACCACTATTCATATCTGTGATTTAAGTTGGACTCGAATGCTACGTTTCCAGATGTGGACCTTGCAAACCACATTCCTGCAGGAAACCCCAATAAACAACTGCCATTGCTAGCTGTAGGAATAAACTTTGCTCATTGGTGTTCTGTGTACTTGGGATCACACGGTGTTTCATCAGAGCAAGAGTACATCCTTTATCTCTTCAGTCATTAATCGCCACCTCATAGTAAAATATCTTGCATTTTACCCCGGCTATGGAGAAGTGAGCCAACTCTTCTGTTTTGTGGGTTCAAACTGAAGGAATCAATCATCCCTTTTGTCTTCTGTACACATCAAGAAATGGAGAATAGAGAGAGGAGAGTCTGCAGATTGGGAGGCAGCTTTCACCCCACAGGTCATTGTCAACAACTTCTGTTTTTGTCCTTTGCATAAATGAGTGACTTTCAACGTGTACTGTGGAGGACATCTGGACTGAATGAACACGATGTACCCACGAAAAGCAGCTGCTGTACAAAGAGCTCATGGAAAGGACATTGTGGTGGATTGGATGGATATGACGGAGGTGGGGGTTAGCCTGCTGGGCGGAATTGGTTTTGCCATTCTGATTGTTTGAGGAACTCACTTCTGAAAAGGACTTAGATTAATTGGGTTCATGGTATATTATGTTGGTGAAAACGACAGACATCATCTTTGAGATTCAGGTGGATGTTCTTACCTCCCATTGTGAAGGCCCCTCCATTTTTGGGAAATCTCAGAAAAGAGAGAACAAATCACTAAGCCAGTCTACAGTGGATTATGATGACCCTAAAGGGTCTTCTCTTTGAGCTTGTTTTAATTCCCTCCTATATAAAATATGCTTGGAATAAATCTGGATGAGCAATTGGTCCTTTGTGACCAACATAACTGATGCATTTGCTGAGACAAGTATGGATCACTTGAAAGTGATTGTTTCAAATATCTCTTGCTACAGCAGCGTAAAGGTGGTTGCCCTTTCTGAGGAGTGTGAGGGCTTCTCTATAATCCAGCTGGATTTGTCTCTGATGTTCTAGGTGGGTATTTGATACCAGTGAAAGATGGGAAAGGTGATTCTCTGGGGCCATTGGCCTAACTCCTTACAGCATCCTTAATTTTCTTTAAGCATCTTTACAGAGCTTACAGAAAATCACCTTTTGGCTCTTGAGAGTCAGTGGAGAAAACTGTGCTTCACATAGCCATCTCGGAGGAGACCAACATTTAAAATCTCACCATACTACTGGACTGTGGAGCTTGGGGACCTTCAACAGGCAGTTGCTTTCACTGGCCTATAGGAGTCTTAGGTCTTAGAGAAGGGGCACTTTAAAAATACAAGTCACATTTGGTCTACTTAGTCTTGTTATAAGGTCTGTTTTGGTCACCACGTTTATGATAGCTGCATCTCTCTGAAAAAGCAATCTCTGTCTTGCAGTTAGGCGATTTCTTTGTCTCCCATCTGTCCTTGTCTGCCACAGAAAGAAAAATACTGCCAGGTACCTTCTTGGCACTGAATTACATATTATTTCAGGCTGTGATGCAGCCCAAAGTGTTTTGTGTTTTTATCCCAAATAGAAAATAAATCCTGCAGGAGAAGTTGGAGAGGTTTTAGCTTTCCCAGACCAGGGTTGGAATTTTATGACATACAGAAGTTTAAATTAGAAAAATCACTTGTTAGAGTAGTTGAAACGGAAATGTTTCATGTAGATGAAATAACAGCGCTCATTTTCTACCGCTCTCAAGTGTTCCCAACAAGGGGCTGAGCAAAACCATAAATTTGCATTGCTGACTGTTTGTAGATAGCTGCATTGGTCATTTGTACAAGTACTTGAGTGCTTGTTTTCTGTGTGCCTTCCACAAAGTGCTTAGCAGGAGCCCATCTTGCCTGAGCTACTCGAACATTCTGAGATAACAGGTCCTCGTATTGGGAAGGGAGATTTCCAAAGCTGGACAGCTTGAGGGACTTGGAGATCTAGAACCTGATTTTTGTTCTTAGAGAAGTCTCATAATACAGAGTGGTAATTAAACTTCATTTATCTGTTAGTCGTCTGGCTCTGGAGGTAATAAGAAGGGACGTAGATGTTCAAGTCATGCAAACTTATTTATTAAGAGAGGGGATAAGATGAATGACAAGCCCACCTGGGAGATACCACCAGTCCTAGGTTGGTGGATTCAGGATGGAAGCTAGATTTAAAAGAAAAAATTACTTAGTTCTGCTTTAGAGACCACAAGAAAAACAGAGCAGTGATGGTCAATGTGCCTCGGGGAAACAGCATGTCACTAACATAGAAGTATTTGGTTAGTAAGTTGAATGCAATTATTCATGTTTCTAATCGCAGTAATAATACAGTTGGAAATAATAATTGTCATTGCTGTAAGAAAACAAATTGCATATGATTTAATGTGTTAAAATACAGCTCAAATCATCAGAAGCTGCATTGCTCCCAATGAAGGGAGGTTGCTTAGGTGAAATTTGGAAGAAAAATATATAGCTCACTAATTTCTTATGCTAAGCACTCCGTGGGTAGTGTGACTAGCTGAGTATTGTGTTATACGTTATTGTGTCATGTGATAACAGCACCATGTTTTCCTGTCATTTTCACAACTTTTCCTGGCTGAAGTGATACACAAGCAACCCTGGGTAGTAATCACATTGTCCCGTTCAGTTTCAAAAGGAGAGAAGCGGACCTCATCCAGAAACTTTCCAGCAGGCTACAGTAAGCTTAACTGTCTGTTAGCCATTGTCAAATATTTTCCATACCCACAAAAATGGCATCTATTAAAGTAATGGAATTTGTCTCAGAAATAGTGTCATTCCATTGAGTGATTTTTGTGTAATGATAATGATATTGCATCTCAGTATCATTTTACAAACTATTTAAAGTACGTATACGGGTTCTTTGTTGATTCTTATGGATGTGCTCGTGTCTCTGTTTCCTGTTCTTTCTCTGGTAGCTGACCATGGCTCAGGAGAGGTCATGTTTCAGTAAAAGAGTCAGCATTCTCAGAAGGGTTCTTTAAATTAACTAGCTCAGTTTTTTTCCAGTATTATTCTGAAATGCTTGAATCTAGTGTAAGCTTTGAGTACCCAGCCGTGGTGGGTTCAGAGAATGTGCTGCAGTCTGGCTCATGTCCCAGTCAAAATGAGTTTGAGATTAATGTGCTCAGTTAAATTCGGTACAGGCTGCATCACGATGAATTGAGAGGTTTCCTCCATGTCAAGGGCAGGGTTAATCAAAATCCATTGTAACTCAGTAGTTTACCAGGAGAGCTTAATAAAAAATATTGACATTTTAAAAGCCTCAGCCAAACCCCACTGAAGTCAGGGAGACCCTTTGCAGCCTTGAGAGTGTGCTGGACCGAGTCTTGAGGGCTGTGGAAGGGGCTATGCAATCTTCCACACTTCATTAATTATCTTTATTGTAAAGTTTTGGAGGAACATAGAAAGCAAGAGCAATGCTAGGGAGAATTTCTGCCAATTGGTCATTATGAAAGGGAGCAAGTGTGCTTTTGTTTTTAGTCTGAATAGGTAAGAGATGCAAAACTAAATCATTTCTTTCCTTTGACATGTTTTCTGTGTCTCTTGATGTCGAGGAATTTGTTATTAAAAATAACTAAGCCTGAGAACAGCTTTACGTGGGTCAGAGTAAAACCAATTTAGTTCTGTCCCTCTTGCAAGGACACCATTGCCCAACAGCTTATTGGAAGCAGATATTTCTTCTCGTGAGAATCCAGAAGATGTGTGAGAGCACCAACATTTTCAGCCCTTTAGAAAAAAATGGAACATTTCTTTTGGAGACTTTCTCCAGTGAAATTTAAACTAGGGTTGCTATTTTATTAGTATTAGCCTGCAGGGTCTGAAAACTGTTTTGTAAGTAACAGACATTGGAACAGAAGCATTACAACCTCTCTGGGCTATTCGAAAGACTTGATAGAAATGTGTTAGTCAAAGTCATAAGCCATGTTTTTACTCCGAAGTTACGAACAGTGCACAGTGTTATTAAAACCCTGCAGTTTACATAGAAGCTTTTTTGTTAGGATTTATGGTTTAGCATTCCTTTGGCTGATAGACCACAAATCAGTTTCTAAAATCCCATTGTTTTGAGCAGCTTTTTTACCAAACTTGTGGAGATGTAGAGTATATTCTCATTATCCACAGTGTAAATAGGAGCTATAATGAGAGACTTCCTAGAAGAATCCAGCACTAGGCAGGCTTGTGAAGCACAGCTGGTTTGCTTGGATCTTTTTGACTCTGCAGATTTGTTTTATTCATGTCAACTGTAACGTTGAATACTTCAACTTCTGGGCTTCTTTGAGTGCTGCAGAACTCTTAATGAAGTAAAACAAAGAAGAGATAGGTAGCTACCTACAGCATCTTTCTGGCCTTGCTTCATGTCTGATAACTTTCAATTTTGCTTAAAAAAATCCACCAACTTTTCTCTGCTTCTCCCCATGGTCCTTCTTTTTCATGCCAAGGAAATGCTTGTTTTAAAAAGTTTTGGCATCCCTGCAGTTCAGTGCTAACAGCAGGGCTTGGGGAACTAACACAGCCTGTCCGAGAGCTTCCCAGTGTCTCTGTGGTTCTCCCCAGCAGGTTTTGTGGGCCTCTAGCCGTGGCAGACCTTCCCGTGTGAGTCTAGCTCACCAAGCTTGCAATGAGCAACCTCCTGTCCCGAATGCGTGTGACCCTGTCCTTGGCCTGGCTGCGGTGCCTGGCGCCAGCCGTCCGCCTGCCTCCTGCCAAGCTGGGCCCACAAACATTTTCATTTCTGACAAAGGGCAACTGTTTGGAGGAGTTGTTGTCTTGCTCCGTGCTCCTAATCCCTGGAATAACTGCTGTGACAAGCATAGTAACCATCTGCAGTAAGACTGATACATTGGTGCCTTTCAAGTGCAGTAATTGCAACAACCTCCTGAGCCTTTTTTTTTTTTTTTTTTTTTTTTTTTTCCTCCTTTTAAAACTTTTTCAAAGCAAGACGGGGAGTTGAAAGCTGAAGTCCTGAACAAGCCATCAGGAGCTGTAGTCCCTGAGGTGCATTTGAAAATACTACTTTTAACTGTTGAGGAGTATCTGGCCCTCTTTAGCTATTTATTTTATTTTTTAAATCATACATTAAGTCCCACAAGTCCATCTTACGTATCCTGATCATTTGCAGAATGTATGCCAAATTTTGCCCAACATTCCCAGCCTTAGAGAGATTTGGATTGCACAGCTTAAAAATGAAGTGGGAAGAGGAGACATATGCCTGATCACATCTGTGCGAACTCTAATAAGCACTAAACACAGGGACTGAAATCTGGTCGGTTGCAGAAGAAGGGACTGGGCATTAATTATTTTTCACCTTCACTAGACACTGTTCTCTGTGGTTACCCTTCTATTTTCTGAAGCAAGCTGTTGTAGTATCCAGTGCACTAGAATGTAGTGCAGGGTTTATGCAAGCTTTTTTGTGTTTTGGGGGCATGTCCGCCCTGTGGTTTTATGTCCTCATATATCTGCTGTAGTGCAAATCTAGTAATAGGTGTACTGCATTGATGATTTATTTGTTCTTATTTCCTCGCTCTATTTTACATCAGAAAATTCCCATTTTATATCAATGCAGAGAATCTATGTTCTAGATTTGCATTTTTTGAGCTGCTTTCTTGGCATGGAAATCCCTTGGGATTTTGATTTACACTGAAAAATTCCTGTTATAAAGCGTAGTTTTTTGATGCTAAAAGTAATCATTGCGTTCCAGTTACTGACCCTTAAGATAGGCCACGCTGCTTAAAGGAAAACTGCATTGTTCACATGTGACAAATTAGCTAAATGAGCAAAACCTATATTAAAGTCTCTGTTACTCTGTCAAACTTGTCATTTGGTTATTTGACCATTTCCCTGGGTATTTGAAAAAAGATAAGCAGGAACTGTGATTGCAGTATGAGGCAGATGGCATCATAAATACATAGTGGAAATTAAGCCAAGCTCCAACACGTGAGGTTTTGTGGGTGGAGAGTGACGGTACATCTTGATCTAAACCCCTGGAGCTCTGCTGCTCTGCACCAGAATACAGCTGCAGAGGGCACTCGGTGCAGACCCGCAGAGGGGGTATTTCCTAGCTCACATCTTCCTGGCTGCTTGAACCACCCATCCTGCAGCTGTGGGAACAATGGCACAGATCTTCTTTCACGCTACAGCTGGGGAGAAACAGGCTTCTTGTGTAACAAGGAAATAATGAATTCAAATTAGCTTTCTCTTCTGATGTAGGGTAAGAAACGCAAAGTTTCCTGGGCAGAAAAACACACAGAGGGAAGAGTGGAGATGTGTTTAATTGCTTTATTTGAATAAACCATGTCAACATTTAAATTTTTTAACTCTATGAGAACTTCAATATGAAATGTTGTTTTGAAACAAGAGATGGAAAGCGTTTGCTCAGAAAATCAAATCTCACATTTCACCCACCTGGTAACACCTCTTTGCTTTTTTTCCCTGCCTTTTTGAACAAGATTTAGCTCTCACTGGTTGTGCTTCTTCCTGCATGCCAGCTGACAGGAGGTAGGCAGGAAATGCCCATTTGCTGGTGCCTCCTTAGCATGATGCTTCTCACCTACCTTCTTCCATCAAAAGAAGAACTATTTTTATGGTACTGACAAGATAGGATGGTTGAGAAGTTAGATAGTAACCAATTCATGCAGCTTCCAACATAAGTTGCCTGCAAGACAGCTGGCAAGTCTGGAGGTCATGTTTCTTCTCATTTTTTCTTTTCTTTTTTTTCCTCTGTTCTTTTTTGGGGCCGTTTTACTACCTTATTTTCATTCCTTGCTCTTTAGTAGTCCAATTCCATGGAGAACCCCACTCAATGCAGTGTTTCATTATGCACAGAAACTCAAAGATAGTGTAAATAGTGCTAATGAAGGGGTACCACCTCTGCTCCACGGGCTGCTGTGTCCGTCACATCTGCGCTGTATTGTAGCACTATCAGTAGGTTTCCCAAATTATTCCTAAAGGCAGTGGAGAGACACTGTAGGGAGTGGCAGATTGAAAATCTCAGACTAGGCAGTTTAGAGATCAGGAAAGACCAGGGCAGGCACAGCATGGAAGTGGTGAGAGGAGCTGTTCAGCAAAGCTTTCATCGAACAGGTCAAGGGTTCGGGACGTGCAGCTGTTCAAAGCCCGGGAAGTGCTAAACCAAAGCGTTGCAGAGAATCTGAAGTGCAGCAGATGAAGCCATTTGAACCATAGTTGCTCCAGTCAATTGACCTTTGGGCCTGACCTCATTGCCCTCACAAAACCCAGGTTCCAAATAAAACTTGGTGGAGGTCATGGTTGGACCCACCGTCGTATTCAGCTGGGTAGTGTTTGCAGCTGCTGGTTGACAAATGGTTGCATTTATCCATGTGGAATAGGCCAGAACATGTTTATTCCTCTGGCTGATAAACTCAATAAGCTTTATGCATTTGGTTGAACACTTCAGGTATGTTCTGCTCATTGGGTCGGACCCTGGATGAGCAAATGGTGGCTTGATCAAATGCCCAAGAGAAGTGATCAGAGTCCAAGGGATGAGTTTGACAGAATCTCCCTTGTACACAAGGTGGTCAGAAGTACCTGTGTGCTTTAATATCTGTGTGAGATTGGTGTGCCCTGGAGTGGGAGCTGTCTTTAATGCTGTTAATGCTACTCGAAAGTGGGAAACTCAGGCTTTTGGCTTTCTTTACAACTTAAGAAGTGCGAATCGGCTAATCAATTAATGAAAACCTGAAAATTTGCATGGCATTTTAAGATGAAGAGTGTTGAAAATACTTGTGCATTTCCTACTAATTCAGTGATAGCATTGCTGCATTTGAACGAGTAATTGGGGGCACCTTAAAACAACTGTTGAACTCTTCAGTCCTACAAATTTTGGGCATTGGTCTGCTCCTTACTGGGGACAAATCTTGGTGGAGCAAGTAGGAGCAATGTTTGCCTAAAAATGTTAATTTAGGTGTTCGGTAAAGATACACTTGAACAGGCAGTTTTTGTTTTCACAACTTGTCTTGTTTTTTATAAATATAAATTATTGGCTCTTTATTTGTTTTTTGAATAAATTAAATGATTACCTAAAATGTTGGTGTTTTTTTTTTTTAATTAATTGCAGTTTTCCATTAAGAGCAAACTCTTTCTAAAGTCCCATTGATTCACACAGAAGAGCTTGTCTGTGTTGCATAGAAACCCAACTAGAAGGGAGACGGTGGGAGTGTGGTGGTATAGAGCAGCAGAAGCTTTGGGGAGATGGGGCTGGGGAGTGCTCTTCAGGCTCTTGGTTCTGCATGTTACCAGATCCTGCTTGAAGCCTGATATATTTTGTGCAAAGTAGAAAAAACTGTGTAAATGAGTGTTTAGAATGACTCTACTATATGAGACACATTGAATTTTATGCCACAGCTGGAGAAATTTTTCCTTAATTGAAGCTGTGGGCAAGCGTATGTCATTTTTGATTTAACATTTTCCCTCACCCCTGCACCCCCTACCCCAACCAAAATCCTTTGTGGAGTCAGATTGTTGCTGTAGCCTTTGTGAACCCCTCTCTTCTAATGTTTAATCAAGTGCTGAAAAGAGAAATTTACAGACTATTTAAAATGTGGAAAAATTGCTTCCCAATATTTTTGACAGAGAGAGACTGAGAACACACAGCATTGAATCATCAGGAAAATTGAAGATTTCCCCTGAACAACATTGGGATTTTACAGCAGAGGACTTGAAAGACCTTGGAGAAATTGGACGAGGCGCTTATGGTTCTGTCAACAAAATGGTCCACAAACCAAGTGGGCAAATTATGGCAGTTAAAGTAGGTGATGCCCATACTTACATTTGTACTTCAGTCCATTAGGGATGAAATGTGATGGAGAATTAACGTTCTTCCATCTAGCACCCATCTACTGCTCTTTTCTATTTATTTCCAGTGTAAAGGCTGCTATGTGCTGAAAATACATTGTATAATGGGCATATTGTCAAGTGATTTGTGAAGCTCTCATAATTGCTTTTGCCCTTTTGAAAATGCCTGTCAGGAACCTACTGTTTTGAGGGGATCACATGTCTCTGGAGACTGATAATGGGGCATAGGCCTTTCACCTCTGGGTCACTGGTTCAGATACAGCCTAGGCTGGTGGTAGGCACAAGTTGACATCTAATAGCTTCTTGGTGTCTTTTGTGAAATCAGGTAGTGACTTAAAATCTGCTTTTTATGTAAGCATGTGCAGTGGTGTGGTCTCACCAGGAGGAGCTGGAATGGAGTGGACATCTTCTAGGGAGTGTTTTTGCTCTTGCTGATGTATGGTGGAGTATCTTTGCTTTGTGTTTACCATGCCAGACCTGCTCTGGAGATGGAAAGCGTAGCAGTTTTCTGGACTGACCATTTCCTACCTTATGCTACCCAAAACCTCACCTTAAAACCAGAAACAATATGCAGCCTCGTTTCCCAGCTGGGTGATACAGAGTAATCTTTGTCTTGTTGCAGCAGTGCTGCTTACTGGGCATCTTTGAGGAGCTGCTTGTCCATCAAGCTGGGTGAGGTGGGCAGCAGTTATTCTCTCTCTCTCTCTTTCTCTCTCATCTTCATCCTTTTCTTTGCTTGCTGCTGCCTGGTAGCTAATGACATCAATCTTTTATCTCTGTTGTTGATATCAACTGTCAGTGCTCCCATGGCTCCCATGAAAGAGTATAAGTGAGCCGTGTAGGAGTCTGTGTTGCTCTCTTTCCCAACTCTCTCTGCCTTCTTTGGAATATTCCCTGAGCTGATCTGGAAATGTTCACTCCTGCTGGCCTCAGATGCCAGGTAGACATGTCTCAGCCCCAGCTCTAGCTGCTGTGAATATAATTCATACTTGTCTCTAGAGTGTTGGGTTACTGAAGTAACCACCATCCTTTGATTTTCTCCAGTAAATACTGACTTCCTCACAGCAGTGGGATCACTGGCCAGGTCTCTGAGTGGTTTGGATACCAGGCAGTGGTGTTTCAACCTGGTTTTGAATCCCTAAAGTTTCCAGTGGAGCTAGAGGCTACCTGTAGCTAAAGGCTTGTTTTTCTTAGTTGTCTTTGGTGGAACTTGTAGATGGAGTTTGCAGATGATAGGTTGAAAACTGCAGATGTAGTGAAATGATGCCTGGGCACCCTCAGCTTCTCAAACCCAGGGTGTGTGACCCGGGTAACTATAGTTTTGCTGCTATAATTATGATAGCCATGGGTAAAACAATGCATACCTATAGCTGAGTGGCTTTGTTATCCGCAGCTTTGCAATGGGTACGGCTGTGCTGAGCAGAGCGCTTTGTTGGATTAGCTAACATCATCGAGAAGGATGGCACAGAAATTCTGTGGTCCCAGACTGTGTTTGCGCAAGGGGTGTTCAGCATTGTAGGATAATCTTGTCAGCATTGAGAGTCTGTGATGCAGGTACAGCTCCCATGTGGGAGGCAGAAGGCACCAATGCGTGTTCTTGAAGCACATAGTCGGAGATGACATTGCACAGCATGTTGACCTGGCTTTCCCAAGGGAAGAGAGGTGGTCTGAGCTTCAGGGGGGTGCTGGGCTTGGGTGCTCACTTTTAAACAAGTAAAACCTGATAGGTTTACAGTGTCTAAACTTTGAAATGTCAATGTTGTGGGCTGGGATAGTGCCACCTTCTTTTCCCTGAATCCACTCTCCTGAGGCGGGCATGGCTAGGCCTGCAGGAGAAGGAAGGTTGGAGGGTCTGGGCAACCACATAATTTCTAAAATGTTAGTGGCAAGGGACTGTTCTGTTTGTCCCAGTGGGGATAAAACACGAAATTGAGTAAAGAAGACCTGTGGGTGGAACAGCCAAGGCAGCAGCAGCTATTCCACAGCTTGGATGGTAGTTGTTTGAGATGAGGTTTCAGGACAGGGCTGAGCTTGGACTAGTGACTAGTTCATCCCAAACTATTCAGCCTTTTGTCAGATTGCTGTTGCTTTTGGGGCAGCCAAGGTTGTGCATTAATCTGCTTGCTCCTGTTCTATTTAAATCTGCCCTGTGGGCCATCCATGTTTGGGGCTGTCCACCTCCTGCTCCCTCTGTCTTCCCTCAAGCCTGTGGTGTTCTGACAGCTTGCAGAGTTATTGCTGTCTGAAGCCTCAGCTCCCCACCTGTGTTCAGGAAAACCAGCTGCTCTCCACGGTCTCTCCTTGCTCTACAGGCAGGGACTTAACTTGTTTTCTTCTCCTTCAGCATAATGCCCTTCTGTAAGAGAAGGTCGAGAAGGTTTAGAAGGGGGATCGTGATTTGAGATGAAAATGTGTCAGTCTGGTGATTTGAGGTCTTGGCAATGATCTCAATGACATCTGCTTGCAACTCTGTGGTGTGTCACCATGCTGTGTGCAGGGCATCAGGAATGCTGCCCTGCAACTAGCTGGCTTGTGAAGCCAGTGTCTCTGGTTATTTGGTGGTACTGCTGTCCCTCTCCTGTGCTTCCCCAAGAGCAACATCAGCGCAGCAGGCAAATCATCCTTGGAAGGACATTCAGCAGTAGGAAATAGGTTTATGGAGGCCACAAGCCAAAAGCTGGCTGTTCTGTACTGATGAGTGAAACACAGAGATGGCTCCAGAAGCTGCTAATTAGATGCAGAGAAAATTGGAACAGGGGCCTCCCCCAGCTGCTCCTCCATCCTTCTCCACCACTACCCAAATTTCCACTACCACTGCTGCAAATTTCCAGCGCAGTCAGGTATCTTCCTACCTCAGTTCTGGAAGGGCCAAGTCCTGTTTGCAGCTACCATGACCCGGCTGCATCCCTTGTGGCTTGTCAGCCCCTTCTGCCATAGGCAGATTCAAATTCTCCTTGTTCCACAAGCGTGCAGTGTGAAATGTTGCTCTTGCGCCCATCCTGGAGTCTTCCTCTGGCTGATGGCAGCTCCTGCTGTGTTGAGGTAGCCTGGTACCTCTGGGCACTTGTCCTGCTCACCACTTGGCCTCTGCAGATGCAGCTGCCAGAGCATACCCTCAAATTCTGTTTCCAGCTCCTTCCTCTGGCTTTTTCCAGCCTGTCACACAAGGAAGAGCCTTTGGTTCCTTGAAGCGTGGTTTAACTTAGCCTTCCACTTTCTCCCCACTTCTTGCGTGTGGCACCAGTGCCGGCAGGGCACACGGGCTCCTGCTGTCCCCAGGGGCTCCCCGAGCACAGCCTTTTTGCTGTGTTTCTTGTCTATATTTCTTACCACTGCAGGAAAATAATTTCTGAGTGCTGAAATATCACTGAAATAACTTGAGATCTGCAGGTGGAGACACCATTTTCTTTCATTTTTTCCTTTTATGCATTTTGCCTCACCAGCCAACGTATGGATCCTGGCAGATGTAATCCTGGCACCTTTAACGAGGGTGTCTAGCTGCTCCCACAGGCAGGGCTGCCAGGCCCCTGGATGAGTCAGAAAGCTTTCATCTGTGCTTGAGCATCAGCAGCAAAGGAGGAAAATGAGCCTCGTTGTGTCGCTGGCATAAAACCACTGCAGGAAAGCCTCAGCTGGCGGAGCATTGCTGGGGAGAGGCTCGGATGATGAGCTCTTGTCCCCAGTCCTGCTCCTCCCTCTCCTTCAGCCTTTGTCATTCTGTACCTCTATGAATACCTATTCAAATAACAAAAAGACATTATGTGCCTCTTCAGGAACAGGCTGGAGGGGGCTGCAGGAGCAGGGACCTCACATTTGTGAGGCTGCCAGCTGCAGCAGGTTGGTTTTGGAGGCAAACAGTTGCAGTTTTTGTTGTGATGCTTTTGCATCCCTTATCCTTTCTGCCATAGAGAGCCTCTTCCTACAGCCATCAGGAAGAGGGGAAGAGGATAAAGGAAAGAGGAATCCAACTCAGAGGATTTGTGTTCAAACCTTTCTCATTTTTGTCCCTCGAAAATGTTGCATTATGTTTTCCGAATCTTAATAACAGACAATCCTCCTATTCATTAGGTCCCTTCCTTTCTCAGATAATCCTAGAGATGCAAAGTCTCTGTTTGCTCTGGGTACAGCTGGCATTGCGGTCTTCCCTCACTGGAAAAAAAGTATTCATTTTCTTGAGGATTTATTGGCATATAAGGTCAAGACTTTTCCAGGTGGGAAAGAGAACAGCCTAATTTTGTCCAGTGCCAGTTCTGTCTCTGCAAACTCACAATTGCAAGGCCAGTTTGCACATGAACTCCTCATGTCCTTGGCAGGTTTCTCTTCTGGGCTCTTTGTTTTCCTTGAAGAAGCCCTTGCCCTGGCTGGCATTAGCCTGCAGCACCAGCACTCTGTAATACTGCCTGGTCTGGCTTCCAGTTCTACCCAGTGTCCTTTGACTTTGCTTCTGGTTACTTGTTTTCTCTTTAGTCTGTTTTTGCCCAGTCTGTGGCAGTTATTAAGTGTCTTGTGAATAATCTCCTGGGCTTCTTTGCTCCTTGGAGAACGCTGGTCCCCTCTCAGGGTTTGCTCCAATGCTGTCACTCCTGGGTTTATCCCAGAGACTTAACAGTATGTGTAGTTCTCCAGCCTGCTTTTGTATTTGCCCTCTGACATCACCTCATGGTGCTGTCCCAGCTGCCTCAGGGGGCTGTGCATCTCATTTCATGAGGGTACCACAAATTCAAGGAACAGGACTGTCTTTGGCACATTGGAGGAACTGTAGAGAAGTCCCATTTTATTTGGGTGAAATGGTTTTCTTGGGAAGCTCACCAGGCAGCTGGGGGGTTTCTTCCTGTCCTGAGGTTTCCCTCTGGCACTGGTGATAGTTCACACAAAAAAAGTGCTTTAAAAGACCTTTGGCATACTTGGTTTTTCCGGACTGGTATAAAAATACGTAAATTAAGAAAAGCCCAAACTGGAATGAAAGCTGGGGAGTGTTCTCCCTGTTGGAGCAGGACACTGCTTTTTGCCATGTAATACCTGGTGTGGGTTTTATTAGCCAGGGTACTTAAAAAGGCCTCTCAGAAGCTAAGAAAGTTTCTTGTTTGAAGAGTTCACAAGATAAATAAGCAAGTATTTAAAATAGGCAACCTTCCATCTCTTAGGTGGTACCTGTGCAGGTCAGGAGCCTGAGCAGTGATGTCCTGAGCGTGCAGGTGGCTGGCAGGAGACCTCTGCCTCCTGCTCCTCTCCCCCTCAGCCCCCCTAGCCCCAGGGGACCAGGCAGGTCCTTTCTGCCCTGCAGCAGGGAGCGCCTCCGATATTTGGGGTACAGTATTAGCAGCTTCTGCCAATTCCTTTTCAGCCAGCTCAACTAGCTGAAAAATACACTGTCAAGAGACAAGTAGAGTGTTTTGTGCTTTGGTTGACCTTCAAGCTTCCTGTCATGGCCCCATGGAAACATTTTGTACCTCTTTTTAATTGAATTCTTTTTCTGTCAGAAATAGTTACAGCTAGGAGAGTAAGCCAGCTGGGGAGAGGGCATTTTTGTCCACAATCCTTGTGTTTGGTTTTCGCCCACCCCAAAAGATGTAGTGATTTTCAGCTGTATGCCATAATTTTCTGTATCTTCCAATATCTATTGTATAAATCAGCCTAGCTGATTTAGTCCCACTCTGCGATATTGCCTAGTCTCGTCTCCAGTTCCAGCCAATGCCTTCAGACATTGTTGCTGATTTCTTGTTTCCTCTTTAGTCTAGCAGTATTTTTGACCAGATTACAGGTTGTCTTCCACTTCTTCTGCTCCAAACTTGTCCTAAGAAAATCAGAAGCAATTTCAAGATCAATTGGGTAATTGGAGAAGCTGGCCAAGGCACTGTCTCTTAACAGAGATATGTAAAATTCAGGAGGTCAAGCCTATGTCCATTAAAGATCCCTGTTCTTCCCGGAGAAGCCAGTAAGCTGTGGAACCATTTCTTGTTCAGAGCACAGTGCCTCTTTTGACTTGTAGTAGTCAGTGCTTACTCTTTCATCCATAGCTTTAAAACAGATGTTCATGTCTTTGGCTTTCACAGGTTTTCTCTGATGGCAGTCTCACAGCTGAAATAGGTTGCTAAGTATCAGATATCCCTGAGAGCAGAAATTTAACGTTTATTCATACCTCCATAATCTCTCCGTCCTTACCTGGATGCCTGATAGCCCATAAAAGCCTGCCAAAATGACACATTAGTGTATTACGCTCAGCCAAGGGGCAAGTTTCTCTGTCCTTCCAATTTCCCATATGACTTCTGAAGAGAAGTCTTGGGGCTTTTTGCAAGCTAGCTTTATTGCAAATCATCATTTCCATTCTTCACACAATTAGGTACCCTCTCCCAAGTTGACTCCTTATGGTTTATTGAGCAGAATTTTCTGTTTTGCTCATCTGTTTGGATAGCTGACTGAGAGTTGGGGAAACCAGTGCTCCAAGCCCTGCTGGTAGTACACTGGGAAGGGAGTGAATGAGTAAGGGCTAAAAGGAAACGGTGAGAGAGAGTGAGAACCTTATTGTAGGAGGTGGGAAGCTAGTTGTGATCAGTGGAAGACCTGACATACTTCTGTCAGCAGTAAATGTGTTTTGGATGGGTAGATAAATATTCTCGTCCTCAGCAGTGAGTGGGCAAACCCCCTTTTTCCTGCTGGTTTGGTGTCCTCAGTCCCTGCCATCCCCTGGGAGCACCAGCCCTCCAGTGGCACTGCGAAGCACTGCTGTGCTGTGCTTTCTGCTGAGGACACCTGTGAGCCTGGTATGCAGGACAACACTGTGTTGTCTTGTAACTCGAGTTGGTTTTCAGTTTGGTGTTTATAGCTTTTTTTCTTTTTTTCTTTCCTTTCCTTGTCTTTTTTTAACTGGTCACTACCCACTGCACCTGAATCTTTTTGTGTGCATATTGGGGCTGGGTGATGTCTTTTCTGTTTTGGGTCCAGTTTCTGGGATCTGTCTGCTTTTAGGTTTGAGTGTGGTCCAATCCACAGCATAGCTTATCCTTTTGCTGTTGATGCTGCCCAGGGCATAGCTTTCAGAGCTCTTGTTCCTGATATCAGAAGGCTTTGTCCTAACATGTGTTTGTATTAAAAGGGCTGGAGCATTTTCTCCTGGAGGATTCAATGCAGTTTAAGTTTGAGGCCAACAAGGAACTGTTAAAAAAGAGGCTTTCCATAAGCCTCTACTACAAAAAACTGCTTTTTCCATATGTGGCTTGTTTGGCCATGTCAGTGACTACATGCAGTAGAGAGACCAGGCTGAGAAGTGTAAGACCTGAAGCTAAGTCAGACCTGTCCATCCCTGTCTTAAATGGTGTCTTCAGGCTGTTGCCTCACCTTGTGTCTTCCTTCCCTGCTATCTCCCATGTTCCTGGGGCAGTCTGTCTGTGGTAGCTGCTTGTCTTGCAGTCTGCCTTGGAGCTAGATAGCAGATGGTCATTATGACTTGTGTACTATTTGGGTAGTGGCTGCTGTTGACTTCAGTTACCTTTTGCTGTTTCTTCCTTGTCTTGCTGGTGAACACTCGTTCCTTAGCTGGTAAATTGGGACCGCTGGCCTGCAACAGACTCCCTGGTGCACTCCAGCTAAACAAAGCCACCTTTTCCAGCCTGGGCTGACCCCAGCTCAGTGCTATGCTGCATGCTGCTCCTGATAGTTTTCCCCCCATCTTGAATTTGCCAATCTCCAGTCTCTAGTACTCGTATGAGACCTCCCAGTCTTGCATCATGTCATTACCTTCACTCCCTGAAGCAGTGTTTGTTGGTGATTCCATGCTGGCTTCTCAAGGTGTCCTTTGGCTCCTGTGTCTGCCTGGATGCTCTGCCCTATAGCTGACCCACTGTCTGTCCTCTGGGTCTTCTGCCTGCCCTTTCTCTTTCTCCCTGGGGAGATTGTGTTTGGGAAAAGGAGGAATCTTTGGGTTCAGTAGTGTTCTGGGGTGCTATTAAAATTGCCTCCTCCATACAACACATTTCACATGCTTTCCAGAGTTGGAAAAGTAACAGCAGAGAAGGAAATGTCAGAGGTGAGAGGAAATGCTCTCAGGGGAAGTTGTGGAGTTTGAGGAGCACACTGTGGGGATGATTGTGACAGGATTGTGCAGATGCAAGGGGAATGCAGAATGGGGGCTGGGGAGACTCCCAGATGACCAGGAAAGAGGCTTTTTGGAGACACATACAGAGTTGGCACAGAAGGGAGATGTGAGTTACAATATGGAAAAAAGCGCCTTTTGGTATTGCTCCTCACCAGAGGTGAACTTTTCAGAGGTGTGGGTAGCATCACAGTGAGAGACTAAACTATTCCTCGTAAGTCCCACCATGGTGGCTTTGGCATCCATCATCTTTTATTGAGGTCAGAGCAATGGCATTATCATTTCACACAGTGCTGATGGTGTGCCACCTAGAAAGAGACATTCAATCTGTTCAGCCTTTGATATCTCAGCAGGGGGTTGCAGTGATTATATGGTGTAGACGCAAAACAAAGAAATAATCAAACTCATCAGGCTTCCTTCAGTGATGTGTCTGAACTTCTGTGAAACAGACTTGAACCAGTGACCTAGAGGTGAAGCATTTTAGTTTCATTACTAGTCCGTTGAGCAATCTTCTTGCTCTGTTGTGACTACAAAATCCCAACCGCTCAGTGGCATCACAGGGCATGGATGTTACAGATTGTGGGTGTGCTGGGCAAATCTCTTGCCAGTTTTCCCAAGTACTCTAGAATTCAATGGGGGGGAAAGGGCAATACGAACAAGACAATTACTGGTCTAGGCCAAACTAGAGCTACTAGAACATTAAGAACAAGTGGTGAAATACCAAAATATCAGGATACACCAAAGGTAAGGAAAATTATAGTGTCGATACTGTCCTCATTTTGTGTGGGTCATCACAAAATAGTCTTAAGGTACATTATCATGCACTGTTTCTCAAATGGTGCTATATGAATGGCCAACCTTGAAAGTACTTTCATATACTTAGTCTTGTGCTTGCTAATGTGTGTGGTCTTGATGCCACCAGCAGTTGCTCACAGGGCAGTATTGTCGGTGAGAGTGGGAGATGGTGTCTTGCAGATTTTTCCCACAACCTTGAATAATTTTTCTTTCTTGGATAGCCAAGTAGTTTTTCTCCTCAAGGAGGGTCCAGGCTACCTCTGTTGCTTTGGACTTCTTGCCAAATTTTTTTCTTGTTTTTTTTTTTTTTTTAAAAGATTTTTCAACACGAGTCACACCTTCAGGATCACTATTTCCTCACCTGTGATTCAGGGAATGCATTAATTAGTGCAAGATGTTAAATATGTCTGTAAAATCACATGAAAAACTGGGGATGGTCTTCTCCATCCTTCATTTAGCAAGGTTCATGTTTGAACACGTACAGTTTTCTGTTTTCAAACTTGCATTGTTGTTTTAAGCCCAAATAAGACTTTCCTTTATATATAGTGTATATATAAAGTATAGTGTGTGTATACATATATATCTTTATATACATGTAGCATATATACATACATGTATACATATATATAAAGTATCTTTTATATAGTGTTAATGTTCCCTAGGCTAGTACTAGGTAAAGAATTGTTAGTTTTATGAGAAGAGCTCACGGGACTATTGCCCGCCATTAGCATTACCAGAGCAATGTGTTCCCTCGGTTATGTGACCGTCCCTTTTCACCGTGCCAGCCATGGCGGAGGCATGGTAGAAGGACCCTTTTTGTCTTCTGTGCTTGTCTTAGAAATTTTAAACATAATGTTCCTTGATTAAATTTCAAAACAGCCTTCGAGCCCTGTCCAACATGGCTAAGAACTGTGTGGGAATTTGTTTTGAAATGAAAGCCTGAATGTGTTGTTTTGCTGTAGTTTTTAATGAAATCTCTGCTTTTTAATTTCATTCTGACATTTCATCTGAGAGTGTTGATGCTCATGAGAGGACTGGGGATTTTAGAGTCTGAATTAAATGGCTTTAGGGGTTTTCAGTTATATTTCTTATTTGAGAACACAGCTTAATTCTCTAGAGTGTGTTTGAGCATGCCTTGGGGATTGCCTGCTCAGCCATGGGTTTGGGGTCCCTGGCATGCTTCTCCAGAAGCGGGTCTGAGGATACAGTAATGGCATGTAAGTGATAAAGTCTCTGCCACTCTTCCTCTTTCAGAGAATTCGGTCGACAGTGGATGAAAAAGAACAGAAGCAGCTTCTGATGGACCTTGATGTAGTAATGCGAAGCAGTGACTGCCCGTATATTGTTCAGTTTTATGGCGCACTCTTCAGAGAGGTGGGCACTCCAAACTTGCTTCATTCATAGCAGAGTTTGGTTTTTACCTTCTTTTTTTCTTTGCAGTTTCCAACTTGGATAAAGAGGGGAATGTTATTTATGTTAGGTTTCTTAGCTCTCCACTTTTAATCAAGGGTATTTAACCAGGAGACCCAGACGTCTGGGTCCTACTGAGCACATACATGCTATTCCCATGCATTGTTATGTCTCTCTGCGTATTTCGGTCTCTCCTTCTTTCCTGCTTTTCTTCTCTCTTGATGAGGTCCAGGTCTGTGGCTCCCCCACAGAGTGTGTGCTGCCGGGTTCAGCGCAGCTCTGCGGCACAGCACTTGGACACAAATGTGGTTTCTGTCAGCGCTTGTGAGATGCAACCATGTGGAGGACCTGTATCCCTGTAATGAAGGTGATTGCTGTGATAGTAGTCACAGCTCCCCATAAGGTTATCTGATGTATGTATGTATGTACATACCCAGGCTGTGTCAGAGACTCCCAATGGACATGCATCTGCCTTGAAGTGGTTTATACCTGCAGATACGTAAGAAAACAAGGGGCAACCATGGTGGGTCAGACCAAAACTCCTAGCAGGATGTTCTGTCTCTGGCAGTGGTCCACAGGATCTGCTTGCAGAAGCACGTGTGATACTTTGCCATAGCCTTCAGTTGTATGTAGCTCTCTTCTGAGCTAGATGTGCTGTCTTTGTGCTCGGTGACTCTTACTGCATTTCTTTTCCATGGAAGTGTTCAGTTTGCCC
Source organism: Haliaeetus leucocephalus (assembly GCF_000737465.1). Lineage (NCBI taxonomy): Eukaryota > Metazoa > Chordata > Aves > Accipitriformes > Accipitridae > Haliaeetus > Haliaeetus leucocephalus. The sequence continues at coordinate 6,284,894 of NW_010973093.1, read as the reverse complement.
TTGAATACATGTACATTTTTTGCATCCATGGTGCTCCCTGAGAGGCACTTCCCTTGGTTGTCTGCCCCTTGTTTGAAGGCCCATCACCTTGATTCATTCTGAATTTTCACCCTGCTGTTTTGAGTGGTGCCCCTAGTGCTTCCCCTAGTTTTTTTATTTGAAGAGGTGGTAAACAGTTGATCTTTATCCATCCTGTCCAGGCCACTGAGGATTTTATGGACAGTTGCCATATTCCCCCTCTGTCATATCTTACCCAGCCTGGTAAGTGCTAGCCTGTGTCATACACTGAACCCCTTCCAGACCTTTGATCATCTTTCTTGCTGTTCTCTGCATCTTTTCCAGTTCTACTCTGTCCTTTTAGGACAGAGACCAAAATTGCATGACTGTTCTTGAAAGGAGAAACATCTGCAATAGCTAGTCTAGGGGCGGTAATTTTGCTTGGCTCTTTTATGTACCTAGATAGTGTGTTCTGTGGAGTGGGTTTATTCAGTGTGATACTTTGATGAGTACTTCCAACTGAAGAACAGATTAGAGCACTGAAAGCTATGTCAGATGACCACCATTAATCCTGACATACTATAGCTGTTCATGGCCAGGAATATGATTTTAATCACTGCATGTTTGTGACTGTTTTAGCATCTACTTATTGTAATTTAAGGTAGATATTACACTGCAGGGCAACAGAAGGTATCCTTCTATCTCCTTGTGTTTTGCCCAGGCACTCCCATAGCTATCTAGCTTCGGATGACCAGTAAAAACTGTTGGGAAGCTGGCCTTCTCCATGCAGCCCAGACAGTCTTATGCCATGGTTGGAGGCCAGTCATTAGGCTGAGCTGAGTCTGTTCAGTACAGGCACAAGGAGAGGATCATAGCATTGGTGAGCAGTACTGAATTGCAAGCGTTTGGTCCATTTGCAAGAACAAGAGTTTTGGAGAAGATGAATGTCAAAACCTGACTACTGCATCCCCTTCCTCCAGAGAGCAGCAGCTCCTGCAGCTGTCCTGCAGGTGTGGATTATTCCTCTTCCTGTAATTACTCTGGTGTTGAAGCTGGCACAGTATAGGGGGATAGACATGTAGCCTTGCCTGTTTTCCACTACTTCAGCACAAATCCAGTACATCTACTCAAGGGAAGAAGGAGAATAGAGACCCACTGGCCACTGGTCATCTTTGCATGTTATCAGGCATAGCAGCCTGTGCAGAGTCTTGCGGGGTTTACCAGGGAACTGTTAGAGAAAGAAGCTCAATGTTGTAGTTAAAACCCAAAACTGGGACTGAATATTCAATTCCTGCTTCTTAGAGAGCCTGCCTCTGTAATTTTGCCAGGTCACTCCTCTGGCTTTAACTCTCAATCTCTAAAATAAGGATAATAATCCTTCCTTTTCCCATGCTATGCTTTTTCTTATCTGTTTAAACACAAAGCCATTTCGGGCCAGGAGGCATTGTCCATGTTCACACAGTACAAGCTCCTGCCAAGTGTGGAGCCTCAGCCTTGGCTGAAAATTTCCAGCTTTGCTGAAATACAGATGATAGGGCTGTCAGCTGGTGTGAAGAAAAGTCTCTGGGCAAGACAGTGTCTTGCCAGATGGTGATAAGCAACGTGTTCAGAGCTGTGCAAGCCTGTCACCTCTGTGCAGCTCTAGGCACATCCCAGGATATAAGTATAAATACATAAATAATATTAAAGCCTACCTTGATCAGAACCCAAATGTCAGCCTGGCTTCTGCTGCACCCTTTGTCTTGTCCAAAAATCCTGTCAGTCTGCAGCCAGGCAGGGCACCTTGCGTGCTCTGTCTGGCAAAGATTTCAGTAAGGTCACTCTGGGTTATATCATGTTGGTCTCTGGAATCCCCTTTTACCCCCACCCTCAGCATCAGTGGTATTTGTTTTTGAAATGAAAGCAACCTCCCCTCTCCTCGGTCCCATGCTGCCAATGTGATGGTCCAAGTCATGTACCTCAAAGGTACACAGCGTGTGAGCTGGTATGCTTGGATAAGGTTTTCTGTCTTGTCATATTAATTACATGTTCTAATATTTATTACATCTTTTAAAGCTAGGCAACTATGGCAGCAGAGAAGCACAGAAAGGGAAAAAAAGAATTTCACCAGTATGTTTGGACCTGTCTCACCCCCGCACTCTGCTTAGCAGATCTGTTCCCAAATAACTGTGAACAATCCAGGTCACTGCTGCACCATCCCCTGGAGTATAATAGCTCATGGGACATTGCTAAAGACTGAACCTCTCTCAGGAAGTCCTACAGCAAAGCATGTATAAACAAAGCTGTTTGTTCCAGCAATTCAAGGTGAAAAATAAGGAAGTAAGTTCCAAAAGGCAGATCCTCTTGGGATTGCCTGCTTTGAGCCAGGATTCAGATTCTCCAGGGATGGATGGAGCTACAGATGGGAAGTTGTCTTCTGCCTGCTCCTAAAAGGTGAAAGACTTCAATTTGAGCCTCTTTAGAGGAGCTTAAATGTTTAGTGGAGGAGCTTAAATGTTGAGTAGGTGGCTCTCACAATCAGATGATTGGCAAGAAGATTATAACAGCTTCGGGAACAGCAGCAGGGCAGCTGGGCTGTTTTGAAAGGCAGGTAACCTCTCCAGAAGAGTAAGCTGTTGATGCAGAGAAGCAGAGCTAAGCTCTTGCATGCTGACAGTTTGGGGCGTGGGAGTACTAAACCAAACTGGGCAAAACTGTTCAAGGTTTTATTTTGCAGACAGACAAGTATCCCAGCTTGCAGTCAGAAAAGTAACAGTAAATAGGCAAGTTATTGTGGCAGCCACTAAGACTACGAAAAGTTTGATTTGGAAAGGCAAAAAATACTACACAAATATTTCTCCCTAGTGTATTCTGTCTCACTTGTTCAGCAAGCATTTTCTGATAGGGCAAGTATTCTCTGAGAACTGGTCTTGCTTGTCCCTCAGCAGGCAGCATCTTAACACGTATCGTTTGCTTCTTGTTCTTCAGTCATATGGGACATCCTTCTGTTATTGTGTATGTCTGTGTATATAATGTAACATGTAACAATGAAAAAACTACAAGTTGATTGCTGGCTACAGGAGTTAGCTTGAGTTTATTGGCACCCATTAGATGAGATTAAATTGCCTGTTTAATGAAACAGGAACAAAGCTGAAAAAGCAGAAGACAGCTTTTCAGCCTTTGCATGGAGCCAGGGGCTTCATTGCACTGATGCCAGATAGTACACGTGATGGAGTCAGGTCCTCCATGCGACAGCGGCTCTACTCACTTCTGCTCTCCTTGACAAAGCTGTGACCTTCATGTCAGCGTGTTGTACTTCCCCATGATGTTACAGCATCCTTCGTTCTAGTGCAGCTGTTGAGGGGACTGCTCTGTTACTTGGTTCTCTAATGATCCTCAGTAGAAAAAAATCAACCTTTTTTTTTCAATAATGGAAAGAATCCATGTGCACTGATGTTGTAATGTGTGGCAGTTGAAATGGTTTCCATGTCCATAGCCTGACTTCTCAACAGAAGAGAGAAGAAAGTTGTGTCTAGTAGAGGCTGCAGAATGAAGAGAATCGGAAAGAGAAAGGCCCGGAGGAAAGTGCAGAAGGGGTAGTTATACCACTGGCTATATTCATGGTTACACTGGCTATAGAAGGGATTCAGTGGCTGATGAATTACAAAATCATCAAATCATAGAATGGTTTGGGTTGGAAGGGACCTTTGAAGATCGTCAAGTCCACCCCCACTGCCATGGGCAGGGACATCTTTTGCTAGATCAGATTGTCCAAAGCCCCATCCAGCCTGACCTTGAACACTTCTAGAGATGGGGCATCCACAACTTCTCTGAGCAACGTGTTCCAGTGTCTCACCACCCTCATTGTAAAATATGTCTTTTTTTATGTCCAAGCTAAATCTACCCTCTTTCTGTTTAAAGCCATTGCCCCTTGTCCTGTCACTACAGGCTCTGGTAAAAAGCGCGTCCCCATCTTTCTTGTAAGCCCCCTTTAAGCAGTGAAAAGCTGCGATAAGGTCTCCCTGGAGCCTTCTCTTCAGGCTGAACAACCCCAACTCTCTCAGCCTGTGTTCATGGCTGGTGCTCCAGCCCTCTGATCATTTTTGTGGCCCTCCTCTGGACTTGCTCTAACAGGTCCATGTCCTTCTTGTGCCGGGGACCTCAGAGCTGGATGCAGTACTCCAGGTGTGGTCTCACCAGAGCAGAGTGGAAGGGGAGATTTACCTCCCTTGACCTGCTGGCCATGCTTCTTTTTATGCAGCCCAGGATACCGTTGGCTTTCTGGGCTGCAAGCGCACATTACCAGCTAATGTCCAATTTTTCATCCACCAGTATCCCCAAGTCCTTCTCCTCAGGGCTGCTCTCAATCCATTCATCACCCAGCCTGTATTTGTGATTGGGATTGCCCCGACCCACATGCAGGAGGACCTTGCAGTTGGCCTTGCTGACCTTCATGAGGTTCACTCGGGCCCACCTCTCAAGCCTGCCAAGGTCCCTCTGGATGGCATCCCTTCCCTCCAGCATCTCAACCACTCCATACAGCTTGGTGTCGTCAGCAAACTTGCTGAGCGTGCACTCAATCCCCCTGTCTGTGTCACTGACAAAGATGTTAAAACAGCACTGGTCCCAATACTGACCCCTGAGGAACGCCACTTGTCTCTGGTCTCCATTTGGACATCGAGCCATTGATCACAACTCTTTGAGTGGGATTATCCAGCCAATTCCCTATCCACTGTGTGGTCCATCCATCAAATCCATATCTCTCCAATTTAGAGACAAGGGTGTCATGCGGGACAGGGTCAAATGCTTTTCACCAGTCCAGGTAGATGACATCAGTTGCTCTTCCCTTATCCACTAACCCTGTAACCTCGTCATAGAAGGCCACCAGATTTGTCAGGCATGATTTGCCCTTAGTGAAGCCATGTTGGCTGTCACCAGTCACCTCCTTGTTTTCCATGTGCCTTAGCATAGTTTCCAGGAGGATCTGCTCCATGATCTTGCCAGGCACAGAGGTGAGACTGATTGGCTTGTAGTTCCCTGGGTCTTCCTCTTTTACCGTTTTTAAAAATGGAGGTTATGTTTCCGCTTTTCCAGTCAGTGGGAAGTACCCCAGACTGACGTGATTTCTCAAATATGATGGATGGTGGCTCAGCCACTTCATCCACCAGTTCCCTCAGGACCTGCAGATGTATCTCATCAGGTCCCATGGACTTGTGCACCTTCAGGTTCCTTAGATGGTCTCGAACCTGGTCTTCTCCTACTGTGGGTGGTTCTTCATTCTCCCAGTCCCTGCCTTTGCTTTCTGCGACTTGGGTGGTGTGGCTGGAGCACTTGCTGGTGAAGACCGAGGCAAAAAAGTCATTGAGTACCTCAGCCTTCTCCATGTCCCGGGTAACCAGGTCTCCCATTTCCTTCTGAAGAGGGCCTGAATTTTCCCTAGTCTTCCTTTTATCACCAACTTATCTATAGAAGCTTTTCTTGTTGCCCTTGACATCCCTGGCCAGACTTAAATCTGTCAGGGCTTTAGTTTTCCTAACCTGATCCTTGGCTACTCAGACAATTTCTCTGTATTCCTGCCAGGCTACCTGTCCTTGCTTCTACCCTCTGTAGGCTTCCTTTTTGACTTCCTTTTGACTTCAGGGGAAGTGTCTTCCTTCTACTGGTCCTTGCAATTGCAAGCTTCAATTCTTCTGCATTATTGCCCTGCCTCCATTCTGTGTGTGCTGGTGGGGGAGTTTCTGGCTGTTTGGCCATGCTGTCTGTCTCTGCCCCAGGAGAAAGGTCTAGGCACTTCCTGCAGTCTGAGGTCTGCACTGCAGCCTCTCCCTTCAGCAGCTCCATCTGGGTGGAGGCATCAGCCACCGCTGGGGTAGATGGTGCAGACCCCCCAGCCGGAGCTGCAGCCTTTGCTCTCAGATGAGTGCCCACCATTCTGCATTGAGGGTCAGGGAGGATGAGTGCCCTTGACCTGTGCAGTTGGTCACAGAACAGTGCCTGGTTGCTGGGTTATGTGTACTTCAAGTCTCTCCTTTCAGCCAGTGCAATGTCCCTCCTTCTTCCAGGAGACCAAGTAAACCAAGTCTTTCCTTTGGTGCTTTTGATCCTGTACAGTTTTTTTATGCTTAAATTAACATTGGATAACAATTTATTGTACTTGTTCGAGTTTTCGGTAACACACGCATCCCAACGCTGCAGATGCACAAAGTATATTGTGAAGCTTTTGTTACAATAATGGCTCTAATAAGGTTGCATGTTGTTTCACTTCGATTTGCTTTTGCTGTACATCACCGGCCGTTGTAACCTGCGCAACTGAAGACACTCACAATATTGGTGTGATTGGACATAAATACAAGGCTTCAGGTGGTCGGTAATATACTGGCATTCTTGAAAAATCCAATCCCCTGCAGTCTAAGTACAATAACACAGGAATATAGCGCAGTACCAATTTATATATAAAGCTGGTCAAAACAGAAGCGATGTTTTGAATGATCCTGCAGCCAGTAGTGTAAGTCCGTGTTTGCTTTCAGTACAGTTACCTTGTAAGGGTCTGGTGTGGTTCCAGTTTCACCTCATGTATGCACATCACTAGCACTGGGTCCACGTTGCTTTCTCTGAGCCACTCTTGATAATATGGAAGTACCTCAACTGCACTTTGCATTTGTTGGCAGTGCTGAAAAGGGAAATTTTCTGCATGTGTTGCCTAAATTCATTTCTGCAGTTTAAATCTGAACAGGTCCTCAGCCATATTCATCCATAGCCAATCTTTTGTTCTCCAGCAGCCTGAGGTCACCTTTCTCCATGTCCTCTGAAACACCAGTCGTGTCCTCTTCCTGCTGCGCTGCACTTGTCTTTTTCACCATGGTGCCTCTGCCTCTGTGTCTGGCACAGCACCTTCTTGATCAGTCTCTTCTGCTTTGTTTTGGGTGAAATGCACGTTTTCTGGGCTCAGGCTTGTAGCAGCCATTTCTCTTGGGTGGATGACATTAGCTCCCGCTCTACCTTGTGCTGATGTAAAGCCTGGTGCCAAATGAGCAGTGTAAAATGGGGCTGCCCATGGCGCTGAACCCACAGTCTTCTTCTCCAGCCAGCCCACTAGTGGCTAAGCCCTTCCTAGGAAAGCAGATCCCCTCTTCTCAGAAGGGAGAGGCTCTCCACTTGGAGGCAGCATCCCTCCTTTGGAAGGAGGTGGTGGTGGATTCACTGTCAGCGAAGCAGCAGCATCTGTAATGCTGGTGGCATGTGGAATGCTTCCGGGCAGTTTCCTGCCTGTATTGCTGAAAACAGCCTTGCATGTGTGTGAGCAGCCCAAGACCAAGTGAGGTGGCACCTCTCCCTCTGCTTATACCAGCATGCAGTATTTGACACCACCTTTGCTGGGCACTTCTGTTCCTTCTAAACCAAGGATTTGGACTGGAGGCATCTTGGTGGATGCAGTTCTTTGGCTTGCGTTTCTCAGGAAGTCATTCTGAGTGGCAGAAAAGCCCTTTTTGGCTTTAAAACCTGTGGCTCTACAAGCTTTTCCATCAGCTAAATACAACTTGAGAATTGCCTCTGATTCTTATGAGCACTGGGGGATTGCTTCAAACAGAAATGACTTGGGTGTGCAGGATGGGAGCATGGGGCTTTGACACACCTCCAGCTCGTCCATACCCTAGGTTTTGTTTCTAATTTCTTTTCCATGTATTAACATAGAGTTTGCTTGGTTTGTGTTTTTTCTGGTCAGGAAGAATCTACCTTCTGTAGGATAATTACTTGGGGAAGTTTCTCCTGTATTTGTTGCTTCTATATATTATAGGAGTGTGCAGCTTAGTCATAACCAGACAGGCAGCCCAGGGCAGCACTACCTGCACAAGCTGCTGCTCCCTACACAAGTGTTTTAAGTGGTATTTAGCCAGGATGAGACAACCAGGCTAATGTACTCTGCTCTGCATGTAGTTTTTGACAGCTAATGCAGTTTTAACACTCATTGTGAAACAGCCTGTAGGAGATAGGTATGAGCATGTTGTTTCTGGTGAGGACAGGTCTAGTTCTAGTGTTTTAGTATTTCTAGCCATGAAGAGTTGCCTGAAGTGCGTTAGAGTCTACAGAAATAGCTCACACAAAGCCTTCTGTCATCCTCAACTGGAGCTAAAATGTTCGAAAAAATGGCTAAGCTGTCCATCACCATATGGTAGATATATACTAAAACAAAAGATGAAGTCCTTTTATATTGTGGGGATCCATTTCTCGTCCTCAGTGAATCCATTGTGAGCAGGTCGATTAACAGATCTCGGGAGAGTTTGATAAAAAGACATGTTATTCTCCTGTGGTAGTTAAGCTTAGCTTGATTTAACACAGGTAGTAGTATGTTTTACAATTTCCTGAGTTTAAATTGTTTAACTGTAAAGTGCAAATCAACAAACCCCCCCACATATTTGGGTTTATTTTCATTTTCTCTTGCTTAGATGACATCTCCGAATGTTGTGTGAAATGTCTTCTGTCCTCTGCAGGGTAGTCATAAACTGAAGGGATTTTTTTTAGTCTTACTGTGCATGCTGATGTTTCACTGTGCCTGCAGCTTTCTGGAGAGCCAAACTTTTTGAGACTTGGATTCATCTAGGTTCAGGCATCTAAAATGTAAAATTAGGTCTGTGCTGGTCAGCTAGATGCCTCTGCTGGTGAATGGAGTTGGGGAGAGGTGCGTATAGGGGCAAGTCTTCCATTGTTAAATTAATCAAGATGAATTCCACCCTTCCTGTCAAATGCATGTTGCTGCTAATGTATTTTGTTGGATTCAAGGGTTCTCTTTATGCTCTCTGGATTTTTGTTTCTCATTTTTATCTTGACAGTAACACAGATTCTTTTGTCTTTCCAGGGTGACTGTTGGATCTGTATGGAGCTCATGTCTACCTCGTTTGATAAGTTTTACAAATATGTATATAGTGTATTAGATGATGTTATTCCAGAAGAAATCCTAGGCAAAATCACTTTAGCTGTGAGTATTTTGTTAAACCTTTTTGTGTATGCTTTTGAAGCTAACGTGAAAATTTCAGATCTCTTTCACTCACATGTGAGAAAGCTGGTTGATCTGCACGCAGCAGAGCTTCTGCTGTTGTATTGCACCACGCTTTTAATGATCCTTGAGTATACTCTGAATTTTCCACAGTGTATTTCATGACGGAAAACCAGGTCCTGGGGTCTGTAGTCAGTTCATAAAGAGACCCCAGGACCAGCTTCCTGCTCTGTCTGCTTAAACATGGGCACCGACAGCATAGGCACCAACCCCCTCCTCAGGGATTGCTTCATGTGCACTTGTGGTTGCATCAGTGGAAACTGGACACAGGTCATCTCATCCCAAGGAAGGTGCCTAAAATAGACGAGCTGTCTCCCCTTCCCTTGTTTGTGAAGGGAACAAGGGATTGGGCATTTATAGCCAGGACATGTGAACCCCACCAAACTGTTTGAGAGTAAGGGTCCGGTCTCAGTGAATTGCCTACCCTCTCTCTCGAGTCATTGGGGAGAGGTTGGTGCCTCTGTGTGGGAGCTGAGTTCCCATCTCGTGGTGCCTTAGGTGGTGAAGTGAGATGAATCCCACCCAGGGTATCTGAGTGCAGCCCTGCTACATGAAGCCCACTGTCTCCCTTTAACGAGCCCTGTAAAATTATCCTTGGCTGTTGCAAAATGAGCCCTTAGTTGCTTAAACGCAAGGACAAGGCAACTGTAAAACAAACTTTTGGGTTTGGGCTATGAAGGAAGGTGTGTTGAAAGGTATCCCAAAATCTCTGTCCTGCTGCTGCCCATAAAAATGTCAGGCCTGTTGGATTTCTGCAAGGGATGCTGGGCCACTCCAGTCCAGAGAAACCTCTGGTAGCCTTGTGCAAAGGCTCCCGAAAGTAAAAGGGAGTCTTCAGCAGGTGGAGAACCTGGCTGATGTTTTCTTGTCTTACCGTGGAAGTCCTGGCCCAATAAAAAGTCAAGACCAAGCCAAACGAGTTAGTTTAGCAAGGCTGCTGGAAGATGAAAAGCTGCAGAAGTGGAGCACCATTCAGGAGTAGTGGGGAAAATGTGAGCAAATGCTGGAGCCGTGCCACGTTGGTGACAGATGGGCAAACTGCCTCTGCATCAGCTCCAGCAGGTGAATGCCGCAGTAAGCTGATGTCCTGAGCTGTCAGAGTGATGGGATGGTGCTCAACAAGTCGCAAACCCTGACATCTTGAAAGAATATGCGCAAATTCTGCTCAGGGCCAGATCTTTGGAGAAAACCTTCTTCACTCTTCTTAGGGGCATCTTTATAAAATGTTGAGCCTACCTGGACCTGCTGCCATTTCTTACAGATAACAGGCTGCCTCGACGGCTCATGCACTGTCATGTATTTAGACGTTTATAGCCAAGACTGAAAATCCTATCAAAGGCAGCTGATGGCTGTTTTGCAGCCCATGGGATGCATCATCTTACCACCAACCACCTAAATGCATTACTGTCCAAAGCAAGGCTTGAGATGTAGACAAGAGATGGCTCGATAAGGTCTGTCCTTCCAGAGTAGTCTGCTTGGAGTTACATGTAATTCTGGGGGGGGGGGGGAGAGAAGGAGATCCTTTTAGGGTTTGCAGGGTATTAGAGACACAATGGCCCACATTTTGGCTCAGACAGACCTTGCAAGGTGTTTGCCTGATTAAGATGGGTTGGACATAGACTTGAAATGTGCTTTGAAGCTCTCAAAGGGAGTTTCTCTACTTACCCTGTGCAGATAGCAAGCTGTGAAAGCGCACCAAAGCTTTAACTCCTAGCCAGGAAAATGGCCACATTGGTTGTTGCTGACCTGGGACTGAGTGATGGATTGACTGAGTAATCTAAAATTTTCCATACCTGATACCCACAAGAAGATCTGAGGATGAGAAGCCCAGTTGTGCTGTGTAGGAGGTCGTGGGCTGCTCGTTGAACGCTACTCTCCTTCCTTCATGCTGCACCTGAAGGCAGCCCAGCCCCAGCAGCTCCCAAGGGAGGTCCTCTGCACAGACTGGCTTTAGGAGCTAAGACGGATTCTGATTAGATCTTGTGGTCTAGGGTTCATTTCTGTCCACTTTTTTCTAGAAAACAAATGAGGAACAGCATTTAATAACTCTAGTATGAGAATACTGGCCCTAAGGATCTTAAACCTTGAGGGCATCCAGGTCCAGAAGGTCTACATGTACACTACCCTGGTAGCCCCATCATGTGCAGGTGGGGTATGTGCTGCAGCTCACAGCTCGGTGTGCTCCACCAACCACCCTATATTTCATGTTAGAGCTCTTTTACCCCAGGTTGAAGAGCTGTGGGCTTCTGCTTCACCCGCTTGAGGGTGGGGGCAGAAGCCTTTGGCAGGGTGAGCTTGGATTTAAACCAACATTCACTAAAATAAAAGCTGGCTTTCTCTTGCTGAAGCTCAGGTCCAAGGAGGCCATCCAGGTTCATTCCACTGTGGGCCTGCCTAAAAATCAGTTGATGCTGTTGTTCAGAGAGACGTAGTAGCTTCTGCTGCCAGAGCAGAAACCTGCAGTGGAGGACCAAGGTGGGCGGTGAGGAGGAGACAGCACTTCAGCTGCCTCAGAGCCTGCCAGAGCTTTTAATTACCTAAACAATTGAACATGGGGTTGGGCAAGCAGGAAGGACCAGTCTCTGGGAGTTGTTCCTCGGTGCTAGACTTCATCCTTAGAGTAGCACAGCTTCAGAGAGCTTTGCAGCACAACACGATCACCTTCTTGCCATCATCTTCAAGGCAGTCTTTTGGTCATAGGTTTTGATGATCTTTTCAGCAAAAGCAAAACGAATTAAAATAGTGAACTTTCAGGGTTGGTTTTTTTTAAATCATCCTGTGAAATCAGGCTCCCTAAGTGTCTCTTAATGGTGAATGATAAAATCAGAACAGCCTCTGCTGCTCCCCACACTGTTTCTGCTCAGCCAGTGGAATAGGAACAGTTGTTACCTGCTGAAAAAGTACAGCATAGGGTTTGAAATAAGTTATTACTTAAGATAATTAACATCAGAAATTGCGTGACTTCACCCCTTGCTCCCCTCTCCCAGAGTGTGATCTTTCTAGGTTACAGGTGGTATATGTTTACTTAAGCACATGCCCTCTCTTATTTCACCTTCTGTTTGCAGGAAAGATTGGGAGAAAAATGCTTTTATTACATGGCATATTACAGCATTGATATCTCGACATATTAAATGCTTTTTCCCCCTGTTCTTGGTGCTCCAGAAGTTTAATAATCACAGGAATCTGAGGACATTTGCTTATTTTTCATCTGTTTTTCTTTCCTAGACTGTGAAAGCACTAAACCACTTAAAAGAAAACTTGAAAATCATTCACAGAGGTGAGTTCATGTCTTCTTGCCTACAAAAATAATTGCAAGAATTTTAAGCAGCCTTTGCTTCAAGTCAAAGTGTAATTAGCATGTGTAGTACTGTGAGTGTGAGTACAGGTTTTGCACAGGTGTGTCCCCAGTGGCTGTTTCATTGCCCTTTTGGTCTGTGCTTTTCCATAAAAGCATGATTTCAAGGTGGTTGGGTGTCTGCCTCTGCCTCCGGGCACGTGGCATCTTTGGGGCTGGCTCCATCTCCTCTTGCTCCCAGTCAGGACCCTCAGCGGCAGTGAGAGCATCCAGTCACCGCCCACCAAGGGGCAATGGCAATTGTGCAGCACTGCCAGTGTTGATTCTCTGCAGCTGCTGTTCTTGAAATTGAAACCTCCAGCTGTGACTTACTGATTTAAATTTCTTTGCCTTGCAGACATCAAACCTTCCAATATTCTTCTGGACAGAAATGGAAACATTAAACTCTGTGACTTCGGCATTAGTGGGCAGCTTGTGGACTCCATTGCCAAAACGCGGGATGCAGGGTGCCGGCCGTACATGGCGGTGAGTGGGGATGAGCTGGACAGCGGGGAGCTGGCATGGCTGTGGGCTGTGCAGGATCTTACCCTCCTTTGGCAGGCCTGGCTGAGCATGGGCCTGCCTGTCATCTGACTGAAGTGTCAGCCTGTTTCCCGTGGGATGAGCACCCCCTTCCCAGATGAAACTGAGCTCTGGAGTGAGCGCTGCTGCTGGCAGTGTCAGTGAAGGCATCCAGGCTGTGGCACAGTGACCAAATTCCCTTTTTTTTAACTGGGTTCCTCTGCTGCTGCCAGTGCTGTGGTGCTGGAGTGGAGAGCTTCTCTGTGCCTTCCAGCAGTGCCTGCTCATGCTCCAAAACAAACACTACATGGGGGGAGGCAGTGCCGTTGGGGTGTGGGTTTTTCTTGGTCTGCAAGAAATCCATTTGCTACGGTAAGATTATGTCACAGGAGTTATTGCAGAGCGGAATTATAGTGATTTTTGCAAACCACTTTAATTCCAAAGTGTGCTGTAACTTAATTCCAGGAGAATGTGATTCTGGAGAGCAGCGGTAACAGAGCAGCTGCATGGAAATCGCTCGGGCTGAGCTGTGGCTCCTGGGAGTCTGTCCTGTTTGTTTGCTTCCCTCCCCCTCCCAGGGAGAAAAACTGTGGTGGTGATTTTTGAAGCTGTATGAGGGTTTTAAACACTTTGCATTGTGCTGCGTCTCTTGGTTTCATGTGAGCTGAGGATACCTTGTGCAGGGAGCTGCGTGTCTGCTGCTGTCAATGTAACTTTCATTTCAGTGGATATATTTAACTCTCATTGCTTATCTCATGGCTCTATATGCTGAAAAATACTGTTTTCTGAACTCTTTTTATCTACCACCAAGGAAACAAAAAAGGAGTATCTCTGTCTTTTAAGGTACAGTGCCCATCTGGTCCAGGTAATGATTCTCATATGGCTTTTGTCTAAATGTGGTGTCCAAGGCAAAACCTGTCTGTGCCAATTCTGATCTGTGCAAGCACAGAGTCTGAATTTTGGAGCATTTGACCTTTTCTTTTCACTGTCCTCATAGCAGAGCTAGTTACTCAATGAGCTGGACAGAATATTACAGATGAGTTCTGTTATTGGAGACCAGGACTGTGGTACAGCAAAGTCTGTGCAAGCTCCAGACCTCTGTAACGTAGTGAAACGGGGCAGTTTGTTTAAATAAAGACCTTGTGAGGCTGCAGAGAGGGCAGAGGCATGTCTCTGCTCTGAGCAGTTTTGGCAAGTGCATGGAGCTCCCCGCAGGGAAGAGGATCAGTCAGAGCTGCCCAATTTGTTGTGTTGGTGGGGCATGGGATGCTTAGGGCAGCAGCAAAGAGAGGTGCCCCAGGAGGGGATGGGAGCCAGTGCAGTCTGAGCTAGCCTGACCCAAGGCTGGGTATTTGCATCTCAGTCTGCAGGCACTTCTGATAGCATCTATCCATGGAGTTACGGCTCTTGTTGACTTTTTCCTATCCTCTGAGATGTGTATCAGGTCTGTAAGTAGGGCTCTTGAAAAATTGCTCTCTCCTTTTCCCCTCCCAAGTTCAGTGGGCTATAATTACAGGAATTAATGTTCCCACTTTTTCTTAGAACCGTGGGTAGATGGTTAGCTTTGCTCAGGCTGTTGGTTTAGTTACGATATGACAGTTACTGGCATGTCTGTAAATAGCTGCGCTGCTTCATTTCCCCTGGGATTTGGGTGGGTGAGTGCTTCCGATAGCTCCTTGGTTTTCCTCCCTGTCTGTGCATATGTGCTCTGCTCTGGAATTTGTGGATCTCCATCACCAGCTCCAGACTCTGGTGGATTTTTAAGTGAGCAAAAGTGTTTCAATTCAGTTTGTGTTTTTAAGAGGCTTGGCATGGTACATGGTTTGCGGGACAAGCCAGCAGCTGGCAAGTGGTGTGGGAGACGGCTGGCCTCTTCCCTTCTGCTCTCCTGATTCAGTGACTCCTCTCCAAGTACATGAGCCTTTCCACGTACCGGGAAGCGTGGGAAATGGGGAGATGTCCCCAGCACGCAGGCTCATCTGCCAGCTCCTTCTCCAAGCCAGCAGAGGCTGATGGCTGTAGTGATGCTGTGATCAAACCTGAATATACCTGGGAAGCAGTCAGGCCAGTCACACTCCTTTCAAAAGGAAGACAGTGTTATTTTTTTTCAGTGTAAAACAGGAAAAGGGCATTAGCTGTGTTCAGCCAGGGAGGGTCTGATAAGGGCTGCTGGATGATGCTCCCTGATGATGAGAGCGTGTTGCTCTGCAAGGCCCACTTGGCCCGTGGCACTTGCAGTAATTCTTGTAGCATGAGCACTTGCCCACTGAAGGGACCTGGTAACACTGTGTTCACTGGACCTAGGTCCCCAAGTAGCCATTGGTAACAGTAACGTTGGATGTCAGTCAGCTTGACTGTGAGCAGTCTGATTAGGCAGCAGGAGCCATGTCCAGCTGCTAAGCAAGTGCTGCGTGGCTTAACCAAATTGTTAGAGCTGCCACAGAAAGCAGCATATCAGCCTTGGAGCTGCCAGTGCTGGAGAAGTCGTTTTGCTTTTGGCTTTGAATTCCCCTGCAATCGTTATATTGAGTAAAGGCATACATGTTGATGCCTTGTGTTCTCTGAAAGACAGAAAGGAAAGACCGAGCCCCTGTGCTGCCCCAGGTGGCAGCCAGCCCCCGGAGCAGACTGGGCTCTTTGCTGAGCCCTCCAGAGACCTGTGCCGATGCCAGCATTCTGTGTTTGCTCTAGGTGAGGTTTCACAGCATGCTCACGGCAGCTGTAAACCAGCAGTGGGGCTGAGATTGCTCCCGGCCAGCCCGTTGTCCACCCCCTCTACTGCTCCCTGGCGATCCCTGCATTGCCTCTTGCTGTGGCGGGTGCTGCTGATTTGGGTGGGAGGGGAGGCTGTGTGAGCCATGCTGAAGCTGGTGGTCCTTGTGGCATTGCTGCTTTTTGCCTATTTAATGCTCATGTGAACCCAGTTTCTGTGTCAGAGAGGAGGGATGAGACTGGAAGCGCCTGGTTTAGGTAGGGGAGGACCCAGCCAGCATGAGGATGGATGTCCTGCCCTGCCCTGCTCCTTTGGGACCCCTCCAGGGGCAGAGTTTGATGGTGTCACATGTGTCCTTGGTCCCTCAGGTCCTTTTCCCAGGTCACCTGGGAGCTGCCCGCTGCAAGCTGCAGCAGTGCCTGAGTGCCAGTGCCCTGTGCCGCTTTGCCCACCCTCCCCAGGGCTGCCCGCTGGGCTCTCCCTGAAGAATTGTCAAGATGAGGGGGTGGACAAGGGGATGTACAGTGCTGCAGTGTACAGAGCAGCCTTCTTGGTGCTAATGCATGATCTGTGACCCAGCAAACACAGTTCTGCTTGTCCCTGCCTATGCAGGAGTAGAGGGCCAGTGCAGAGCCCTGTCGCTGCAGTGCTGCTGCAGACGAGTGCTCAGGATGTGTTTCCTGCTCATCATTTCTCCCTGGTGAAGATGGGCAGTCGCTGCTGGCCTCAACATCCAGGGCTGGGTGGAGGCTGTGTCCCTGTGCTCGGATGGCTCATGCAGAGTTCAGGCCATGCACGGAAAAGGGAAAATTCCCAAAGCAGGTGACAGAGATGGCTCTAAGCCGGGCTCTTCCAGCCTCCCTGTGCACATGGAGGGGAGAGGCTGCAGGGATGCAGGAGCTCTCTGAATCCTTTACCCAAGCAGAGTTGCAGCAAGAGCCTCTGTTTCAGCTTCACATTCCTGACCCAATGCCCAGGTTTTCATCAGGCTCAGTCATTCATTTATCTGAACAGGCAGGCTGTTGGTTTGAATTCATGCAGCTAAAATCCTTTTGGATGCTCCTGAATATTGCTGTGTGTTGGACTTTTTTTTTTTTTTTTCCTGAATCTTGGCACCCAGCCATAATTTTTATGACTGAGAAAACGAATCTGGGAGGAGACTGGGAGACATGTGGCACCGTCCCTCTGCAAGCAGCGCAGACTGGATCCAGGCTCTGCCGCCTGCGGCGTAGCGAATGCTGGGGGAGATGCCTGAGCTCTGAGCACAGCCCTCTCTGCTCGTGTGCTGCTGCTGTCACCCTCGTGCTTCAGGGGTTTCAGCTGAGAACATAACCTCCACTTACTCATTCACCGACTAAAATTGTCTGTGAGGTTCGCCCAGCGTGGGACTTCTCCAGTCCAAACTTGGCTCCTTACATCACGCGGCGCAGAGCCCATGCCGAGCAGCTCCACTGCAGCACTGAGCTCATGTCTTTGCATTGGCGCTTCCACCCCCATCCTGCCGGGGACGCAGCAGGACAGGATTTTCCTCCTCGCCCGTTTAGATGCTTGTCTGCACAGGCAGTTTATATAAACCTGGGGAAGCATGTCAGCAGCTGCCTGTGTAAGCAGACCACTCAGCCAGAAGTATTGCGGGCAGGATGTGAGTTTTGTGGAGGGGAGTATTGAAACAGGGGAAAAAAGTCATTTTGGCCACTGGGATTTACGTTGGAAGTGCCTAAAAGTCAGGTTTGGGAGATCGTTGCCCTTGGGAGGCATTGGAGGTTCAGCTGGAAACAGCAGGCTGCTCCTGCTTGCCATGGGTTTGCTCTGCGTGGGGCATGGTTGGCTGTGCTGGGGTGGCCCATGGTAGCCCCTGCAGCTGTGATTAGCTGAGAGGTGGCTAATTGGAAGCCATAAATAGCAGAACATGATCATCAGGGCAGTGAAGATGCAGAGAGGGATGGATGAGGCTCCTTAGGGCAGGGTCAGGTGTGGGGAGAAGGGAGCGAAGGGTTTTGCAGGCCCCAGGTCTGCAGGCGTGACCCTCCTGTCCTCCCTGAGCCTGTTTGGCTCTCGCCACTCGTGTGGGTGAGGCTGGGGGGGGGATTCTGCTTCAGGAGTACCCACAGGGATTTGCAGGGGGATTCTCCACCCCTGTGCCGAGCCTTTTTCTACCAAGCATGGGAGCGCCCTGCATGCCTGCCGCACGCTCGGCGCAGGCTGGGGGGCTGCTGGAGCCGCTCGGCAGCACCCCGACCTCCCCTGACAGCTACCCTGGCACTGCTGTCTGGATGCAACCGAGTCCGGCCTCCGCCTCCTCCATCTGTTCCCTGCTGCGGCGTGACCCTTGGCAGTGGAGCAGGCAGGGCACGAGGGCCGTGGCAGGAGGGTTCAGGACCACGTACTCAAACCTTCGTGGAGCTCCTATTTCCCATAATGTGGGAAGGACCGGGGTCAGGACTGGACATGGGGGGTGAGGGCTGTGCTTTACAGGTGCAAACTTTCGCAGGTGATGAGGCCAGAAGGAGAGACAATTGAACGCAGCTAGGGAAGCCTCCTGATCCTGTACCCAGACCAACAGCTTCTGACTGAATGGAAGAGATCTTTAAGAAAGAGAAAACATATTTTAAGGCTCAAACTACTAGTGACTCCAGCCTGGCCCTATCTGAGTTATGATATTCACCTTTGCTGATGGCCACCTGCATTTTGTTATGCTTGATTTCTGGTTAGGACGTGTGTAACTTCATCTGTAGACACCCTCTCGGTTCCCTTTCTCTGCTGCATCATATTGTCCTCTACGATCGGAAGTCACCCCCTTGCACTGCCTCCTGCTGGACTCCTTTTCTTTTCAGTATGTGTTTGAAGGCTTGCCTGTTGGTTAGGCATTCAGGCTATGGAAAAATCACTGGGCTCCCTACAATTCAGTCCTTTGTAACTACCTACTTCAAGGACTTCTAGAGCATGCCCACCAAAATTGCAGGCCCTCGGTGAGGTTCTGTGACAAAGTTACATAGCAGGGCTGAAATGATACCTTACAGCCCTCCAAAACTGCTGCCGCTCTGGAGCTTGGCCCTGTTAACCTAATACAGTTCTTGGAAGCAGCAGTGGGGATGGCACTGAGGGGATGTGTCTGGGGTACTGGAGGGTGGCCTTCCAAAACAAAGCCAGATGGAGACCTCCAAAGTCCTGAGTTAAAGATGGCCTCTTCAAGTGCTGGAGAATTTACCATAGGGCCCATGAATTTGTCCTGGTCATTCATTATGCTCCTAATACTATATTTTTAATACAAGTAAGTCTTGTTTTAATGGATGGCTCTGGGCTCTTGTTTCTACATCATTTGCAGAATTAAGCAGTCCTTTACTTGCCACAGCCTCTTTCCCCAGGAGGTGCTTACTGACTCTGATGTAGTCGCCTCTTAAGCTTTTCTTTGAGGAGATTAGGGACTGAGCAGCTTATGCCCTTAAGGCAGATTGGATTGTATTATATGGCTGTGCTATAACCCCCCCCATTTTTTTAGCATCCTTTTACAAACGTAGACCCTGAAATTGAGCAAGCTTCCAGTGTTTGTATCTCCTGTGGAGTGTATAATAAGAGCAGCGGTTCCTAGCACATCATCCCAGCTACACGCCTTTAATATTGATGGTCTTCTGGGATTTCATGCTCTCTTGTCCTTTTCTAGGAGCCTGTCTGTCACCCCAGAGTGCTGCTTTTTCTGTGTCTGGTTGAGTGAGTCAGCATCCAGCCAGAGCCCAGCTTACCAAACATTCAAATCACACTAGTTCTTCAGGAACCCTTATTTATCACACTAGCAATATTTTTATAATATGCAGAATTTAGCAACACTAATTTTGTATTTTCTTGGATATTATTAGCAGTAGGCCAAGGAAGGTCACCTGTGAGGTCCCATTATAAATCCTTCCTTTCCCACTCAGTAGAGTCCTTTTAATACCAGTTACATTCTGAACTCTATCAGTGAAGCCATTTACTACTGCAAATTACTGATGCTTGATTTAGTTGCAGTCCACACAATGCACTGCACTAGTCCAAGTTTACTGCAGCCACACATTTAACTTTTTTAACAAGATGAATAAGGTAGTTGAGAATATGCTGTGCTAAGCCCAACAGGACCTCGCTGCCTTCATTAATGTTCCTGCCAATCCTCCTGTGCCTAGCAAGTGTCCCCCGTCCACCAGTCCATCACATTTCTGCGATCTTCCTGATTTTGAGATCAAGGAATTCAAATGCTGTTAGGAAAGCCAGCTGGGAGGGGATGGTAATCTCATGCGAACGGAAACCAGTGCCTCCACCTGGAAAATGCTGCTAGAGAAGTTTTTAAATGAAACATTCTCTCAGAGTAAATATGTAAAGGAAATAGGAGGGGAGGAAAGGCCATTCTCTAGAAACATGATCTCTGCTGATAATCTCTGTGCAGCCACAGGCTTCGTGGCTGACCTGGGCAAGAGGGAGGGACAGGAAATCAAAGAACTGGGGATTTTGGAAGGAATGTCTGAATTCAAAAGTCCAAGCAGGGATGAATATTTTGGCTGGAGTATTTTTTGACAATACTACTCCTATCTCCTGTGTAGGTGTAGAAGTAACAGTGTTATTGCTGCTGTCCTAGAGGTGGTAGACTGAGGAGCAGGGGGAAGCTGCGGGTCTACCTAGCCAGCACAGACAGAAGAACCCGTGCTGTCCACTTCCCTGTCAGCTCCTCCACCCATCACACTGTGTGTCCTTTGCTCTGCTGCCTCACACCCTGGCTGAGGAGCTGTGTCTCCTCCTGCAGCTAGGGTAGGCTGCTGCATAGGATGCTGCACGACCCCTGTAGCGATTGGCGCTGTGATACAAGCCCAGAAAAAACAAAGCGTTAATAGCTTTTTCATCGACCACCTAGTACTGGAGGGGCGGGTATAACCTTAGAAAAGCCTTTGCCCAACACAGTGTGACTGTGATGCCTCACTTGCTCGTGTGAATGACTCACATGTGTGCTTTTAGACCCAGGCTTTTGCAGCACTGAGGTCACCTTCTGTGAGCTCCTACGTGCCCAGGAGGAGATCCAGAAACCTTATTAGGCTTCACTGCACATAAAAATTGAGGTCCACGTGAAATTAGACACCTCACCTCTTTAGCAGCCAGTAGAAGAATTCGGTGTCACCAAAGGGAGATCGCTGTCATCTGTGGGAGATCGCTGTCACCTAAGGGAGAGCCTCTGAAAATTCCTGTAGAGCAGAGCAGGAGCGAGCAGATGGATTTTCACATCTGTTTGGAGCTCCAGCACCTACTGTAGGGCTGCATCTTGGGCACCGAGGTCTGCTTGAGAACCAGCATGGCAAGTCCCCAAGGACAGTCACCTCACAGAGCAGACTGCCTCTTTTCTGGGAGATGGTGGTCATGTTCACAGGGCTGGTAGTGAGCATCTCCTGGGGAGGTGAGCAGTCAGGCTCTTCCTCAGCCTTACAGGGTCTGAACTGCCAACCCAGGTCTGTAGGGAAGTCAGGGAAGGGACTTGCAGGAATGATACATCTGGAGGTCTCAGTGAGCAGATGAGAGGGAGCTGCACGCAGCATCCTTGCACTCTGGAGGAGGAGGAGACGGGAGAAGCAGGTCCGAGAGCCCAGCGAGTCAGTGCCTCCTTGCCTGTCCTGCGATGTGCCCATCACTTACATCCCAGCCTGGGCCGTGCTGTGACACTAACGCTGGCCATCACTCTGTGCTCCGGTTGAGTGTCCGAGAGGCCTGTGTAGGGGAGAGCCCTTAAGGAAGAAAAACTTGTTTTTCACTGTAGGAATATTCATGAGAAATACAGCAATGCGCAAAGTGAATGACAACATTTTCCTTTACTGAACAGCAGAAGAATTTCCCAAACTAGTTATTTATGGTCCTAAAGATGGTTTCCATTGCTGTTGCACAACCCTGCAGGCAGCTGTTCAGAGACATTGCTCCTTTCCTTGCTGTGGCTTCAGTTTGGAGTTGGCCCCGAGAGCCAAGTCACTTGGGCAGTGACAGATACTTCTTTGAGCACTTGCTGAGCCCCCTCACAGGGCACTGCCACCCAAATGAGAAAGCCATGGTAATGGGGTCACCACCGTGGGAGAGATGGCATTTTTGTCTTGAGCATCCCTAACAAATACACATGTGGTATTTCAGTTAATACAACAGCAGAATAGCATGCTAGGGAGCCATGGCTCTTGCGTGCAAGACTTGTAGCCAGTTTGTGTCAGAGCAGTGAATGTCTGTTAACTCTGGCTGTCCCAGTTTGTAGCTCACTGTCTGGTTTGCAGCTGAATTTGGTGCAGATGATGCTGCAGCCCGCACAGCCCTGCTTCCAGCTGTGCAGTGCTTTACCTTGTTCCTGCCATAAGCCAAAGCCAGGGAGGTCCCTGGACTTCATTCATTTCACATGTTTTTTAGTACGAGAAGATAAGTCTCCAATGCAGCCTGGTAGCTTCCATCTTGCATCTGTCCATTCCCATGGTTGGAGCAGAGGGAGAGTTTGTATCATGTAGATTTTGTTCTGCTTTTTGTATTGCAAAAATTTAGCTCTTTATGGTTGTTCTTTGCTCCTGGTGACCTTTTATTTTATTTTAGTTTAGGGATGCATTGACCTGAGTAGCAAATAAGAGTTTATTATGTACATTTTAATGCCATGGAGGCAGTTTTGAATTTGCAGTGCATGTGGGATAAAATTCCCTGATTATATAACCAGTGAAAATCCAGATCAGAGCTTCAAGAATTGGGTTTTCCCAGAAATGCTACTTTACTCTTTAGCAACATGAAACAGCTGAAGACTGCAGGGAGTCGTGTGTGCGTGTGTCCTTGTGTCACACCCTGAATTGCATGTGTTTGCTTAGCTGGGGGTTTGGAGGAGAGGGAGGATCAGTGCTGCCCACTTCTGCTTGTTTTTCGATCAAGATGCTGGTGCTTAGGTGGACACTGAAATAGAGAGAAGTCCTGTGGCAGCCTGCACCCTTCTTTGATGCATTCATACCCTGCCCCTTCGCACTGTCAGCACATCCAGTGGTGGGTCTCAATCCCAGCCATTTCCTTTCCTCACACTTGGCGTTGGAAGGACACCTGGCACGAGCTGGGCTTTGTCTGCAGCCCTCATTCCAGGTCCCTGGAGTGTGACACACTGACTCTTCCTTTGTTGGTGTTAATTGCTCCCATGTCATCTAGATGGAAAATTCCCAGGATTATTTCTGCTCTGTGTTTAGACGGGATTTATTTTGGTCCATCCTGCTTTCCCTTTAACTGTGCCACCACGGTCTAGTGCCAAGTCCCTGTTGCTTGTCTTTGCTCTGCTCGGTTGACTGTCTCACCAGTGCCACCTACCTCACCAGTCCCTGTAACACACAGCCTTTTAGTACTTCACGCCCTGCCCAAAATACCTGCTCTCCATGCAGCCCTTTAATTCACTGTGCTGCATGGAAAGCGAGTCCTTCTGCAGTCTGTGAACTGCTCTACTCTGCTGCAGCACATCCCTATGGATCTGCGGTGTGGGGGTCCTGGCACTGGCCAGGCCAGCATCCCCATAATTTTGCGCAGCCCTGTGCTGGCTGGTCCCTGGTGGCAGCCTCCTGACATCATGATGTATCCCTGGCAGCGCGCAGGGCTGGGCCACCCGCCACCGCTCCTGCACGCCAGCGTCTGTCGCACGGGCGGTGTGCCCCACAGGGCTGTGTGTAGCCTGCTGGCCACAGTGGTGGTGTGCCTGAGGGACGGGGAAGGAATAGCTCGATGTCCTTCACACCCACTCTCGCCGCTGGCTGCTGGAACCTAGAAGGGAGAAGGATTCACCAGTGTCTGGCAGGAGGGGTTGGAGGCAAGAGGATGCAATGAGAGCTTTGCACAGAGGGAAGGCAGGACTGGTGTTGCAGGGCTGCAATCACAGCAGCATGGTACCAGGCATGCTGCTGGGCTGATGGAATCTGGCTGTTCTGGGGCCTGAGACCCGGGAATGCTGGAGGGGCTGCATGGGAGCTGTAGGAAACAAGGCTGTTGGGGAGGGACAGGCCCATCACACTGCCGGTGACATGAGACAGGACAGGGTAGACACAGCATCACTCATGAGCGTGATTGATGAGAGTCCCTGGAAGCGTCTTTTCAGCCTGTAACCTTCTGTACAAGGGGACAGAGGAGGTGCCTGCCTTGCCACATCTAATGCTGGTCTGTTGTTGATGCCATGTTCTTCTATGCACCTTTCTCCTGCTGGCATTTTCCATTTGCTTTCTCATGAATATTTTGGACTGTTCACAGATATATATCACTGAGAGCATTTTGGGGTTTTTTGTACCCATTAGGTGATGTTATTCCATATGTTACTTCCAAGCAGAGGACAGCTTTGATTTGTAAGTCTGAGCTCCTCTTGTCCTTCCTGAGCCTGAGTGTGAGCCAATGCTCACCCACAGGCTCCTCCTTGAGTTGTTTTGCTTCTTACTGAACAGTCCAGTAACCTGAAACATCCAAGAGCATCCACGTCCTCAATGTTTGCTGCTTATCAGACCTTCAAATAAGCAAGTAGCAGGGCCTGGGAATATGCATTTTCCATTCAGATCCTCACTCCTCTTGCTGTTTTCACATACTTTTCCCACTGTCTCAACTACAAAATTATGGAGAAATTGTCATTAGATTTCTGTTCCCCATATTTAAATAAACGAATGCTTATATTGGCTATTAATTCCTTAGCAGCTGATTTGGTAGTCTGTTGATATGGTGTGCCCAATATGGAAAGACTGAACTCATCCAGTAAAGGCAGGATGCTGGCTTGTGAGCAGTTAGAAGCATGGGTTTACCTGCAGTATAAATGTGATAGATTTTGACTGAGCTAAAAGATGAGCATGTGAAGGGCTGATGATGGTATGTTTAATAGAGTTGAATTTTAGTAATTTTATTATTTTGCATGCCAGAATTATTGAAACATCCATCCAAGTTGTGAGAGGAATAACTGATACATGAGTTTAAGATGAATGGAAACCATAACCAAAGGATAAGCAAGCAAAGTGAAGGGCAGACCTAGGAGGGTGGAAAAAAGGCAGTGTGTTCAGGGTATGGCCTTTGAAGCCAGTCTGTTTCAAAGCAGATACTGTAACTGGAAGTAAGGATCATAAAACACATCAGTGGCACTGGGAAGGCAATATACCATGTACTGAGAAGTAGTGGACACAAGAAGGTTGTAGAAGAAGCCACAAGTAGAACCACTGAAGCTTGGTGGAAACTTCTCCCTTCTCTATGTGGGTATGCATGGGTGATGGCCTGGGCAAGTTTCCTTGTTGGAGAAGATCCTGGTGACTAAGGGAATGGGAGAGGTCTGGAAGCAGTCACAGCTGCGGCAGCCATGTGTAAGTGGTGGGCTGCAAAGAGGAGAGCTGGCAGCATGGCAGAGCAACCAGAAATGCCATGAGGGTTTAGGGGCTGGGAGGTGTTGTGGGAATGTGGTAGTCTTATGCTGTGGTCCACTGGAGGGTTGAGGTTGCACTAAGGGACTTCATTCACTGCATGGCACTTATCAGCCGGCATCTGCCATGAAATTCTATAAAAATGTAGCTTACAAAGCAACTGGGGCTTTCATAGTATTTCCTGTACCTGATAATTTAGTATTTTATTGCAATTCAGGTCTCTTTATCATTGTTGTAGTCAAACCTGAATGAGACCCTGTTTCTTTTGACATTCTAATTATTACGTTTTTAACAAAAGAAGGCAGAATTAACCTTTTCTGAGAAAGATGACATGCAAAGCATAAAAATGTTTTGTACTGGTTCTCCTCTCTGGATAACTTGCTCTTAGGTGCAGATCACCCATGTCTGGCTCAATATTGTTTTCTATGGAAAACTTTTTGAGTGTCTGAAGACCTTGTAACATCATAGTTGCCTTCAAGGGATGCCCAAAACCTTGTAAAGAAGAGCTGTTCTTAAAATGTATTGGTTTTAATACCTCCTGAGGTTTAGTGACCAGCAGACAGCTGGGAAGAAGAGTTCTGATAGATGCTGCTAACCTCAGTTGCCTCGGCTGGTGGGTGAGAAGACATTTATTCCAGTTCTTATGATTCCCTAGGGACAACTTCGCTGTAAAAACAGAGAAAGCAAGTCTTTGTGTTAAAGAGATCCCAAAGTTAAACAAAACTAAATAAATAGACAGTAACAATTATTCAAGCTGCTTTTACAAAAGGAAAAAAAAAAAGATTGGACTGTGCTGAATTGCCATTTCAGATCACCTTTTACACTATACCTCCATAAAAGCAGTGTTTGATTCCTTAACATCTTTCTCTGCTGGGGTTGAATGTCTGCCCTAGCAACAGGTTTGCCTCTAGGGCTGTGCCAGGTTCTGCCAGGTGGGACGAACTTGGAGTTTTTTCTAAGTTTGCAGGTGCTTCTCATTCCTTCCTGCATGGCACAGTGTTTGACTGGTCCTTCTTCCTGTTTCAGCCTGAAAGGATAGATCCCAGCGCATCCAGGCAAGGCTATGATGTCCGCTCAGATGTCTGGAGCTTGGGAATTACATTGGTAAGTGAGTGGGGTTTAAACCCTCTGCTGCGCTGTACTTTCCTGGTGAGTAGCCTTGGTGCGCTTTGCAGTGTGATGGAGTAGGTTGGTGTCAAACACGTGCTTGAAACAAAGCCCAGCTCTGCTGCTGTGAAGCATTTGCATGTTGTGATTGCAGTGGGCACCTCCTGGCTCAGAAACAATATAAATCCCTTCAAGGCAGATGGCTCTTCTGAGCCCCTGAGGATACATTTAGCTGCAGCTATGTTTTGCAGAGAAAGAGATGTGAGCAGGGAAGAGGTGTTGGATCATAAATGAATTTTGTCTTCAAAATCTCAGATGAGAAGCGTTGGTGGGTGCGGTGGTGCAGAACAGAGCATCCAACCTGTGTAAATAAGCCTCTCGCAGCCCTGACATCTGGTGTACTTCAGCTGTGCAGAAGACTTCAGTTAATCCTGGATCCTGGTTGCTGATTCCTCTCTGGCTTAACCACAGCACTTCTGGATGCACACAATGATAAATTGAAAAGATCTTCGCTTCTCGAGGTGGTGAAATAGAAGAAAAAGCAGAAGCAATAAATATGAACCAATAGCTTCTGTCTTCCCCACTGCTGTTTTAAAATGCTTATTTTCATTGTCCTGCAAGGAGCAGGGTGTTGGACTCCATGATCTTTATGGGTCCCTTCCAACTTGAGATACTCTATGATTGTGTGATTCTCATTATCCATTTTCTCCAGTGGTTGTTAGGATGCTTGGGAAGGGACTGGAGGATTTTACTGTCCTACTTTTGAACAGTAAGAACATTGGTTCATTTTGTAGTCAGTAAAGGAGAAGACATTGTCAACATGAAAGCATGGGATAGCCACATTAAATCTGGAGGTGTTGCTAACGTAGGCAGCAAAACTTACTATTGGGTAAAACTTTCCCTCCTCGTCTCTTAGCTGAGCTTTGTATAGGGAATGGGATGAAGAATCTCATCTTAGTCTTCCTTTTGGGGGCTTCAGGGTCCTTGCAGACATTTTCCTACCTTGATTGGACTTACCTTGTGTAACCTCCCTGGTGCTGTTGCTGTCTCTCTGCAGTATGAGCTGGCCACAGGGCGATTCCCCTACCCCAAGTGGAACAGTGTGTTTGACCAGTTGACACAAGTAGTAAAAGGAGACCCACCGCAGCTGAGTAACTCAGAGGAAAGGGAGTTCTCCCCAAGTTTCATCAACTTCGTCAACTTGTGGTAAGTGTTTCCTACTGAAAGCACTTGGAGTTGGCTTGTTTTGTCATTGCTAGGTATTTGGCAAGGGTTGCATGCCAAGCACTTCGTAGCTTAGTTTCACATTTCTGTGCAAATGTGAGGGTGAGGACCTTTTCACATTTCACTGGTTTGGAGGTGATGGGAGACTTGTCTGGGTGGGGGCAGAAGGGCAGACCTTTGGAAACTGCTCTTCAAGGAAGGGATGAGGAGAAAACCTCTGAGATGAGAGTCTGTGCTCAGGAGAGGCATGATAAGACTCGTGGCAGGAGGTTTGCATGACCAGGTAAGGGCCTGGCCTGTGCATCCTGTTCCTTGGTGTGTCACAGCCTTGGAACAGACCTGCTGTTTGCTCTTTCTTCTGCAGGCAGAAGCCTGAGACACCTGGCAGTATTGTCTTGTTGTTGGGCGAGGATCTGTACTGGTCCTGCCTTTTGCCTGGCAAGGCCAGGAGCCTTCCCACCCAGTTCTGCTCAGCACAGTGACTGTCAGGACCTGTAGTGGGTGGGTGGCTTGGTTGTTGGCTTCATGTCTTGTGCCAATCATATGTCAAGATCAAGACTAGAGATGGTTTTCTGTAGGGCAGGGCCTCCGCAGCGCGGTCAGTGTTGGATGGAGCACGTGCAGTGTCTGCGCAGGAGGGGCTTGGGGCAGTCCATCTGCCTGCCACGTGTGTGTGGTCCTGCTTAGGTTAAGGGCTGATTGTGAATTTTCTGATGAGGTATTTTTCTCTCAAGATGTGAAAATTGTTTAACATAATTTCATTAACCTAATACTGAAGCACACAGGAGATGCATCAGTGTGACCTGTGTTTGTCTTCTGGGACCTTCTGCCCTGGGCAGACCCAGGTGATCGACATCCCCAGCATAGGGGTGTCCATCTCAAAGCTCTGTGACACGGGAAGACTTGGCTCTAGACAATTTTAACTTTCAAGAGGTTTTGTTTCAGGGTTTTGCATCTGCTGGAGATGTTTTTGGGGTTTGGATTTTACTCTCTTTCAGAATTCTGAATTTTTATGGAGGCCAGGTTCCACTTTCCAGCTGGCTGTAAGGAAGGCCTGGTTATTGTCTTTGGGCTGCAGAAAACAGAGCGTCAAAACAGTTTGCTGCTCAAAAGAAGTTCCCATTTTTCAGTCAAAAACGGTGTAGTATTTGGTTAGAAAGTCAGAGTTGCTTTCCCTGTGTACAGTACAAGCAATAGTTTGTTTCCCACATAGTTCTCTGCAGAGATGCCATGTCATTACAGAGTTTGCAAAGCCAGGAGCTTACTCTCCTGCCCTGAATGCACTGGTGACTTTGGTTCCAGATCACCCAACAGAGGAGCCTGTGTGGCATCTCTGCTAAACAGCAGCATCTTTGGCCCATGACTCTGATTGGGTCAATTCATATTTCCAGCCCATTTAACCCTCCCAGGGCCTGCTGCTCTGGAAGAGCCACAATGCATGGAGCATGAGGCAGTTTTCAGTCTAATTCTGGTTTTTCTTTTACCTGGTTTTGTAAATAATCTGACTTCTGCCTGGAATATTTATGACGTCTTCATAGCAACACTGTAGTAAATATTTCTCTTAATAACTGTTAATTAAGTGCAAACAGTAATCTTTGGCGTTAGTAAGCAGGCAGGTGAGTCTCCAAAAGGCTGTGCTTTTAGGTGATAGCATAAATCTCCTGGGCATTACCCTACAAATGCAAATCTAATAAACTTCTATTTTTGTGCATTCAAGAGTCAGGAAAAATGTTGAAAGAGAGTCCTGTAGTGTTGCTGCCTGCTCACTGTGATAGATCAGTGAGGAAAGGATATTTTTGATAATGTTAAAATGTTTCTGGGATTTTTTTTTTTTTTTTCCAATTTGCTTTGAATCCCAACGGTGCTGTGAATGCCTGGGTGGAACATTTTTCCCCTTCAGCCCACTTCCCTGTGTTAGATGCATATCTGAAGTCACACTCCTCCTGGAATTGCTTACAGCAATTAATCTTTCTGCTCCAGAGTTTGCAGAGTATCCAAGCTTTGTGTCTGGCTTTTGGGAGCCTCATGCTGGCAGCTGCAGAGCTAGCCATGCTCGCAGGCAGAACCATGAGCTCTTGAGGTTCAGCATGCCTGGGGAGGAGATTGGATGTTCCAGCGAAGGAGCTGTACGGCACCTGGTGCTGCAAATGGCCACTCCAGACATCCAGCTTCACGTCGAGCTGGAAAAGAAATGAAAGATTTCTAGGACTGCTTTATGAAAGCATGCATGGACGTTTCAGAGCAAACTCAGTCTATGAGCTGAAGTTCTGACTAGTTGCCTTAAAGGCATTGCGAGAAGCATGTTTGAACCCCTGAGGTCAGAAAATGAACTCCTGTTGGGTAGCAAAAGCCTGAAGCGAGGATGTTTGTGCAGCAGCCATGGGATTTCCTGCCCTCTCTGTCCCTGTGCAGCTCTGCAGGCAGGTCACAGGACAGAGCAGTGCTGGGCATGCAGTGTTAATTACCCTCTGCTTCTCTGAATAATTTGAGGCCACACTGTAGTAGTGCTGGAGCTTGAGAAAGGTCCAGCCAGAGCCTGTGGGGATGGAAATACGGCTGTTGGGAATTAGACTTAATTTCCCTCGTTTGGGAAAGATGCTACAGTTGCCTTCCTCTTCCCAGTGGTGCAGCTCTGGCTCCCAGGGCAGGGGCTGCCAGTGCCACCCATCACTGAGCCCTGTCCTGCAGCCCCTCTGCCTCTGGTCCTCATCGCCTCTGCTGTCCTTGCTATGTCCCCCTGCTGCAGGGCCTTTGGTGGCCTTTGCTGCCAGCTGCTATCCCTTGGCGGGTGGTCGAGGTGCCAGAGGACACTGCAGGAGGGGACACTTTCCAGCTGGATCCCCTGTCCCCCAGCTGCCTGTGGGCAGCCATGTCACCTCTCCTGTCCCTTCCCGGCGGCTGTGGCCTGCTCAGTGCTGGATGTGCCACCCATGCCGGGGATGAGCCGGGAGGGCTTGGGAGCCTAGACCTAGTCCGGCAGAGCAGTTTGGCTGCCTGCTGCAGCCTTGGCCCCTGCCCGTGCATGCCAAGATGATGGTGTGGTGCCTGTGTTCCCTGTCTGTGCTCTGGCAGGCAGCACTGGCTCTCCTCTGCCTTTGAGCCCTGCTGCCCGATGGAGGAAGAACAGGCCAGTCGCTGCTGCCCAAAACTTGTGGTTATGCTACAGTCAAACCCGTTTCCGTATGGAGGCAGCGGCAGTTGTGGTAACATTCTGCTTGCAGCTCCCTTGGGCTCTGTCCCCAGCAGGATTTGTTGGTGGCCACACCTGCTCTTCACCCATGTGGGGAGGGAGAGAGGGAGTCCCTGTGGTCACTCACAGCTCAAGGATGGCTTTTCCAGAAAACAAAAAGCAGTGAGTCCCACCATGACAGCAGTGGATTCAACATCGTGTCCTGTAAAAATTCGCATTTGATGTCTGTCACAATTTCCTCAATCCCACTTTCTAATTCTCTTTCTGCTTTCTTTAGCCTTACAAAGGACGAGTCCAAAAGGCCAAAGTATAAAGAGCTTCTGGTGAGTGCAAAGCGTGTCTGTTCATGCCAGCTGTCACGGCTCTGCTGGTCACACAGCAGGGCTGCGTCACATGTCTGAAGTCAATCCTTGTCTTCTTGGGCCATCAAGGCAGAATGTTCAGCTCCACAGCCTGAGGAAGAGCACCACCTCCATGCCACTGTCTCTGGCCTGTGGTCATGGCAGTAGCTGAGATCGTTAGTGTCTGTACATAAACACAGGAGATCAGCATGGGGGAAATGCACCACTGCACCAGATCGGTGATCCCTGAAGTTGACAGGCTCGAGCAGAAGCATGCTGGGTGTGTCATGTAAAGGCTGCCTTTGCTTGAGGTCCTGGTACTGTGCAGCAGCCCTGTCGAATTGCTGGCCAGCACTGTCACGTGTAAATGCCTCCAACGCACAGGTCACACAATGAGGTTGGGAGTGCTCAGGCAGAAGTGAGACCTGAAAGAGCACGGCTCTGAAGTAAGACGGCAGCAGAGCCTGCCTGTGGTGGGGGGTCCTAAAGGAGGGAATGCAGCAGTGCCTTTGGGTTGGATAAGTCACATGGCAACTGTGCACCTTCAAGGAGCTCTGGGCATCTGGAAGCCACCTCTTCAGGGGATGTGTGAAACCATGCCCTGGGTCCTTGATGGTGGTCAGGTGATACGAAAGGAGTTTGCCTGGTGTCCTGGCCCAGAGAGTCACCATGTCATTACTTTACAGCTGCTCAGAGTTGGGTCCGGCCAGTATGGCCTCATGGGCAGAGCAGAGGGTCAGCATTCAGGAGAACTGGGTTTGGGTCCTGATCTCCTGTTTGACCTCCACAAGCCACGTCTCCCTGTCACTCCTGTCTCCCCAGTGCTGATGAGGCTGACAATGAAACCTCTCTTGAAAGTATTTCAGTACATGTCCACGATACAAAGGAGCCAGGTGCTGCTAATACCGCACCCTTGCTGCCTCCTGCCCAACAGTTCCTGATGCTCCTGTAGTCCTGTCCCACCTCCATACTGCACATTTAAGATACAGATTCCCTGTATGTCAAGCCATGGACCAGGCTATGTCCTGTTGTCCTGCAGCCACCACCAAGCCCTGTGTTCTCACATCAGGCAAACCATATGCTGAGCTTTTATCTGGGGTAGCCAGCATGTGTCAGAAGAGCGAATATAACCTTGGTTTTTTTTTATCTGATTCCAGAAACATCCCTTCATCCTGATGTATGAGGAACGCACAGTGGATGTTGCATGCTATGTTTGTAAAATCCTGGATCAAATGCCAGCAACTCCCAGCTCTCCAATGTACGTCGATTGATATTGCTGCTACATCAAACTCTAGAAAAAGGGCTGAGAGAAAACAAGCTGTAAAGAATTTTCATCACATATTGCAGTGTTTTTAATGCTCGCCCAGACACCATGTGCAATAATATTGGTGTTATTTCCATCCTGTCTGTATACTGTTGTCACATATAAAGTGCATCCCTGTAATATCTGATCACACAGTGTTAGTGTTGGTCAAAGAGAGACCTCATCTTGCTCTTTTGTGGACATATTCATGAAATGTGGAAATAAGTACATTTATTTGTTGACCGTGATTGGATAGCACCTAAAATTCATT
The DNA here is from genome assembly GCF_000737465.1 of Haliaeetus leucocephalus. Taxonomy (NCBI): domain Eukaryota; kingdom Metazoa; phylum Chordata; class Aves; order Accipitriformes; family Accipitridae; genus Haliaeetus; species Haliaeetus leucocephalus. The sequence goes on along the minus strand of NW_010973093.1, from coordinate 6,252,484 downwards.
TCTGACTCAAAACTTGGAGACTTCTCAGCAGCTACTGGAAAGATTTTTCTCTCAAACTCTTCCAATTGTTGTTTCAAGTAATAATAAAAAGCAAACAAACAAAAGTTAGGCGTTGTCTGTCTGAACATTAAGAGACTTTGCCTGGAGGGAGAAGAAGTTGCTTTACCAACGAGATGCTTTGCCTTCTGGAGCTAGAAAGGCAAAGGAGAATTTTATTCTTCACAAAGTGCAATAGATTTACTGCTATGAAATTCTGTTGCTTTACAGTCGCAGTGTACTTTCTGGGGACAGTGTGCTCAGCTGAACTTCCTGTTAAAGAGAGATCATGTTAAATATAGTGAATATGTCTTTACCAAAAATATGTTGCATTGAAAGAGGCTAACATTAAACTATTCAGAGATGGGACATAATGTATTCTTTCTCCTTTTACCAAGCCAGCCACTCTTCACTCTTAACTAGGTGTCCTGTAAATTGTTACCTGGTAAGATAAGACCTTTGACCTGAAGAATTATTAAACTACTCGATTGAATTTAACCTGCTTGTGACCTGATTTATAGCTGCACAGTGCTCACCACCAGCTGGCTTTTCTTTGTCTTCGACAAGTGCTGTTCACAAAGTCTGCAGCTGTTTTAATGAGCCGCAAAAGAATGTCTGTGATTTCTAGCCAATATTTCTCATGTTCTTCGCTGTCCCCAGCCCTGATACTAGCGGCTTTTCACTGACCCTGAGACCAGGCCAGCAGCACTGCCACCTCCCAGCCCAGTGCCCTCACAAGACCAAACCTCAGCGCTTCCTCCTCGCCACTGCAAGCAGGATGGTGGGCATGTCCCCCTGTCACAATGGGGCTCTGTGCCTGCCCTGCTGCTGCAAGTCACGCTCTGCTTAGCTTGCTGGAGACTTTGTTCACAACCTTCTGGGCATATTTAACCTCTTGTGACCCTCCACAGCTCTTGTTGCTGCACCCTAGAGCGAACCTCACTTAGATTGTTTGGTGCAGATAGAGATGAGGTGGAGATGAGGGAGTGTCTTAACGCCCTGTGGGCTTTTAGCTGACCCAGCAACGCCAAGCAAGCTATATCTTCTGGCCCATTGCTAAGCAAAAAAGCACATAATTTGTTTTTTTTTTAAATTGACATATTTTTCAAAGATTAATTTTTCCCAAAACCTTTTTTTTTCCAAAACTTTGCAGTTTTCAGGTATTTAGTAGCATACTGGGGATAAAATGGAGGCTGCAGCATCTCTGACTTCCATTTTTAGTTGTCTAGTTTAGGCATTTGGTAGGACTTCATCAATGTTAGAGCAACCCACTGTCAAAGCTCTGTGGCAAAACTGGACCCAGGACACAGAGGGCTAGAGATGCAATGGGAGTGAAAACACAGCGGTACTGGCAGGATTCCCAAGGAAGGGCTTTCCATGTCAAATCAGTGCTACCAAGCGCAAACTGGACTGATGGAGGAGCACTGGAGACCAGCACATCCCTGCCCCAGTTGCTTGGTTGGGAAAGGAGGGAGCCGAGGCCGTGCTCATGTGGACGCCTGGTGTTTCTCTGGCCGCAGAGGTGACACCCTGGCCTAAGGCTTGCAGCACTGCCCATCTCCCACTTGGCTGCCAGAGCTGGTCCCTCTGGCACCAAGGCTGACACAGATGTGATCTCTTGGGGCACAGTGTGCCTGGCTGGGCAGGGAGGTGCAGTCTTCCTGCCCTTCCTGGATTACATTCCTCCAGGGCTGCTCATCAGGCGAGGCAGTCACTAAAGTCTTCCCAAAACAGACAAGGCAGAGCTTTTTGAAGTAACTAGTCATTCCCAGCAGCTCTGATAAATCACGTGGAAGGATCAGTTGAACAAGAAACACAGCATATCTAAAGCAGTAATTCTCCCCCCAGCCCTGTAGCCTCAGAAAACTTGGCTTTTCTCAGGCTTGGCAAATCCCCGCAGCTGTGATTGATCTCACCAGCCTTCAGCCACCAGTAATGGGACCTTGGGTGTGCTGGGTCTCACAGGGTGCTGGCTGGGGGCCTAGAGAGACACAGATCCAGTAAAGACAGACGCGTGCAGAGGTGCTCTGCCTCTGCCCCCACCTTTCAGACACTGAAGTCTGATTCAGATCTGCCCAGGGACAGGGAGTCCAAAAATTTCAGAGGGCTAATACTGAGATGGATCCTCCCAAAAATCAGTTTCCCTCCAACGCAAGTGACTGCCTTGCTCTGCTCTTTCGGAATGGCTGGGGTCCGTTCTCTGGTGCTGGCCCTGTCCGGAGCTTGTCTTTAGCAGCACAACCAGTTTGCTTTTGCCGGATGGGAAATGGAAACACAAAGCTTTGAGCTGCCAGTGGAAAAATCAGGGTTGAGGTGCTGTGGCATGGTTGGCTGTACAGAAGGACAGGTTTAGTGTATTAAACATAGATTATTATAAACTATTAAGGGTGCACCATTTATTACAATGTGTCTTTATTAAAAAAGAAAAAAAGGTGTATAGTGTTCAGAAGCTGTGAAAATAGTGTAAGAACTGTACATTGTGAACTCTGGTTATTTTTTTTTCTTGTACCATAGAAAAATGTATAAAAATTATCAAAAAGCTGATGTGCAGGGATGTTGCCTTATTGTCTGTAAAATGGAGCTCAGGAACATAACTGCTTCAAAGAGCTTCAGAATATTTTATCTGGTATCCTGGTTTGACTTCCTCCTCTATTTAAAATATTATACATGGATCAGAGTGTTTATGTAATAGTTCTATCCTTTTGCCTGCAGGTCAGTTGTAATAAAACTAGGATGCGACTGTGACCTTGTTATTTTCATTTTGTAAGGTCAGACACGAATGGGAAGATTCATTAAAAGCTGTTGAAATACCTGGCTTCCAGGCCTTTCCTCCGGGTGGAGGCAGCTGTGCAGGACAAAAGCAGCCTTCGAAACCGCTATGCTAAATTTAAAAAAAAAAAAAGTGTAGGGAGACCTGGATATATTTTCCTTCTTTGGAAGACTGCTGAGCCCTCTGAGCTATTAGGGTGCCTCTCAGGTGAGCCCTGTTTTCTGCACAGGAAGGTTCTGGTGGCTCAGGACACCTCATCCCTGTGAGGAGGGCAGGTAGCTGTGCCCACACTCTGGGGAAAGGGCAGCTGATGCTCACAGCCTTGCAGGCTTTATTTTTGCAAAAGCAGTCAATGTCTGCAGAGTCCCGATGATCTGAGAGTAAGAAGTCCTGGGTAATTCCTACTGCCAAGCCTCCTGGTGCTGGGATAAGTGTCTCTTCTGCCTGAAAGCCATGGAGGGCTTAGAGACTGTCCAGGCAAGTGGACAGAACTGGACCCCAGCAGCCCCACTGGGAAAGAAGACAGTGTTAGGGGAGAGAGGCTGGCCATGAATGCCTGTATTGCTCAAACAGGTTTGATGGGACCCCCCAGGAGTGCCTAACTCAGTGAGGGGAGAGACAGAGCATACGGGCAGGGATCATTGGTCATACCACAGCTCAGGACCAGAAGTGCTTACAAGCGAGTGGAGTAACCTGATGTTGGCTCTTGCAGTGTCACTTCACTTGGGGGGTAACACTTTTGTCAAGTGAAGGGAAGGCAAATAATGGCGCTGAAGAAAGTCTTGTTGCGTAGAGATAGCGTAGTGTGAAAGGTTAGTGGCAGCTGAAGTCTGTCAGTTTGCCTAAATTCGGTGTTACACCACACCAACCCTTTTTCTGGAAGGTTCTTGTTGCCAGCACAATGCTTTGGACATTTTTGTACCGCCTGCTGTCCTCACTCTTCAGCCAGAAGCCAAGATCCCTGATTCGGTGGTCTCACGGTAGAAGACAAAATCTGACCACACACCAGCGAGAGTCCTTCCCTGCTGGGCAGATACTGGAGGACCCAGCTCCTCACCTTGCAGCTCCTTTTTCCATGAATTGGAGCTGCTCTGGGATTCTGTACCTTTTGCACTGCAACCTGCCTTTGCATCCTGAGATTTGTTCTCGAGGAAGCTGTCACAGCTGAAAGAAGCTGGTGGCTGTATGCAAGTCCACCTGCACATCCCTGCACTGGGTATTCCCATGCTCTGAATGAGGCAGAGGATTCCTCTTGTCTCTTTCACCCTGCGACTGTGTGGCATGCAGAAGGGACTGCATTTGCAGCCATTTCATTTCCTCCCAGTTATCCCTTGTTGAGCTCATGCTCAGTTTTTCCTTCTGTGGACTCTTTTCCTTGCTTATTTGCACTTCACTGCCTTCACTGAGGACCCCCGTTGTCATTGTGTCACTGCTGAGGGTGGTACAGAAAACCTCCGACCCACATCCCAGATGCTGCTAGTGTCTCAGACAGGACCCACACCTGCGCAGTGCCACTGTTGTGCTCCTTTGAGCCCTTGGACAATTCCAACATTCCTTGCTTGAGTGATGTGTGATGGCTTTCTCCAAACCCAGGGCTGGGAGTCCTCCTATGGGCATCATGACCAGGTCCATATGGCTCAACTGTGGCTTCCCCCTCTGTGCCACCACAGGGGCTCTAAGGCTGCCCTGGTTTCGGTACTCAGTGCCAAGGCTGAGGAGCAGATGTCTGAGCCAGCCTCCAGGTAGACTTTGAGCCATTGACCACTCTCTCTGTGCCCAGTCGTCCAGGCTGGCACCTCATACCAATTCCTCACACCATTATGCCCACTTGCATGGCTGAGGCACTTCTCTGATCTTCACCAAGCATTATGTAGCATCCACAAAAGCATACTGTGCTCTGTTATGATTATTATATGTCTATGGAACCAAGACCAGCTTTGAGGTTCAGATGAGTTCAAACACATCCCTGCCTGGACCCAAGCAGTATGAATGCAGATGTGCACCACCACCTATTCCTGTCAGGAGCACTTTGATTTGTGTGGTCTGTATTTCCACTGATCTTCTGCTTGGCTTCCCCCGGCTTTCATCCCATCCTCTTGTCCCCTTTGGTGGCCAGGTAAGTATAAATGAAGTGCTCAGACCTGGGTTAATATTACAGGTGGTGCTTAGAAAAAAGTTCCATTTTCATTTTGTGTCCTGATACAGATCACAAGTGCAGTCATTGGTTTGAACATGTTAAAGGTCCAGGGAAAGAAGGAGTGGCTGCTCTGATGAATAAGAAAAGAAAGCAGCTCTTGAATTTTTCCATTAATTTAAAAGCTGTGTGAATGCTTGGAGAACAGGATGAAGCGCAAACTCCCTCTTCTGGAGATACACAGCACCATTGTTTTATTGGGAATAAAATAGCAGAGCAGGCTGGCTGGCTGAACTGTGGGGTATCTGCCAGACAGTGTGTGACTAAAAGCCATTATCTTTGCATAAATCCCAGATGGAAGAGCTGAGCAGGCCCTACTGTCAAGAGAAAGTGTCATCTCCAAACAGCAAATCTCTGCTCAGCTGCACCAGAAGAGCTGGGTGCAGGGATTTTACTCTGCAGGTGTAGCTGTGCTAACAGTCCCAAAAGCACATGCACGCTCAGAAAGTGGGAAGGCTGAAAGGGTTTGGTGTGTATAGAAAGGCCATCTACTCACACTGGAGAAGACGTGCTTGCTTGCAAGGTTGTGTGTATTAAAGTCTATGGTATCTGTGTGGGTGTCCATGCTTGTGCTTGTGTGGGTGCAGACCTCAGAGCTACACTGAAAACCATCAGACAAGGTGCTTTGTGTGAGCCTAACATCTCTTTGGACACTAGACACCTGCTCTGGCTCACTGACAGTCGTGTCCCGTTGTCCTGCCCAGAGCAATTCTGCTCTGTCCCTTCTTTTCCCAAATTTGGTCCATGCTCAACATAAGTCAGCCGTCTCAGATAGAAAGACAAGAAGAAAATGAGGGCCAGTAAAATCCAGGTGCCTCAATTTTTTCTGTGCCTCTGGGAAGAAAGTTTAGTTTAGTGGCTGACCATGGAGGCAGCTCTGTCCCTCAGCCAGAGAGGAATGCAGTTTGTTGGATAGAGATGGAGGCAGCCAATGCTGCAGCAATCCAGATTATGTCCAGTCAGATTATTTTGAGAAGAGGGGGAGATCCTGCCTGACCTTCCAAGGAAAACAGGTTTCTCACCAGATTCATAATGGACTGAGAACCCATCTGCTGCAGCATACCAACAGCTTCATGATAGACTGATTACAAGTGATTTGTCTTGAGAAGCTGTTGTAGGTTTCTGAGAAGATGAGAAGAAAAAGCTTCATTATAAGGCCCACCAGACATTTGCAGAACTGGTTCATGAGCCATTGTGTTTGTGACCACCTCTAATCCCACTGACCCAGGACACATGCTGAAATCTCAGTGTTCCACAGAAACATAACCTCTGAGTGCTGCTTCATGTGATCAAGCACACCCCGGCCAGGTGAAGATGCTTTAAGAGAAAAAATACCAAAACATGGAGAAAACAGTGATGGGTGCATGGTGGGAACTTGTAACTCAATCTTCTGCGTACTGCAGACCACAGCCATTCTCCTGGTTCCCTGCTCCAGAATCCTGTGTTTCTTTCTTTTTCTCCTTCTGCACCTGGCTTTAGCTGGAAAAGCAAGAGGGAAGCAAATAAGGAAGGAGGACAGAAAGATTCAGATCCTGGGATTCCACATCACAGTGATTTCCTGAAGACATTTGAATCTGATCCCATTTTCAAGAGGTTGGTGGAAGCCATCTTGAAATCCAGCCAATTCCAGCTTCCTCCAGAAAGGTCAGTGCAGCTGAAGCCACCTTTTTCATGGGATCACTGCCACATCGATGTGTAATCTGAATGTAGGGGCATTTCCAGCAAGGGGTGCCAGATCCACGGCTTCACATGGTGCTGACTGAGGTTGGCACCATGAAGAGGGATTACTTGGATGGGAGAGGTTCAAGTGTCCTTGGAGAACATGTTTTCTTACCAAATAGGCAATGCAGGAGGTGATACTTTGTGGCCTCTCCTGAGGTCCCATGCTTTTGTAGCTTTGCAGCTCAGTAAATATGGTGGTGCTGCTGCTTGTATGAGGCCACAGCCTTATGCTAAGCTAGCAAAAGGGGTCTCAGGACTTGTCAGGCCTTGTCTGAACTAGTCTCAGCCTGCTTGGATCTTTGCTTTAACTTGTTTAGCTGTAACAGCAATTATCTAATGACAAGATGATCATTACTTGCTTTGTTTTAGCTCTCCTACAATTGTGTGATGTAACACATTGTTTTGTGTCTATTTTTGTAACTAATAGCTGGTAATACCAGGTAGTTCTTCTGTGTATAAATAACTATCTATGCCTCTATAGTACAATGCACTGTGGAGGACTACAGGCACGGGATGACAGCAGGGACCTGAAGGAACAGGCACAGGATGATGCCAGGGGCCCCAGGCCATAAACACCTCATCAGTGGCCAGTCACTGGCCATCAAAGGAATGTAACTTGGGGGGTAGGGTAAAGCCAGCCTTAAACAAAGAGAACAAAGAACAAGCCTCTGGCATATGTAAATCACACCAGCTACAGTAAATTCAGTTGTAATCTGGAGTTATACACCAAGGAAGAATGAGCATGTTAGCAGAGGTGTAAAAACTACCCTGGGTTCCTACAGCCGACTGTAGAGTGAGGAGGAAAGCCCCATCAATATCAATATCTTTGCTTCTCCTGGCAAAGACTGAGGATGCTGACACATGCCATGGCACCCCACACCCTCCTCCTCCAGGCTGAAAGCCCCAGAGAGGTAGTGAAGGTGAGCAGAGCCCCCAAAAAAGGTGGTAGGTACAAGGAGGTCTGTGAGCATTGATTTTAATTGTGTGTAACAAAAACTATTACTGTCATTGTAACTGGACTAAAACTATTTTTTTTGATTCAATTCTTAAGACATTAATGAAACTAACAATAAATTCATGGCTTTGTAAAAAAGCATGTTTCCTTTTGCATGCAACAAAATTTTGAGTGTAAGAAATTGGTAGGAATACAAGGAACTTAGTCCCTGACTTGCATGCAACGAGTCGGTAGAAGCTTGAGGGTGGGAGTGCTGTGATAAAAAAAAAAAGCATCTCTATGAAGGCCATCTTGTCCTCCTGTGGGTAAGCCAAGATGTCCAGATAGCTCTGGTGATCTCAAAAAAAACTGGCCATGCAGCTGTATCACTACCAATGCTCCAGGGTGAAAAAGTGTCTGGACTTTAAAACCACATCGACGATGCTGAAGCCCACTGAGAACCTCCGTGCATCCTGCAGAGCCAGAAGAAGTCCTTCTTCTTTGGTGCCCTCCTTTTAGGTGTTGCAGATATGGGAGTGACAGCAGATCAAGGGGGTACAGAGGGTCCATGCATGGGTGAGGAGTGGCCCTGGTCCACCCCCAGTGAGATTGGGTGAAAGGAGGATAGAGGCTCTGGGGGAACTGGTCAGGGATGAGCAAAGGGATCTGGATGGGTGGTGAGTGGCGGTGTGCTCAGAGAGGGGTGAGAGGTGGTCCCGTGCTGGTTAGCAGGTACAAGGGGGCTGTACACACTGGTGCAGGATGCAGTGGGGGGCTCTGCGTGGGTGATGAGGTGCCAGGGCTGCCTGTGCGCAGGAGGAACCCAAGGGGCCCCTGGCTGTTGGGCAGCTGGTGAGGAGTGGGCTTGGAGCTGCTGTGGGTGTGGAGGTGGCATTGGGGTGCAGTGGGGGGTGCTTGTGTGGGTGTCACAGGGATGGGGTGTTGGTGATGGGATGTTGGATGCTGGTGTGGGTGTCACAGGGTGATGGGGTGGTGGTGGAAGGCACTGAGAGCCGTGGCGCTGGGCTCTGGGGCTTTCGGTCCCCCTCATGCTGCAGGTGTCTGTGATGGGTACATGCAAGTTCCTACCTCTGCAACCTCCTCATGCCCCCCCCCCCCCCCCCCCAGGGCAGAGGGTACCCCTGCTGAGCCCAGAAGGGCTGAGAAACAGGTGTTACCCCACGTCACTGGGGAGGGAAACTGTACCTAAAACATGGTCTGTCTCGATCTGGTAGCTGGTGGAAAGATGCTGTTGATGTCTCAGTGCCTCTTGTGGAGGAAACACTGAATGGTGCACTGAGCCAGGCATCTCACATTTAAAAAACTTGCCAAAGGCATGAAAAATGTTAATTTGATTCTTGGAACACTTTTTGGCTTTTTATTTCCTGAATTTTTCAGGCAGGAAGGCCCAGGGACAGTGGCACATCACTGGAATCCTCCAGCGTGGTGTCAATAGGAAGGAAAACCCCAGGACCCTAAATCCCTTGGGACAGCCTGTGTGGGAAAATCACCCACACATCAAAGGCTGAGTGTAGACTACCCCAAGGCAATGGGAGGGGAGAGCATGTCCTGTCCTGCCAGCATAGCCAGTGCTTTCTCAAGAGGCTGCTCTGGTTGGGCTGGAGAACTGATGGCTGTGGCAGAGCTGAGCTGAGCTCTTCTCCAGGCAGCGAAGGATCTCTGCTGCAGGTATCCTTCAGGGCCTGGAAGGAGAACTTAGGAGACCCTGTGATCCCTCCCTCTGCCCCACAGCAGGACCTTGGTCTGGACTCAGCCTCCCTAGATGCTCTGCTCCAAATCTTGGCACCTGACAAGCATCTTTCCTGCACTTTAAAGCTGTGACTCCCTGTACCATGAGACCTGCTCGTTGCCTTTTACAATGGGAGACTGGCAGCACGTCCTCCCAGCTCCTCTTCTGATGTTGAACAACACAGGCAGGTTTTCCTCAATGGGCAGATGGGACACGTGAGTGCTGCAGTCCACCAGTATTCCTGAAACAATCCTAGACTGAGGCTTGTCTTCTCATTCTCTAACCATAACTTGGCTCAGTCCAGGCATTTTATCACGGCACGCTTAGTTGCAGCGTGTAGAGATTAAAAGATGTTCATAGGAACTAGTCATTTTTTCACCTATATCTTTTCAGATTCACTTCTGCAGTGTCTCATGATCATTTCACTTTTTAAGCCCATCTGTGGACACACAGGCAGTCCCTCCCTGCAAACAGGTAGGTGAATGTCCTGGGAACCCTTTTTTAACCAAAGGAAAGATGCAATGAATCTGGAAACTGGCACTAATGGGTACTGGGGAGAAGGAGCCAGGGTACCCCCGGAGAGAGGTCTCCAGCCTGCTCTGCGACTCACCTGCGGGCAGTGGGAGGTTCAGCTGCAGGGAGAGCTCTGCCCATGCTCTCAGAGTGCCCTGTGGCCAGCAGCCCACTGCCACTGGGAGCTTGGCTGCTGGAAAATGCAAAGGGGTTTGAGCAGGGTGCCAACCACTGCCTTTGAAGGGGACACTGACCTGAGGAGTGGGGTTTGCAGGAGAACAAAGTGAAACCTAAACCAACAGAAGAAAAAGCCTTCAGAAACAGGAGACTCCAGCTAGCTTGTTTAGAAGTCTTCCAGGAGAAACTGTTGCTGTGAAAGAAATAATTCTGCTCTTGCAAGGACTGTAGCTGTCCCAGGGCACGGATCTGATGCCAAATGTTTGCAGCTGGGACAGCTGTGGCTGCCCCAGCCCGAGAAAACAAAGAGCAAACTGTGAGCAGAATGGCAAGACAAAGGGGTTTTTAATAATGAAGGTGTTGCTGGTAACATAGGTAAGGAAATGTGCTTGCTTACAAGTTTGAAGCTGACAGCATCCCTTTAAATAAGAAAATACATTTGCTGAGAGGAGAAAGTTATCTGGAAGGCCCTGTACAATGATGCAGTGTAGCAGCTAACACTACTCTGTTTCAAGTGCTATTAATATTCTCCACGGACCGGCTTTGAAAAATCTCTCACTTAGAAAAAGGACTTCTTTAAAAAAAATGCAACCTGTGATTGTCTATCCTAGCAGTGCACTGTGACCATTTGTACAATAGAAAAGTGGTGCTTTAAATAGTGACTTGAAAGCTACTGCCACGTGCTTTATACAGCATGCAACAACACCACAAACTGGAGACACAGCAGGGGCTGCAGAGCCTCCTCCAACAGCTCCAGCATCCCTGGGAGGAGTGTCCCACTGGAGCCACAGCCAGACTGCCCCCAGGCCCCTCATGCAGGATCTCCTCCCCAGCTGCTGCATCTCCGATGTGCTGTCCTTCCAGTAACACAAATATTAAATACACTCAGTCTGTAAATAGTTTAACAATCTTTGTCAGCAACAATATTTACTTTGGCAAAACCAGAATTGCAAAGAAGTAGACATGTCCGTCAAATAGTCTGCAGCAAGTTCTTTGGTGGAAGCCAAGAAGTGAAGCAAAGGCTCCTTCTTGCTAGAGCCTGAGGAAGTATATTGCACAGAGACTCATAGGAGAAATGCTGGTGACTTCAAATGGGAGGCATCACTGCAGGAGAGCATCCATCTCTGCCAGCTTCAGGAGAACTAGCTCCTCCAGGCTCAGTGATTCATAGCTGTTCTCCGGATGGCCTTGCTCTGGACCGAGTGAACAGTGATGCTGGAGTAAACTTGGGAAGAAGGGCATGACTGCTGGGGATCAAGGAGGAATGGGAAGAAGGATGGAGGCATGGATGACAGAGGAGTGGAGGCAACAAAGGCAGATGCTCACACAAAATCACAGCCATGCAAGGGCCCACTCAGCCCTGCCCCACATGCCGGTCACTGAGTGTCCGTTTCTGGCTTCACCTGCTTCTAGGTCATGCAAGGTGGTGGAGATCCATCCCGACTTCTGGCTGTGCAAAGGACAGCCCCTCCAAAGCCTGGCTGTATTTTCCATACAACTTGCTCCTACCTTGGACCAAAACACATTACACATCTCTTTGTCTGTACCATACTAACTGGGATGCAGCAGGTCCACCGGGATGCCACGTCCCTTTGATACCTGCACCTGCAGCCTGAGCAGCTACCTCCAATGTCCAGAGCTTTCTGCTCCAAGGTCACAGGCTTCAGCCTGATTCAGTTCAGACTGCAGCTGCGATGGCTCCTGGGCTTTCAGCCCCCTAGGCACCATGAGGACATGATGAGGTGCCACCATGAACATGGTGGTCTCCATCTCTCATCCACCTGCAGCAGAGCTGTGCAGGGACTGAGCAACATAGCTTCAGGGGCAGGAGGCAGGAAGCAAGGCGAGCCTGACTGTACGGAGAAGTGTGCTTGTCGCTCTGGCTGGGCAGAGCCTCCCTGCTCCCACAGCCCCATGCCTGGTCACGGCCAAGATGAGCCCAGCAGGATTGCCTAAAGGGTTGGACGGGCAGGAGAGTAGAGGAGAGGGCAGTAATGGGCTCTCCTCTCCATGATTTCCCATTGCTGCCCAGGTGAGATTTCCTCACTACACAGTTTTGTCACAAGCTGCTCCAGTTCTCATGAGAGTGACTGATAAAACTGGGGGGGGACGGGGGGAGAGAAAAGAAACAAAACTGAAGTTCTTGTCAATCTAGTGTTGTTAAAGGCACTGTTGCCCTCTGTGGGGACGTGTCTGTGGAGGAGAACCAAAAAGTGCCAGAGCTGTAGTGCTGTCAATTTGCAGTAACTGGAAATTCAAACAAGTTTATATGCTGGGAAAATAACTCCAGTTTCCCCTGGATGCGGCACATTAGCCCTGTGTGTTCTTTGGCATGACAGAAACACTGTGCTGGCTGCTGCAGGCTTATCATGTCCTGCCTCCACCACCCTCCCTTTCACCACTGCTGCAGGTGCAGGTCCATGCTGGTGTTTAGATTGAGATCAGTAACATCTAGGAAATCAATGTTGAAGATGCTGGGACCTGCAGGGGTGAGTGAGCCAAAGCCAGTGGCAGAGCTGGGGGGGGTTAGGTCCAGCCACTCCATTGTTTCCCATGGAGACTCAGTGAAACTCATTTGTAAACCAGAGCTGTCAGCAGGGGAAGGGGAGAGCTGTGTTTCCATGGGCGAGAGAGGAGTCTGTAAAATCTCCTGGGAGGTGAGCAGTTCATCTGCAGCTTTGCCAGAGAACCCCTCTATCATCCCTTCAAAGTGGGACTCTTCTCCCCCCATCTTCAGCAGCGCGATTTCACTGACTCTCCCCAGGGGGCTGTGGGCATTCAGCAGGACCTCGAGGTGAGCATCGCTGCTGCCTGGACAGTGCTCAAAGGAAAGCTGGGCTGAGGAGACCTGCTCAAATGGGGCAGATGACTTCGGGAGTGAAGCGCTGGAGTTCCCTGTAGACACTGTTATCTGAGGTACTTTCTGGAGGCAGGACCGATCTTCCTTGGCATTGGCTGGCATTTCTGTCAATGAATGAGAGGGGTTTGAGGTACTCTGGCACTGCTGGGCACAGGGGCACCACCACAGCCTCCCAGCTGGGCTCTTGGGCATGCCTACGGAGACCTGCTTTCCACTCAATCCCCTTGGCATTGCTTGTCCACCCTCCCTGTGGGAAATCTCACATGTTCCTGCTTTCTGACCTCGATTCCCCTGGTTTTGGACATGGTCCCTAGGGCACGAGCACTGGCAGCTGTCCCCATGGGGCTGAGCATGGGTTGTGCATGGGAAAGGCAGCACTTTGCATTTGGGAGGGCACTGGCAGGACTGGGAAAGGTGGTGGACACTGGGATCTCTGCATGGGGAGGGTGCTGGCAGTGCTGTGCACAGGGCTGCTGCCCTGCTGTCCCTTCTCTCTGCGCAGTCTGCATAGGCGATAACCAAGCCCAGACCACCCCACCGGCTCTGCATGTGCAGGAGCAGGCTCCCAGAGGGCCAATATGTTTTTGGATTCAATCTCAGTGTCTGCTGGCACAGGGAGGGCAAATGAAAGCTGTACTCAACTCAGGCAGCTCTGCTGGGGTGCACAGAGTGCACTGAGCCCCACAGACAGATGCTGGCTTGGAGGGGAAGCCCTGGAGGGGAACAGGGAAGCAGTGCGTACCTCCGCTCTCAATCAGCACGTCCAGGAGCTCGTCCATCTGCTGACTTCGTGTCATCTGCTGCAGCAAACGACAAAGAGGAGAGTAGAGGGCGTTAGGAGGAGAGCCCCTCCAGCCACAAGCCAGGTAGGTGTCTCCAGACCCCACAAACGGCTTTCTCCCATGCAGGAGAGATGCCACTCCAACACTGGGCTGGCAGCAGCGTTCAGGTGAGCACTGCAGGGACCTGGGACAAGCATGATGGATATGGGGAGCATGGCGTCAGGTTCCCCCCACCCTGCTGCTGACCCTCTGCTCAGTGGCCACCACAGACTGCCTCTTCCCAGGGCTGTCAGGACACACCAACTCTTTGGACCCAGCACCTTGCACTGGCATGTGCCTCCTTGCACTCCCTGCAGCTCCTTGGGAGCCATGCATCTTCATCCTCCTCTCCCTGACTGGAGTCTGGAAGGATTTTCTGCACACCTCCCTGCCAGCTAGCATAAGCCCATTTTTATCACTGCCAACAGCATCACTCAGTTTTCCTAAAGGCACCATCATGACCGTCACTGAAGCTGCTGCCAGACTCTCACAAGAAGTAAGGGGTTCATGGGCGATGGAGAGTCCTACCTGTGGGAACAGCACTCCAGAGTAAGGCTAAGCGAGGCAGATGGCATGGAGCAGGGCACTTTGCTAATGGGCTAAAGAGGGAAGGTGAGGTTTCCCGGTGACTTGGGAATGCTCAAGAGTGTTTATCACATAGTGAGCACCCCAAATAAGAGTACACTGAAGTCCTGGTATATTTGTGTGCGATGTCAGGACCCCAGGGTGGACTGGCACCTTTCATCAGCACAGAAGATGCTATCCCATCCAGCGTGGTGTCTCACTGCTTTGTGGCAGTCATTCAGCCACTAACTCTTCAAGAAAATCCCATGCCTTGTGGAAACAGACCTGTCCTACCCAGAGACCCCAAAATGGGTTGTAACTCCTGCAGATGATTTGTATTAACCACAAAAGAACACCCTGTACAGCCCTAGCCCTATAGAAAATAAAAATCATGCAGTTACCTGCTTTACTGCATCCTCATAGGGTGGAGGCTGCTTTACCTCTGAGAGGGCTGGGCTTGACTTACAAAAACTTGGGGATGGAATAGAAAACTTTTGACCTGCCTGCGTAGCCATCTGCGTGGGGGAAATACAGGGAAACGGAGTCAATGCACAGGGAGGCATGGCAGGAGGCCCAGCTCTCTTTCACCCCTGTTGAAGCTAGTGTGGTGCCAGGGAAACTAATGATTTTGTGGGTCAAATCAGCTTAAACAAAGTGCTGGCCTCTGGGCAGGAGAGAGGGAGGTAAACTAGTTCTGTCAGGCTAGCTCTGAGACCCAGGGCCAGGCTGACCTCTGGTCGCTGCTGGAGCACAGGCATGATGCCACAGAGCATCCTGGTGCTCAGCCCAGCCATGAACGTGTAGAGCAAGGGGAGAGAGCAACAGGCTGCTGGTGGTCGGCTGCACCCAGCCAGTGATGCAGCACTTCCCCAGCTGCCTCCCAGCCCCTCTGCTGGGGACCCTCTCCATCACTGCCTGTCCAGGGGCATCTCACAGAGCCCAGGCCAGGGAAGACCACTCAAAAGAGTCACTGCCAGGTCAGCACCTAGGCTTTCCCTGTGCTTGTGCCAAATACCTGCATATCAGTGCCAGCTTTTTGCCAGTCCCCCCTTCTAGGAGGGACCTCATCCCCATGCTGTGACCATCACCTCTAGGCCCTTGTGTGCCCTTCCCCACTGCCTGGCCACAGCTGCCTCGTCCCATAAGAGCCAGTGCCAGGGGATGAAGCATGGCCCCAGCAGGTGGGTCGGATCCAGGGCAGCAGTGAGGCCATTCAGCTTGGCCATGCACATCCTGGCCACCTTTCTGCAGAGGGCGGCTGGGAGGAACAGTTTCCCTGGCTTGTGAGGGACAGCACTCCAATGCTGGGCACAGAGACAGAGCTGTTGCTGAAGAGGGATCCTTGCCCCTGGGAGCCCCTTGCAGGCAGCAGAGGAATGCCCAGGATGGGTGGTGCCACAGCCAGGATGAGCTGCAGGACACCATGGGGCCATCCCCTCTGTATGCCTCTTGTGCTCAGGCAGCAAGGAAGGAGCTGGAGATGCCCCCAAAGTGTTGCTGCTCCTTGCTGATGCTCACTGATGGCTGCCCAGTCGTCCAGAGCAGCCCTGCTGCCTGTCTTGGAGTATCGCCTCACAGCACTGTGTCCCACTGCCTATTGCACCCACAGCTCTGCCGCATTGCTGAGCTCACCTCTACAGCTCCATGCTCCACTGCTGAGGTCACCTACTGCAGCCCACTGCATTCCCTGCTCTCTGCCCCACTGCCCAGCTTATCCACAGCACTGCTCCCCATTGCCCAGCTCACTCAAAGCGGTGCTCCCCACTGCCAATTTCACCCCAGCAGCAAGCTCCACTGCCTACCTCACCCCAACAGCACTGCACTCCACTGCCCATCCCACTGGCAGCACTCTGTCTCTCTGCCCCTCTCCCCCTAAATTGCTCCCCATTGCTCACTTCACTGGCAGCGCTGTGTGCCAACTGCCCACGTCACCTATCTCACTGTCCTCTGAATGGCTTAGAGACACCACTGCGCCCCCACTTTCTGCCACCTCGCAGCACTGCACCCCTCAGTGTGCTGACTGCGGGAACGTGATTTGTGTGGCCGTCACTCTGCTGTGCAGCTGTCGTGCACTCAGCGTGCACTTCCTGAACATCTCCCCTGAATGCAGTGTGCATGCCTTGCACCACTGTGTGTGTTTTACAGACTGTATAATAGGTGTTGCTGCTGCCTGGGAAACCCTGGTAGGGTGTTGGGATGAATTGGGGCTGCGATCAGCAGCACCTTGTGCTGCTTTTATGTGTTAGCAGCATGTGCATCTCTCCAAGCTTTTGTACCTGTCCAGAGGGCTGAGTGAGGAGTGGTGGATGCTGAAGGGCCAACTCTCTGCTGTGTTGGTTGCCTGGTGGGGAGGCACAAGCTCTATCTGACTGCAGACCCCAGTTGCAAGCCCTGCTCTATCTTCCCAAGAAAAGGCTTTCCATATGACTGGCTGTCCTGGTTTCAGCTAGGATAGAGTTAATTTTCTTTCTAGTAGCTGGTATAGTGTTATGTTTTGGATTTAGTATGAGAAGAATGTTGATAACACACTGATGTTTTTAGTTGTTGCCAAGTAGTGTTTAGACTAAAAGTCAAAGATTTTTTCAGCTTATGCCCCGCCAGCAAGAAGGCTGGAGGGTCACAAAAAGTTGGGAGGGGGGGGCACAGCCAGGACAGCTGACCCAAACTGACCAAAGGAATAATCCATGCCATGTGATGCCAGGCCCAGTATATAAACTGGGGGCAGTTGGCCAGGGCGGGGCAGATTGCTGCTCGGGAGCTAACTGGGCATTGGTCAGTGAGTGGTGAGCAATTGCATTGAGCATTACTTGTTTTGTATATTTCAATTCTTTTATTATTATTATTATTGACATTTATTATTATTATAGTTATTTTCTTCCTTTCTGTCCTTTTAAACTGTCTTTATCTCAATCTACAAGTTTTACTTTTTTTCCCAATTCTCTACCCCATCCTACTGGGTAGAGGGGGAAGTGAGCAAGCAGCTGCATGGTGCTTAGTTGCCGGCTGTGGTTAAACCACAATACCGAGGTAACTGCCCTCCTTCAACCCAGTGGTCAAAATCCTTCACACACTGCTAGGAGCTGCAATGGCTCAGCAAGATGCTGAAAAGCCATGCAACACTGCACTGGGGCTCTCCCAGGGGTGTAGGACCTGTGCCAGGGGTCTCCCTTGGGCTGAGGGATCTGTGCGGGTGCTTCCCTGCTGTGGATAGAGCTGTGCCAGGGCTCCATGGGGCACGGGGAGCTGTGCCAGGTCTTCCCTAGGGTGGAGAGGGCTGTTCCAGGGCTCCATGGGGCACGGGGAGCTGTGCCAGGACTCCCCCAAGGTCACAGCAAACTGTGCCAGGGCCTCCCCCTGAGGGGAGACGCAGCTGGGTTAGGGCTCTTCTAGGGCAGAAGAAGTTGTGCCAATGCCCCCCCAGGGCAGAGAGAGCTGTGCCAGGACTCCTCCAGGGGCAGAGGGAGCTGTGCCAGTGCTTAACCAGGGGCAGAGGGAGCAGTTCCAGTTCTCCCCAGGGCAGAGGGAGCTGTGCCAGGGCTCCATGGGGCAAAGGATGCTCTGCCAGGACTCTCCCAGGACACAGGGGCCTTTGCCAGTGCTCACCCAGGGGCAGAGAGATCTGTGCTGGGGTCTCCTGGGGAAAAGGGGAGCTGTGCCAAGGGTCCCCCAGGGCAGAAGGAGCTGTGCTAGGGCTGAACGGGGCATGGGAGCTGTGCTGTGTCCCCACAGGGCAATTAGGTGTGGTGGGAGCAGGGATCCCCAGGAGATGCCCTGCAAAGGACCCTGTGGTGCTATCAGCTTCCAACCTGTTGTCCATCTGGGATACTCTGTGCCCTTCCAGGCAGCCCCACATGCTGCCATGCCCCCCTGGGTACCCACCCTCGGTGCCAACAGTCCCGGTCTGATAGGAAAGGAATCAAACTGGGATGTTTGACTGACTGCCCACAGACACCAGCACATTCACCACCGCGATGACATATGGGGTGCTCTCCACTTACCGATGCTGTGCGAAGGCAACTGTTTGTCTGCGGGGACCCACTGCGCCCTTCTGCCTGTGAGCCGGGGGACACCGAGAGGAGATAGTGGCTGTTGGGGGATGGCGGCAGGCTGATGTGCTGGGGGCTCTTTGCAGCCCCGAGCGGAGAGTGCTGGGGGGAGCACTGTGGGCTCAGGAATGTTGAGGAGGTGAGGGTGCTTTGCCCTGCAGGCTCCAAGCAGTGACTATTTACAATGTGAGGCAGCTGCGGCACCCCACAGTTACTTAACTTATCCGAGCTGCTGGCTTGGCCTTTCAAGGCAGTTTGTTTGGATGCAAATGGACAGCTGGACACTGTGTTTTCTTGCTTGATGGGGACACCAAAGAAATGCTGAGCAGTCTGCTGCTTATCCTCAAGGCCATTGCTTCTCTTTCGCTTCTGGAGCTGCATTCGTAGCTCTTCCACCTGCCTCTGTTCTTGCTGTAGCTTCCATGTCAGTTCATTGATGACCTTCTGCTTCTCCACCAGCATCTTGTCTTTCTCTGTGTCAATCCCTTCCAGCTCCAGCTGGATGCTCCCTCCATTCATGCTGCTCATGAGACTTTCTTCAGCACTGCCATGAACTGGAGATGGCTGGAGACCGAACTGTGGAGAAGACATGGGCCCATCGTTGAATGTATCTGGCAAAGAGCCACTCACAGAGAGGTCAGAGGACGCTGGAGAGATAGGTGGGGTGGAGCTGGTGCTGCCAAAGTGGTAGAAGCCATTTGATAACATGCCGGTGGAGGACTGCGACTGGTAACTTGAGAGGGTGCTTGTCGGAGTGACGGGGAAGGTGACAGTGGTGATCTCACTGAAGTTTGGCACCGCGTTGCTGCTGCAATCCTGGAAGGGCCGCAGCCGTTCCATCAGCGCTGTTTTGGTACCTGACACAGGCAAGCCTCGTATTCGGAGCTGCTGTCTCAGTTCTGATACCTGGAAGGAAAGTCACCAATGATCAGTCCCAATGTCAGATGACCTCTTCAGAAACCCAGCATTTCTAACAAGGACTCTCAGATCACAGGCTCCTGCTTTAAAGCTCTGACCCTCCCAGGTGCTCACTGTCTCATCTGCAGTCACCATGCACAGCCCTGACCACTGCACGTCCTGCAGGTTCTTGACCTTTCCTAACAGGAAACCTTCCTTCTTCCTCCAGGAACTGTGACCACTCTCCATGAACCAGCAGTGGTCCTTGGTCCATGAAGGTAACTCAAGATTCCCTTCCTAGCAGTAGGTTTCTACATGAGCAGAGGACTTCCACACAGACCAGGAACTAGCTGATGGCATCGTTTAGCTCAGAGAATGTGACCATGTACCTTGGAGCCAGATACTCCATGTTCAGGCATCTGCACATCGTTCAGGCATCTGAGCTGGGGCATCGCTATGGCCAAACTCATGTTATTTCTACCTCACTTTTTATTTCTTTCTCGAATAATGAGTATTGCCCCCAGGTCTCTGCTCCTAAAAGGACTTGGCCTTCCCCATCGCTGAGGGTCCATTAGCAAAGTATAAAAGAACTTGTGCTCTGCCTGTCTTGCCTACATTAGAGATTTAGGTACTGTTCAAAGCAGTGCTCATAGCTGCAGACTCCAGGAGATACCTGCTTGTGCAGAGAGCTGAGCTGGCCTGGCTGCAATGACCACTGAGAAGTTGAGTCACTAAGTGGAGGCCATGCTGACCTCCTAGCTTCTGGCTGGTCTGCTAGCAGCATCCATGATGTCTACCATAAAACCACAGAGGGTATGGACCCATGAGCTGCAGAAGCAGCAGCACAGAAGTCCTTTAGTCCTTGACCTGGTGGCCTGGCCTGCAGCCATCTCAAGTTATACTTAAGGTTTGCTGATACATGCCCTGGAGCAATGTGCCCCCACGCCACCTGCAGAGCAGCAAACCTATGTTTTCAGTTACCGTCGCGGTGATCAATTTCTGACCCAGTGTGATGTATTCCTGGGTTTGCTCACAGCATGGTGGTTCTGGTTTGCTGAGCTGTAACACGCGGTCACTCCCAGCCAGCTCAGCCTGTGGTGCTACACTACACACTTCAGGGGTAGAAAAGCACATTCAGGCTACAAGATTCTGCTCCTGCAGTGACAAAATCTGCACTCACTTTCAGATCATCCAGGTTAGACGGCAGAGGGCCTGGCTTGATAGATGAGACACAAGTCTGGCCTGAAAAGGTGGTTTTCACAGGAGAAAGAGGGGTGTTGTTGACAGAAGTTGATGAAGAATTTGAACTTTTGACGATTTGCTCATTTGATTGCCTGAAATAACAAAGGAGATTTGGGGTAATTTGTCTGTCCCCCTGGGGTCTCTGTGCCCAGCACACCATCTCTTTGCTCCCTTGGGACTGCTATCTCCTGTATGAGACCTGAAGGATTGCCAACCCCAAGGAAAACCAGAATGGGCTGTAAGGAGATTGCTGGTGACCCACCAGCAGGTCACAGATGCCCCAGCCAGTGCTCAAAGCCAGAACGGCTTTGCAGGAGACTGTGCTGTACCCAAGCTTTTATGTTTTACTTGCATGCGTCTATCCCCCTTGCACTGGCACAAATAGGTACAGCGGGGGAAAGTTTGGAAGAGAGACAGGACTAAACCCTGTTATTGGCACATTGCCACTCACTTTAGCTGGCCTTGGTGCATCCCTGGGTAGCTGAAGTGCTGCTGCTGCTGTTGCTGCTGCTGCTGCTGCTGGCTGAGGATCTGGAGCTGCAGGAAGAGCTGCTGCTGCTGGAGGAGTCTGGCATATGCAGAATCCATGGGTGGAGGGGACTTCTCTGCCTTCTGGTCTGGAGGGATGTACTGGTGATACTTCAGCTTCTTCACCTTGGGTTTGGTGTCCTTGGGCTTTTTGTGACGGTTCTTGCTATCACTGGATGATTTGGACTGTTGGTCCAAGAAGGAAAGGAATTAGCTGGGAAAAGACCTTCTGCCACGCCTGTGGGAACTCAGAGGCCTGGGGCAGAGCAAAGGTAGCTCCTGCCAGCACCCTGACACTCCAGCTCCAACAGCTGCTGTGCCTGTAAGTGGGGGAATCCCTCAGGGCTGTGTCCCATCTCAGTTGTGCTGGACAGCACATGAGATGGAGAATGACCCTCCTCACCGGGAAGGTATTTCAGTGTTGCCTTATATCTCCTTCTGCTCCTAGCCCCAGGGGACATTTCCAGTGCAGGACCTGAGCAATTGCGTCTAGCAAGGTGCAGTGCTATACCTTGTACCGTGACAAAATGAATCAAATTGTAGTTTTTGACGACATGGTTTGTCTCCCTGCATTATTCCAAGCCTTTAAGGCCAAACCCCCAGACCTCCCACACATGTGGGGTGCAGCACATGGGTACTTCAGGCTCGGACGCAGCCAGGTGCCCTGGGCTTGTTCCGTCTCCTGGGCAGCCTGGAGGCACAGGCATTACCTTCACGGCGGAGGGCACCGGGAGGGTTGGGCTCTCCTGCCCCGCCGTCTGCTTGGGGCTGTCACACTGGCTGCCCTGCCCCGAGGCTGGGTCCGGTGCGTGGCCATCAGCACTGTGGGGGTGATCCTGCAAGGGAGAGGCGAGCCGTGCAGTGGGACAGGGGATGCGGGGCCGGTGCCAGGGGCTGGCCGGCCCGGATGGCCTCTGCCCGCAAGGGGCACCTGGTACCCCATTCCCCGTGTTGTCCCCAGCCCCCCAGTCCATCCCAGATGCCTCAGTCCCTCCCAGTCCCCCCCCATGTCTATCCCAGCCCACTATCCCCACTCTCCCAGGCTATCCCAGGCCTTTCTCAGTCCTCTGTCTCCCCAGTACAGCCTAGTCTCCAAGCCCTCCCCATCCCACCTCAGCCCTGTATCCTCGTTCCCCCCAGGACACCGCTGGCCCCTCAGGGTCCCCCGGACGAGCCCAGTCACCCCAGTCCACATCTGGCTGGCCCCAGTCCCCTCTGGTCACCCCCCCCAGTCCTCTTCAGTTCCTCCCAGTCCCTCCCA
>NW_010973093.1:6059197-6230159 GCF_000737465.1 Haliaeetus leucocephalus | reverse complement strand
ACCTGGGGTGCCCCGGCAGGGGCGGCGGGGGCTGGCTCCGGGGCCTTGGTGCCCGCCGCCAGCTCGGTGGAGCCCGGGGAGTCCTCGCTCCTGGCCTGCTCCGGGGACAGCCCGTCGTTGCTGCTGTCCTCCTCGAAAGCGAAGGCATCAGCCGACTTGGGGAAGCTGACCTGGGTGCCTGGCGGGGGAGAGGGGGTGACGGTCAGGGCCCTGCACTGGGCAGGGGGGACGAGCCTGACGGCGGGAGGGACGGGGTGAGCCACGTGGCAGGCCTCCGTGCCTGCGCCCAGCTCCTGCAGAGCTGGCCGTGGGCGAAGGACGTGGTGCTCAGAGAGCTCGGACGCCTCCCCCCGTCGCCAGCCATGCACAGGGGCAGCGCCTGGCTGTGCCCCCGTGGCCGAGGCTGGTGGGCGAGGGGCTGGCGTCGGCTCCTGGCCTGTGCCGTGGACCGTGTTACTTGGGAGCGGGAGAGAGGAGGCGTCCGAAGAGCCTGGCCTGTCGGGGCAGGGGGCTTTCTGCAGGCAAGTGGGGCTGGCGCAGGGGTGGCTCTGCTATCTTGCCCCACCGCTGGGCTGAGCTGGGGAGAGGGGTGTTAGCGTCGCCCTCTCCACCAGCTGAGCACCCCAACCACAAGCCCACACCACGCCTGGGATCGTGTCCTCAGCAGAAGAACTGAGGTTGAAATCCACCCGGAGGGTGACCCATCCGTTCATGGCACAAGAGCCAACGTGAGTGGACCTGGCTGCAGCTGAATAGAGGCTTCCAGATCCTGTCTCTGTCCACAGGCTTCACCCGCACGACATGCTTCAAACCACCACCATTGCCTCCCTGACGGCCCCAGACATTGCTTCTTTCCCCCTGCAAAGCTCCCGGCACCCTATCTCCTAGTCAGATGGGCAAGAGCTCTTGACCCCCAGCTTTTGCTGATAAATAAAGTGCTGAAAAAAAAAAAAGGTCTCATGTGAGTCTCAGGAGGGCTGCAGGTCGGGGTAGAGGAAGGAGCAGCGCAGCCACGCTCGTAATCTCCTCGTGCTCATGTCTGGCATTTGTCAGGCAGCCTGGCATGCCGATAGCGAGGTGACAAATGGGGAAATAGGAAGGGCCCAGGGACAAGCTTCCACCTGTCCCTGCTGCCGGTCTAGCAATGTGCGCCTTCTCACCGACACGCACTCTCCTGCTCTGACCCCTGCCCCTATCTGCAAGATAAGGGTTATCTTTGCTTGCTCCGGCTTGTGGTGCCAGGGTGGGTGAGGAAGCAGGGAGCCCTGGCTCCCTGTCCCAAGCTGCTGCCCAGCCACCATGTGGGGTGGGGATATGAGATACTGTGTCCTGTGGAGACCCTCTCCTCCCTGCCCTCCAGGGCACGGGGCTCCTTATATGTCCCTGGAAATAGGGCCTGTCCCCTCTCTCTCAGAAACAGCACCCAAACTGGGTCTTCCCTGAGGAACTGCAGCACTGCATGGTCTACCACCTGGGCTGGGTGGGAGCTTCTCCCCATGCCTGCAGACTAGCGTGGGCATCCTCTCTCTGGAAAAATGACACCAAGCAAGGGGGACTTGTGGATCTGCAAGAGTCCCGCTGGGCTGACATTTAATAAGCATGCATGGAGAAGTGGTGCCAAAACCAGGAGCCCAAGGGACCTTCAGGACACGGTGGCAGCCCAGAGCATGACAGGAATGTGCTGCATCCTGCTGCTTGATACCACGGGCCTGTGCCGGCTGGGGAATGCTGCCCTTATCTGTCCTGCTCTCACCCAGCCCGGGGCTGACCGTATTGTTTCACGATCCCATGTCTCTGCTGTAATCTCAGGCAGAATGGTGTTTGCTCGGGGCTGTTTCTAATGCACTGGGTATTGTCCTCTCAAGCGTATTGGACAAAGTGATGACAAGGACCTGGTAAAAAAGGGTTCTTATATCACTGCTCAGCTATGTAGGGCACTGGCGGCCTCCTGTCACTGGGACGTTAGGGCTTTCGGTTGGGGTCTGGCACTTTCTGCTCACCCTGCCGGAGGTGATTAGAGGAACACGTCAGCTGAACTTTCCACTGTATAAACAGTTGAGATTCCAAGGTTAAAGTAAAATGATTTTAAACCCTGTCATCTTTCTGGTATTGCAAAAACAAAAGGCTTAATGTTCAGCAGTGCCAGTGCTCATCTCTGCTCTGTGTTCAGCCCTTCACCCTAAATTATGAGCACCACAAGGTGCCTCTGACTCCAAAAATCAGCTTGAGGAGCTGTCAGCCTGGGGCTTCAAAGATGAGAGCTGCGAAACGCTGGACACGGAGCAGCTCAAGGGTCAGACTGGAGAAGCCGCTGTACGTATGCTGCTTACACTTCACAGTGGGAAAACCAAGAGCAGGAACAATTGCGGGGTAGGACAGAGCAGTATCTGAGCCTGGAATATTTCATGTCATTTATGCTGGTTTCTGAGATGAAATGAAAGTCAAAGTGCTTCCTGTTTCAATTCCCACTTTCAGCATCACTCCTGTCATTCAAAGACCCCTCCCTCCTGTCCCAGAGCCCTGCCACTGTCCCCAGTTTGCTCTGAGCCCCAGAACAGGCACTTAACATGGAATTATGCCAATGGAAATAATCCTATGAATTGAGGAACCTGGAGCAACAGAACAAGCAGTTCCTAGGGGGCAGAGCATCTCTCAGTGCCTCACTAGAGACCCGAGGGCCAATTTGGACATGGAGAGATGGCCCCAGGCTTCAAAAATACGGGCTGCTGTCTTGGCACTGCAGGACCCTGCTGGCTTTCCTGCTCCTTTCTCTGCTTTTGGACCTCCCTGTCCTGGCACTGGGCCCTGGTGAAATCTGAGTCACCTTTTTGCTTTGTGTCAGCTCCCACACCAGCCTCCCTGTGGCAGTATGGGGGAAATAATTGCGGAGGATTCTGCTTCCCTCCTCTGGCTGGCGGGTAGGTGATGGAGGAAAACCAAGTTTAGGCATAAATCAATCACTGGGTACTGGTAAGTAGGAGTGTACCCTGCTTTGGGGTGCAGGCTACTTCTCATACTCCCCAGCAGTCTAGCACCCCCGGGATGCTTCCCTACCCCAGCAATGCACCATCCTGCTCTGTTGGGCCTTGCACACCACTAGCATCATTGGAAAAAAAAAAAGACAACTGCAGCCTCGCTGAACTGGGGCCACTTCACCCCCACCTACTGGGATGTAGAAGCTTGGCAGGGCACAACTGGGAGAATCCAGGCTGGCCTCACAACCACACATGTGCACCCAGGTCCTCTCCCACGCAAGGGAGGAAGGAATGTCCTGTCTCCAGTAGTATCATTTATGCACTCAAAGCCATGGGGAGGGAAGGGGTTTAAGAAGGGATGCTCTTTCTGAGGAGACATGGCTGAGCAATTCTGCATGTTTCAGTAGTATTGCTCTAAGAAGATGAGAGCTCTCTTTTCATAGGTCTGGATAAGATAGCACGGGCTGTGCTGGACTGCGCTGATTACTGTGAAAATAACAAAATTTAAGCAATAAAAGCAGCTCTTAAGTCCAGGTCGGTTACTTCCTGCAGTCACTGTTATACATCCTCGTAACCTCTTGCCAGCCCCTGTCCCATGCCATGCATACAACATAACATGCACGTTCACTTCCACTACCTTTTATGGCCTCTTTCACAGCTGAGTCGACAGGAATAATATTCTTCTCCACCAGCTCCAAAGGACCCGGCCTGAGAGCAATCTTTTCATTGAGATCATCTGCCAGTCGGGCTCTTTTCAGCTTCATTTGAGTAGACTGAATGGACCCTTCTGCAGCTGAGTCTAAAAGGCCAAATGGAAGGTGTCAGTTCAGGACCTGGGGCATCTGTAAGCACAGTGCCCAGCAAGAATGTTCTTCCCCTCCAGCACAGCCTTTCTGGGCTGTGGCCAAAACCTAAGCGTGGCTCAGTGCACAGCAGGAGCTGCTCTGGGGCTGGGAGGATGGGTCTGGTGGGGTTTGGGACATGGGTCTTCCTCTGACCCTTAGTTCCAGGTTCTCCATTCCCAACCAAGAGCCTCTGTCTACTAGCCTAGGCTTGCAAACACAGACTGCAGCTGGAGCATTCTCCCCAAGGCCCTGCAATGGAAATTTCATTAACAAGCTGTGACTAACATAAGAGCCAAAGTGGACTCCAGCTCCTGCCTGCTAGGAGCCCATTGGCCCTTGTGATCCCTACTTCTGGGCAACAGCTGGAGAAAAGACCCATTAACAGTGTTAGACAACTGGAGTAAATGGCTTACACTGCAAGATCAAAAGCTGAGTCTTTGGGAGTGGACATTTGGAGATGGAGTGATTACAGTGCTCCAGGCCTTCAGGAGAAAAACAAGCTGGAGAGGAGCATAACAAAGGCAGCTAGATCTGGAAACTACAGGCCTACCAAACCCAGCTGAGAAGTCCCCAATTATCAAGTGGTGACAGAAGAGCAGCCAATTAAACAGAAAGGTTTCCTGAACAAAGTTGATCTGGCTTCTCTGGTGGCACAGACATGAGTAGTGAGGGAGTGGGATTCTAAACTAGACCATGTCTATACCTTTGGGGGTCTAAAGTAAGAAGGGCTGCATCTAGGTTGTGCTGTCTTCAAAGAATGGACACTTCTAGAAGATATACTGTAGGCAACACAAGCTACAGGGTTTGATAGCAGGGAAAAAATCTCTGCAGGAGGTCAGGAGAGCTGATCTAGGGTCACTTCAGGCCTCAGACTATAGGGCAGTGAACATAGAATCATAGAACCTCAGAATCATAGTCATAGAATGGTTTGGGTTGGAAGGGACCTTAAAGATCATCTAGTTCCAACCCCCCCGCCATAGGCAGGGACACCTTCCACTAGACCAGGTTGCTCAAAGCCCCATCCAACCTGGCCTTGAACACTTCCAGGGATGGGGCAACCACAGCCTCTCTGGGCAACCTGTTCCAGTGCCTCACGACCCTCACAGTGAAGAATTTCTTCCCTACATCTAACCTAAATCTACCCTCTTTCAGTTTAAAGCCATTACCCCTTGTCCTACCACTACATGCCCTTGTAAAAAGTCCCTCTCCAGCTTTCTTGTAGGCCCCCTTTACGTACTGGAAGGCTGCTATAAGGTCTCCCCAGAGCCTTCTCTTATCCAGGCTGAACAACCCCAACTCTCTCAGCCTGTCTTCATAGGAGAGGTGTTCCAGCCCCCTGATCATCTTCATGGTCTTCCTCTGGACTCGCTGCAACAGGACGATGTCCTTCTTATGTTGGGGGCCCCAGAGCTGGATGCAGTACTCCAGGTGGGGTGTCACGAGAGCAGAGCAGTGGAGGCGAATCACCTCCCTTGACCTGCTGGTCACACTTTTTTTTGATGCAGCCCAGGATACGGTTGGCTTTCTGCACTGTGAGCCCACATTGCTGGGTCATGTTGAGCTTCTCATCAACCAACACCCCTAGGTCCTTCTCCTCAGGGCTGCTCTCAATCCATTCATCACCCAGCCTGTATTTGTGATTGGAATTGCCCCAACCCATGTGCAGGACCTTGCGCTTGGCCTTGTTGACCTTCCTGAGGTTTGCACGGGCTCACATGAGCTCCTTGAAGTGAACAGTAACAGAAGGTGTGCCTGTAAGGCATTTAGATGAGGCAACGTGTCTCAGCTGGCCAATTTCAATCAATCACCACTAGGTCCTGTTATGAACCAAATGGACACGTAAGTCCATGATATGCCAGGGCACACCCCCATGAAATGCAGAGTATGATGGACATAGCTGTGAGCAGAAGCTCTGGCTAAGAGGTGTGTGTGGGGCAGCACAGCCAGCTTGCTCAATAGACAGCCTGGCAGTGTCTGCTCCACCTCTCCTCTGGCTGTGTCTGGCTGGCCCTCTCCATGCCCGGTGACTGCAGCTGCCTCCACATCTGGTTTACAGCCCCCGAGCCCCAACTGCAGTCTGTATTGCTTCTATTATTTAACCTAAGGGAAAGACAATTTCCACCTGTCAAACAAGCAATGGTGCTAGCTCATTTTAGGGATGAAGACCCAAGGGAAAAGCAAGGCAGTGGCACTGATCCAGCATGGGCCTCTGGCTCAGCCCTCCTGCGCACCAGAGGAAAAAGAAATACGAACTTCATCCATGCTGAGAGCAGAGGACAGCATTTACAGTTGCCAGAGAGTGATCTGCTTCTTCCAGGCGACTGACAGGACTTGAGGAGAGAGGCTGCACATCCTCCTTGTTTCTAAGGAGCTTGTTATCTCTGGAGATAACAAGGGACACTGCAGTGTTCTGCTGTCTGTGATGGGATGCAGCAGGGCCGTGCCAGCTCTCTGGCTGGGAGGGGACACCAGGATGGGAGAGGGGAGAACTGCTGTGGCTCATGGACTGATAGCAGGGCTCATCCTATTTATATGGCTGTGCTTGGATCATTGACTGCATTGCCATGAATTGTCACATAGAATATCCAAAATTATGGCAAAACAAAAGATGTCCAGCTTTGGAAGGGTATCACAACCATGTGCTACAGGGATGTCAGTGCCCTGGACACCAAATGCCCCAGGTATGCTTTTCATGAGGATCAGATGTCAGCACCTCTGTCTAACAGAGTCCTCTCTCACAGCTGTTCTCTACCCCACTGTCCTCTAGAGCATCTTACGCTGGTCTCTGCCAGAGATGGGCGAAAGATTAGATGGCCTTGGGTCTGCTTCTGTCAGGGAATAAACGTGTGTGCTGCCTCCTGAAGACCAGGTCTGGACTGACTTCTGTACAACATGTATTCCATTTCAATCTGCCTCTCATGAGCAGCTGGGACAAAGTTAATCATTGTGAGAGACCTGAAGGGAACCCGAGTGGGGCAGTAGAGACATGAGTCACAAGGCAGCAGACACAAGGATTATGTGGGAGAAGCTCAGGCAGTCTTACCTTGTAAAATGTGCATATTGACCAGGTCTGATCGCTCAGGCCTGCTTCTGATCTTGTGCTTGAGATAATCTTCAGTCTGCAGAACACAAATGCAGAGAGTTACCTGGCTAGAGCAGCAATGAGGTACAGAGAGCATCTGCCCCTGTGCCATCTCATGGTTCTTTTGAATTTATTACAAGCTGGGTTGAGTAGGCTCTTAAATGGAATTATCTTTCACTCAGACACTGGCTTGTTCTTGGGTAGTTCTTCAGAAAGGGAACAATGTGCATGGAGCTGCTGTCTGTTCACTATACCCACTCCTAAGCTGTGTCCTTTCCAATCTCCCTTGAGCTTCTGATGCCTGAAGTATTATGAGAGCTCAAGGGAAGGGTGAGACCTATTCGCTGGGAGTGGTGGATCTGCTCCTAGCTTAGCATACCATGTGGCCTTTGAGAGTTGCACCAAGGCAGCTCCAGAGTGTACCATTAGCAATGGCTTCTGTGGGAAGCCTGGCACTCTGGGGTGAGATGTAAGGCTGAGCAAGTCATGAAGATACCCAGACTCTCTACCCAGGTCAGCCACAAGGCTTAGCCTTCCTGCAGTCCTGCAGCTCCTGTGTTCTGTGATTCCTCACCCCAGCTATGACGTGGGGATGGGAAAATCCACTTTACAGATCACTGCAGCAGAGCTTGTGATGAACATGGTCCTGGAGCCTTATGTCAACTTCCTAATGTCTTTAGCAACAGAAAGGCATGCAGAGGTATAATAACCATCCACTAGGGCCAAGGAAGTCAGTATTGAGGGCAGCTGACCTCAAGAATACAAATATAAGCTTATCCCCTGCTGAAGAAAAGCTAGAGCACAACTTGGACAAATTATTAGCTGTTTGCTAAATTGAGATGCAAGAAGAAATAGTACCAAAAAATGTACATAGTTCAAAGAGGTTAAAATCTTAAGGATAAATATAAAAGAACAGTACAAGCAGCTGGAGAAAAACTAGAAAACCCACAGTACAAAATGTACAGTATCATGAGAAAAAGATTTTATAAGGACTTCTGTAGCCAGGACAAGGCAATGGAAAGTGCTGTCTGTGTTCCATAAACAGGAGAAATAATTGTGAATGCTGCTGAGATGGCTACAGGATTTAATGCCTTTTTAAACCATCCTCAATAAAAAGATAAATGGCTATTTATCAATCAGATGACTAAGCCAAGAACCTTCAGCAACAAAAGAGAAGAAGCTCTAGTTATTGGGTTGGAGAACAGGTTGGAGAATACTCAGATGAGTTAAATGTTCCGAAACAGTTTGAGATACAGAATGCTATAGTAATAACAACTATCTGTGGGTCTCCAGGAAACTGGGCAAGGGAGAGCATAATTTCTTGCTTTAAAAGAGATGGAGTGAAGAAACCAGGAAATTATAAACCAGTCAGCAAGTTACTGGACCAAGTAATCAAACAATCTATAAATTGATTTTGAAGATAGCAAGCAGGTGAGTAGCAGCCAAGATGGATTCATCAAGAACAAACTATATCACATCAACCTAATTTCCTTCTATGGAGAGATGACAGATTTCTGTTACAGGAATAAAAAATGAATGTCATGTAGCTTGACTTTAAGTATGTTTTGACAATATCTCACATGGCTTTCTCATATGTAAGCAGAGAAATTTGGTCTGGATAAGACTAAAATAAAAAAAGGAGCATAGCTGTGGGTCACCAGAGGAATTAGGAATGGCTCACAGTCTAAATAGAAGAATATATCAAATCATGTTACACAGCAATTCTTCCTACTAGTCAACATATTCATTAATGCCTTGGATGATAGAAGACATACTCCTTAACTCTGAATCATTCAAGGCTAACAGATTACAATGCAGCATGATTTGGAGTAATTGAAGAAATGATCTGAAATACGTTTGATAAAATTTCAAGAGGACATTTGGAAAGGACTGCATTCAGGTCACAGTTAGCCACAGCTAAACCAGGTGATTAAGCACTGGGGTGGATGAAGACTTAGTCCACCAGAGATGCTTCTGTAGTGGTCACTGGACAGTGGCCTTAGGCAGAAATTAGTTGCTTCATAAATAGAGAAAAGATATAAAAGGATCTGGAGAATCTAGTGATCAGCAGCTGAACCACATCCCTAGACCAGCAGGCAGCTTTCTAGAAGACAAAATGAAGGATGTCAGATGGGCCCTAGGAATAGCAAAGCCCTATTCTATCCCCTGCGTTTGAAAGGGTCCATGGGAAGGGTCTGGACAACAGCTACAGAAATCATTATTGAACCAGAGATGGGATCAATGAGAAGAGACTGAAGGGAGGGGAGGTTGGTCAGTCCAGGGGTAAGATGCCTATAGGGAAACAGGATGCAAAATACTTTTTAGAAGTGCTACAAGAAAAAAGATAAACAGTTCTGCATATGCATGCATATAGGAGAAAAAGTAATGGGCTTAAACTTCAACAGAATAGCTTGGGCTGGGAATTGGGGGACACTTGCTAACAGCGCAGGTTAGAGAGCACTGGAGCACGTTGCTGGGGGGTGGGATGTCTGTCAGTGGTCTCACAACTGTCAGGAATGACCCAGATGGGGCTGTTCTGCTCTGGGGCAGAGGCATGACAGCTGTCCCCCACAGTCCCTCCCTGCCACACTTGTTGGGGTGCTGGGAGTAAGTGCTAAAGCCCTGCTGAGCCAAACTGCCTCAGGAAAGTCAGCCTGCTCTCTGTCCTCCAATCCAGCAATCTATTATAGGACATTGACTTCAAAGTCTGCTGCACTGGCTTGATGCCAGCCTCTAACATAGCCAGTGACATGTTTAAACAAATAGACATTTTATTTACTGAAGTCTTTACAATTCCTTACTCTTCCCCCCATATTTTTCCCCCAGCTTATTTTCACCAACATGATCACTTGCTTGGACCATGTGTAGGTTTGCCTGGTTCCTGTGCCAGGTCAGAGCAGGCTGGTGTCTGCACCTGAGTGCAGTTATATTCACCTAATGCATTTCCAGCTGATCCTCGGATCGGGTCCTGACCTGGGCTAAGCTTGAATTGCTGTCCTGCAGATGTGGCATTGTTCATGTTGAATCCAGCATTCACACTGCGTTAGCCTGTCTTTCTGCTATGATTTCAGTTCCCTTTGACCTTTGTTGTTTATAAGCTGCATTTGTGTCACTGGGGTGCAAATGATAGAGAAGGACTTCAGATGTGGGGATTTTTAGCATCAGCTGAAGCAGAAGAGCTTTCAAAACACATGAAAGCAGTTATTGTTATCTGCTTTCTGTTTGCAGAACTTCAGTTGGGAGGAATATGAGCTAAACAACAAATACCGTTGAGTAATTATCTGGAAACAGCCACTGGTCCTTCCCTGTCACAGCTCTAAGCAGGGCATCCTTGCAAAGGAGTATATGTTTGTTATGGGCTGTGCTCACTAGTGTCTTCATTAGCATGCTTTAAAAATGTATGCAGTTTGGGATAGACTAGATCATCCTTCCCTTTTCCCCAGGCAACTAGCCAGCGAAAGCTTTTGAAGAGAAGGACAAAGAGACAGAAATATATACTTAAACTGTAAAATATATGACACTTCAAGGATACTTTGGATTGCTTGAAATTTTGTAAGCATACTAATTTTTCAGAGTCATATTGTGTTTCTTATGCTAGCCATTTATTACCGCAGGAGAGTTGGGCAAGCGATTGGAGTGTGTTTAAGTTCAGAAGAGCACTTCTCCATATTTCACAATCATTCTTCCTTGCAAAGGTCCTTTTCCATGTGAGTGCAAGCATGTTCTGCAGATTAATGGAACAAACTCCTGTGTTCAAGAAAAACCTGCATGACTGATTGTTCCCTTTTCTGTGGACACCCCTCCAGTTTGGTCAAGACTGGATGATGGGTGCTTGGAAAACTGGTGTGAAAACCAGTGTGATTTCCCCAAAATCAGGTAAATCGCATCACAGAGTTTCGATGTGTTCTGGAAATGGCTACTTATCTTATCTCTGCCTTCAGCAATATTTAGGGAAGCCTGAGTGCAGTTAGATAATGGGGCTGGTGGGAGCCTGGCCCACTTAGCCCCTTGGATGTTATATGTCGTAATGGCCAAGCTACACTGCTGAGCTAAAAGCCAGGCTCCTGTCTGATGACAAGTGTGAGCTCCCTGGGGACTCACTCCAGGTGACAGAGGGCATCTGCATTCCTCCTGCACACTTGCTAAATAATTAGGCTCCTTCAGTCCTGGTTGCTGCTGGCCCTGCTCTAACCCCACTGACTAGAGCAGGAGTGGAGAGCAGGCAGCAGAGTGAGGAGTGGGCTGTGGACCTGGCCCGGAGAGGAAAACAGCCCTTCAGCTGGTTGGACGTCTACTGGAAGGACTGCCAATGCCATGCTGAACTACACCCTGCCCACAGTCTCTTGTAAAACCCAGGAGCTGTTGTAAAACCCCATAGCTCAGGGCACAGATGGTCCCTCTGCCCTTTTAAAACTTCCCTGCTTGGAGAAGGGTACTCCAGATAATTTGTGAACCCTGGCTTGGCCCGACCATGTCTGGAAGCAGCGGAGACACGCTGACCCTCATCCTTGGCCACAGGGCCTGAATGGAGGGTGCCAGAGGAGGGGATAGTGGTGGAAGTTGCTTTCAAACCCCACAACTCATGCAAAGCGAGCCCACGTGTTCCCTCATCGGGGTGGCTGCAGGAGTTACCTTGGCTCGCTCCAGACTTTTTCGCTGTTCATGGAATGCAGATGGGCTTTTCAGTGCTGCAACAGGAAAGAAAGAGGAGCAGTCAGCACAGGAGTGGAAGCAAGCAGCCACCAGGATATTCAGCAACAGCATTTTAATGAGTGCTATAAAAATAGTAACACACACTAGCCATTCTCTTTATTGTGCTGACTAAAAATAACCCAGGAAAGCTCTGGGAAATCCCATGCTCTCAGCCAGTCCATGGCAAGAGAGCAGGGGGGATGGAGAGTATGGGTTTGCTCAGGAGGCACATGGGGAGGGAGGGGGTGCAGGCTTTGAAACTTAGTGCTCTGTGGGACACGTCAGAGAGCAGATGAGGCTTTTCCCTGGAGTGCTTCCTACATGTCGTGAAAGGCACCACAGCCCCCAAAGACAGATCTGGGAAAAGCAACAACCTGAGAGGGGATCTCACCTGCAAGTAAAACCTGCGGGTGACTGAGGCTTGAGGCCAGCAGAAAACCAGAAAAGACCTGCCTCACTTCTTGGGGTCATGTGGGTGCAGCCTCCAGCGAGGGTATTTCAAGGCAAGGCCCCGGAACTGTGGTCCTTTGTCCCTCTTCCATCCCTGACTACCCCTCCATCTCTCACTGTGCCTTTGTCCTGTCCCCTGCCCAGAAGCACCTGTGTGACATGGGGCCTCCCTGGGCAGGCAGCTGCCCGGCCAGGTACCAGGTAGTAGACTATGCCCTCAGCATCTCCTGACACACCAAGGAGGATTAACCCAGAGGGGGGTCCCCAAAAAAGGCCAATGATCCCTGGCTCTTGGACCAGTGAACACCAGTCCGATGGAGCAGTCTGTATTGGAGTCATGGATAACCTTGCACATTTCCTTGTTTACTCTGGTTCAGTAGAAATAGGAGCAGAATTTGTATGGTGAAGTGGTTAATATTTCTCAGATTCTGCAAAAATTCTTTTCTGGCTGTGTAAGCGGGCAAAATTAACTGTTCCCATTGGGACAGGGAAGGGGAAGGTGTCCTGACCCACAAAAACAGTCTGCTACAACTCTTTGTTTGGCAAGAGGAATTCCCTTTCCGTCTTCTGAATGGGATCCAATAAGGATAGAAATTATTTTCACACAGGACATGTTATCCTCCATCAGTCTAGAGGAGGATGAAGAGAAGACTGGGGGCAGCTGGGACATGTTTGGGGGCCCTCTGAATTGGCTTTTGGTAGGCAACACCTAGGGCAATCCCCATAACCTCCAGTGAATCACAGTAAAACACAGAAGGCACATTCCTGCTCCTAACATTTGGAAAGCGAACATACAGACAAGCTAGTGTTACTGTGCCATGCTCCGGTGAGCAGCCAAAAGGACTAGTGACAGCTGGTTTAATCAGAAGCAAAATAAAATGGTGCACACAAGAAAAAAGAAGTTAGCAAGAGAGATGACTTTTACAGCCCTGCTCACTGTGAAGTACTGACATTGGGAGTGTGCTATGGGCATTGACCAAACGCCGTGCTATTCAACAGGAAAATGTTTCAGAATTTAGTCATTTACCAAGATTTTTGGAGGAATTATGTGGATGCTGCAGCTTGTATTAGTCTGCAAAACAAATAAAGACATCGCTAGCACTAGTTATTCAGACAACTTGTCAGGGGATAACATGTCAGCTTGAAATGGCTGAGGGCCTGGAGGCAACAGGGCAGAGCTGCTGTGCTTGTTGTTGATAATCTTGGAACTATTGCGTCTAAGGTTTCAGTTAGAGGATGAGGTGGTGGCTGCGTATGGCAAGAGGGTCTTTACTTCAAGCGCAGCTATTTCTGCAGCCCATCACAGTAGGGGGAACCTTGCCTTGAGGAATCCTTGATCCTGCAGGCTGCCTCCCCCTCCTTTTGGGTAGGTGAGCAGGATCTGGCTGGGGTCTGGGGCAGGTGTCTGTGCAGGTCTAGAGAGAGGGTTCATCCATGCTCAGCCCTACAGCCTGCCTTTCTGCAAGTGACACCACATGCTCTTGATTTAAAATGCTTTTCCTGGGTCTGTACCACTTTCACTAGGACAATAAAACTGCATGTGTTGCTGCATGAACTGGAAACTTCCTACTCAGCAAGCCTGAAGAATGGGGCAGGCTTTGGTCTCGCCTGCACTTCTATGCATCAGGAGCGTGGCAGTGTCTCAGCGAACCTGGATCTCCCCTTGCTTTCAGAGGATCCTCCACAGAGTCACAGGGCTGAAGGAACTCAGAGGCTGCTCTTGCCTACCAGTCTGCACCTGTCTTTATTTGCAGAGGTTTTTCAGTATTGTTGATTGTTTTGCCAGCCAGTTGTTCAATTTACAACCTGAAAACATCTGACAATCAGAGTCCAGCTTTGAACCTGAAGTCTTGTTCAATGCTACTGCTCCTGCATCCTGCTTTAGGCAGTTTCCTGCCTTCTCCAGTGATGGGGCAATCTGAAGGCTTCCCATTTCTTAGAGGAACATCTAAGGGAGTGTGAACAGAGCTCAGGTATGCAATGGCATTAATTTTTTCCAGTCAAACCAAACGCAGACTGGGCTTTGGTAAGGATATTCATCTCACTGCGCTATGCTCAGGTAACACTGGTACTTCTCCCTGCACTATTCTCTTGGATACCAAAAACCAGCCAGCTTCCTAGGACTTACTCCAGTGTTTCACACTTACTGTGCTATAGCTGCACTGCTGAACAGCTCAGCAGGCTCTGCGTATAGTCATCAACTCCCCTTCCTACAATGGTTTTCACAAGCCCTCAAATCTTTTATCCAATGCTATTCTGTTACTCTGATCTTCCATCTCTCTTTCTGGTCTCTGTATAAAATGGATCAGCTAGAAAAACAAAGTTTCTCTGTCCTGGGATTATATCAACAGAAAATGTATACAATGGGTTGAAAGCAATCCTTGTGCAAGATGTGATGTGCAATGTGGGATTAAGTGCATGCTCTAAGCCTGGTACTAAACCTGACTCTCACCATGGAGACCAGCAATGACCATCTTTTCTCTTTCCAGAAGGGCTATACTCAACCACTGTGGGTAACGGACATATGGGTTTATTTCTCGCCCTCCTCCAATGCATGTGAACAGACATCCTGTCTCAGTGCATCTCCTAGAGCCCACCTCATCTGCTGGTCCTCAGAGCCAACAGGGCATGGGAAGACTTGTTTTTCATAAGGAAAAACTGCACATGCCCAAGCAATGGGGGGAAGCTGGCTGGGGCTCCCACATATTAAATGTTAACGTCTGACTCTTCCTCCTGAGGTCAAATTCAGCAGTTAAATTCTGCAGGTTTGTTTTTATAATGGCAAAAATGCCTTTTCTTCTATTACTTTTAGCGAGTGAACTGTGCTCAAGCTTTCCCAAATGGCCTTCTTGGACAGAAACCAGACTGCAAAATGTCAGCCTAGAAGTTGGGAGTGCAAAGAAGCCATAAGTTAACAGGAAAATACCCTTCAGTTACCATCAAATAAATTTGTCTTAATATGTGGTCGGCAGCGTGTAAGGTTTCAAATGTTAGGTGCCATTTGTAAAAGTGCAGTCCCATGCACTCAGCCTTGCAGAGCAGCGTTAGGTATGCAAACCTCTCAGTTGGCACTACTGCTCCCTACATGTGCAATGGGGCGTCCTGCACCTTATTTGAGTGTGCCCACTTTTACAGAGTGGACTTAGCAGTTCAGGAGATGTTAAACATATTTTTGGCCACTGACTGTATTGCCAGTGCTTGCAATACTGTAAAAAATGTCACAGTATTTTGCTTGAAGCTCCAACTCCTGGAGTCCTGTGATTAAAATGCTTGCTCTTTGGTGGCAGGCAGCATAAAATCTGAACGCTTAAAGAAATAAACAGAAGAAAAATGGAAAGAGCATGCATTTATCAGTCTTAAAACCATGTGATCATTTTGACAGTCATGATTTTTGTCATCCTACTCAAGTTTTCTTAATGCTTGATGCTGTTAATACTGTACTGAGAAGGCGTCTGTTACTGGCTACATTGACACAATCCTCTAGGAAGGCAGCTGCATGAGAAGGGCAGAGGGATGGACAGAGTGCAGCAAGCAGTGCTAGAGCCATGCTTTTAGTAAGTTGTTGTTCTGCTGTTTAGACAAGAGCTACATCACAGTCTTTAATGTTAGCCAGAAGAGGTAAAAGTGACACAGCCTTTGGAAAGTTGTGATCTTAGCAGTGAACCCAAGGGGCCCTTGATGAGACAGAAAGGTTAATCCTCTACCTGCATCCCAGATAATCACAGATTCATACACATGGAGCCTGAGCTAGGTCAGGTTGGAGTTATCCATTAAGCAGGGCTGATGTCCCAACATCATTTCTCCGATAGTGCTACAGGTTTCATGATGCACCTGCAGGTGCAGAAGGGGCTCATTTTCTTTCACTTACTTTCTGGGCTTTAGCAACTGGCTTTCTGATGCTGAATGATTACATGATAATGCTGGCCTGGAGCTTGTCCTTCAGGCTTGAATGACAGGTTAGCAAGGATGAATGTGGTCAGAGAGGGGAAAACATGGACATAATTTGTCAGTCTGCAGCAAGAAGGTCCAGGTGGGGTTTCACTGGCTTCACGTGTACACTGAGTTCTGCCCTGTGCGGTCCTGGCTGGGCACAGGCGCAGATCTGGATATGTCTCACTCATCCAGGGGCTGCCTCTCTGCACTGGGGCCAAGGCAGTTAGCCACCTCTTCCTTTTTCCAGAGGTTCCTGGCTTTTACAGGAGGATATGATATTCTCTGCCCTTGCCTATGTGAAGAGCTTTGAGAGTCTTCTGCTTGGAGCTGGATATTTTTGTCCTGCCACAGTGACCTCTGGGACAGGGAGCTATTCACTTGAATTTTTGGATGGTGTAAGCTAAGCATCTCTCCTGACTTCAGTTTAAGCAGCAGCATTATAATCTGTGTGGCAAATGCTGGGCACCATTGTATAGCACCAGGGACCGTAGTATCTCTACAGGGCAGGAAGCAAAGTTCCCCCGGTAGCAATCTGCTCAGAGCTGAGTGGGTCTGAGCAGGCAGCTGGTGCCACACAGTGCCGCAGCATACCCAAGATGAACACAGCCCCTCTGAGCCATGAGTGGGTGAAAAAGGCAGAAAAAGATACTCACGTGGCATGATGCCTTGGTCTGCCAGCTGCTCACGGGTCCTTCTCTGCTGAAGCCGTAGCTGTAAAACTGAGAGAGAGAGAATGTCAGGAAAAGATGCAGGATTTTGCTGAGGTACTAATACATCTGTCAGAGACAATGTGTCAGGGGATCTGTGTGTGGCACAGAGATCTGGCACTGATCCCTGCTGCTGCTGGACCAGCCTTGGTGCAGCAGAGTGCTCCAAGCCGAGAAATACTGCCATGGAGGAGACACGTAGCCTGCACTGACCCAGTCCTCACTTTTGCAGATAGATAAACAGGGCAGGGCTGTTTCTGGTGCAGGCAGTGCCCTAGTGCCTGGGACGGACTGATCCCTGCCCAGCACCTGTAATAGCAGCCTCAGGTGACCATGGCTTCAGCTCAAATAGTTGCTCAGCTCTGAGCTCTGAAGCTGGGAGGTCCTCCCTTGCCCCAGCACTGTGGGTTGAGTAGAGTTTTCCAACTCCATCTCCCTCCTGAGGGCCTGGCAGCACATTTCCAGCCCTGCAAGGCTCAGCACTGGATGTAGATATATTTACTGTACCAAGGGGGATGTAGATAATGTGGTGAGGAGAGATTAGTGCCATCTCTGTATTAATCCACTGCTCCAAGGACATGCAATCTCCAGTATAACTTCTTTTGGGAAACAGTGCACTGACAGATGGGAGTGAACCACTGATCAGGGTCACTAAGTGGCTTAGCAGCATGGCCTCAGCTACAGAGCATCGATTAGGCATCTAACGAAGAAGCACCTCTCAGTATTTACAGCATGTAACGACAGCCCACCATACAACTGCAGCCTGCCTTCTGCAAGGTTACAGACCCCTGCATGGCCCAGGACTGCACAAGTTAATTCATCCCATCACTCAGGTAACCCTGCCTGTACTTTGAGTTAGTAACTTATTCTGCACTTTTGGTTTTGCAAATTTGTCTTCAAGAAGACAGACACTTGTATCACAAGGTAAAACATAAAACTCATTTCCATATTTTCCTGCTGGAAACTCAGTACAGCTTGCCATGAGGACATATATGTTTCAGGGGTCACAATATAACTGCATGCATATCCCCTGGCTACCAGCACAGCCCCAGACTGTATCCCCTTAGCTGCCCAGAGAGAGCTGGTATTGGAAGGGGAAGAGAGGGAAGAACAGCTGTTTTGTCCTCAGGAGCAACCTGCTGAGCTCTGCCAACAGCTCATGTCTACAATGCAGCTTCCCTGGGATGTGGGATGGAGCTGAATAATAATCCCTTCCAGAGAAGTCCCCAAAGCACAAGGCTTCCTGAGATGCCATTGCTTGTGACTTTTCCATGTCCTCTGTACAAACCACGTCTCACATTCAGAGCAAATGTTTAGTGAAGGCCCCACGTGGGACAATGATCTCCTGCCAAATGCCAGCACTTCTTAGGGCACCAAAGATAGATTCGTGCTGTGAGGGAAGAATGTAGCCTTCAGTACCTGGTAACATGTGTGCTGTTCCCCTTATGCCAGCGTGAAGCTGGTGGCTAGAAGTCACTGCCAAACCTTGCTGCCAGGGAATTCTGTAGCCCTCTATTGCCCCATGGCACCACCCCCAGTCGGTGCTGGTTCTGCTCACGGACACAGATTTAGATGCTTGCACTCTAGGTATCTGCATCCCCTTTGCAGGAGTCCTTGCCCTCAGGGAACCTCAAAACCAAATTAGACTGTCCATGCTTTAGGAATGCCTGTCTTTCCTCCTTGACTACAGAGGCAGTTTAATGGTAACCAGCTCTTGGTAGGTATCTTACACAGGGTGAGGTGAACCCCACTTTGTCTGTGTAGAACGTTCTCTGTGACTGGTCACAATATTGAAGAACCATGCAGAGCTTTGCACTTTCCCTGAGGAAGATATGTATCTTTATGGAATAAGTGAGCTGAGGGAGGTCAGAGACTGCTCAAGAATAAAGATTTGTAGTTCACCCAAAAATGGTTCTCTGCTCTCCTAGGTCCTGGTCCAGTGTCCTGGGCATTAGAGCATCTTGCCTTAAACTGAGGCAATTTACACACAACATGCTGTCATCAAACAGGAACTGGAGATAGCAAAGGCTTCTACAGCCACATACAACACCCTGCCAAAGACACATCAGTCTGCCCCATCTAGCTGTAAAATATCCCAAGTGAGGATGCTCCATCACTTCCCTTCACAGCTCCCACATGTGCCAAACTATTTGCACCATTTCACTCCAACTTCTGACACAGCCAGACCAAGTGATATACCACATCCACATGATCAAGGGGGATGCTATCAATCAGATGACTGTGCATTCAAAGCCCACATTCTCTGCTGCTTCTGCTTATTTTATAGGCCTTCCTAGCACACAAATAATTAACAGTTTCAGGGTGCAGTCAGCTGTCAGCCAGGCCTGTTTAAAATAAAAAGGAGATGTTACAAATTCCCTTGAAGCATAGTTTGGAAGGTGATGATGATTTCTAGTGTGGTGGCTATAAGATTCAGCATCTGCCTTGATGCAAGAAGTGCTGAAAATGTGTAGGTTTCACTGCCATAATTCTCCCTTTGCTTGGGTGCAGGAGTAGCACTCAGAAACCTAGATTTCCCAGATCCTACTGCCTTCCTGCAAACAGTGCACAATCCGAGGGAGCCTACCCTGCTGATAGACCATCACAGAGGGGACCTGATATTATTTAATGATAATTTTGTGCACGGAGAAAAGGTCTTCAAATTGTTTTTCATGCTGACAGGCATAAAGGCTGTGACCCAGCAATGACACAAGCTGTTCTGAGCATGAGACCTAACGTCTTCCATGGGTGAGTGGCTATGGGCAGACCATACACCCTCCCCCACATGGTTCATCTTGGGCCATGCTGAGCTTACAAACTTCCTGGCCCATTCTTAAGCCACAGGACAAGGAGGAAAAGTTTATCCATCCTTGTCTGTTCAGGGCACACTAACAGAAAATGTGAGGACAGACAAGTGCAAAAGCTGGCTATTTCTAGGAGCAGCCCAAGCTCAATGGTTGAAACAGTTATTTCAGCCACTGAATATTCATCCAGATCTGGACCTCCTCATGCAGTAGGATGCATGCCTTGACTCTCAAATATCATCTCTATGAAATTCCAAAGCTTGTTGCAAACCATCTGAAGAAATGTAGCTGTGGACAGTGTCAGATAGTAACACTGAACATCCCTGCAGGAAGAGGTAAAGCAGCCACTACTTTCGGCAGCCCCTAAGTCAGTGCTGCAGCTTGCAGCTTGGTGGATGCCAGCTCAAGGCTTGCACCTTTCCCTTACAACCAACAATGCTTAAAAACAGGGCTGGAGGAGCCCCTGGCACCATCCAAACAACCACCACTTAGCTGCTTCTTGAAGGGGACTTGAAATCTGTGTCTGACCCCAGCTGCATTCCTGTCCTCTTCCTTTGCCATGTGTCTGAAGGCCTAAGCTCTGAGTGCTGCCTGTGACTCAGTTCGAGGATGCTGTCACCCTCCACATATGAGAATTACTTTTTTCCCCGAATATTTTATTTTTCAAGGAAACTGCTTTGTTAAAACTTCAGAGGAACATTTATGTTACAAGGAATGATGACTGGAGCACTGATGAGACAATCTTAGTCCCACATCCCAAGCATCCTTGTTGTCTGCCTGCACCAGCTTGGACGGTGAGAAGTAACCCCAAGCGAGCAGTCATGCATACTGGTCACCCTGTGGTATCAAGCTGTGCTGGCACCATCAGCTACCTTCAGCTGAGACACAGCCTTGCTTTCAGCAACCCTTCTCCCTCCTATGGTACACCACGATGAGAAATCCCTCCCTAGATGATGTGAAGCATGTCAGAGCTATTCCAGAGATTTTGCTCGTGAACTTTTTCCATTAGAAATGCTGCTTTCTTCTATGCTAGCACCAAGTCCCATTTAGTGCTACAGTTTCCAGAAACATCCTCTGCAGTGGGGCTGTGTCACTGGTGCAGAGAAGACCTCCTGGCATCAGTCATAGCTGGCTCTGGTGTCCCAAGCTCTGAGCACTGCCCATGACTCGTAGTCATGAGTCATCCTCCTCCCTAGGAGTTGACCTCAGAGCTTTACAGAGCTAAGAAGACAGCTTGGGCCTTGCCTGACCTGGTGATGCACTGGAAAAGGCATGTTCAAATCCTCCCTCCACCCCAGAAGTAGGCAGACCTGGCTTTCTCCTTCAGTCTGTGGGGGCACTTTGAGTCCAGTGCTCAGCAGATGGTCAGGATGGGACTTTTCCCACCTGCATCAGAGCATCCCCCATGCTGGGGAGTTGCCAGAGCACTCATAGCACCATCCTCTCTCTTTGGGGAATTGCCTTTAACAGCACAGGGGGCTGAGCAGCACTGAGGCACATTGCCCAGGGAGGTGGG
This sequence comes from Haliaeetus leucocephalus, assembly GCF_000737465.1. NCBI lineage: Eukaryota > Metazoa > Chordata > Aves > Accipitriformes > Accipitridae > Haliaeetus > Haliaeetus leucocephalus. The sequence continues at coordinate 6,209,155 of NW_010973093.1, read as the reverse complement.
GGAACTGCCCTTCTCGCAGGGTTCAGCACTAGGGCAAGCAGACAAAACCACGGCTGACCTGACCTAGTGTTGGTGACAGTCTGTCTCTGAGAAGGAGGCTGTATCAGAGCCCGTCCCTTCCCACCAACACTTATATAGTGGCCAATGCAAGTTCCCTGGAAATTCTGAGGCTGCACGAGGAGTTCTCAGCATTCAGCTCAGCCTTGCAGCTGAGATGAGTTGTCCAGGTGGAGCTGCAGGTCTATTGCTGCTTCATGACTTCTGACCTGGCATCTGTCGCTATCTCTGACAGACACTCTGGGAGTGGGAGTGACTGAGGCAGAGTCCCTACTGCTTTAGGTCTTCCCAGCTCTCTTATGTGGTTTCAGGTGAAATCCCAATAACTGGTAGTTTCCTCCCTGCCTGGGCTGAGCCAGCACCTTTGCTTTGCTTGGCACAACCAGTGCAATTGCTGTGCTCTCATCTTCCTCTGAAATAAGTCACTGCTGCTACCAGAATGGATGGTCAGGCAGTTGCTTGCTGATCCCTGCACCTTGTGTGGCTCCCTGCACCAGCTGGTGCTGCTGGGCTGTGCAGTGAAGGGGACCAGCAGAAGCACAATGTTACACCAGTTTGACCCAAGTGTGTGACCATGATGGGAGTCAGCAGTTTGACAAACAAGTGAAGCTGGCACTGCCACTGAAAAAAGCAGCAGCAAGTCACCGTCCCCTCTGCCAGCCACCCCAGCAGCTCATTCCTGCCCTTTGGGGCCCAGAGCTGAGCTTTGAGGAGCATGAGTGCAGCTCAGTGGTGCACAGGATGGGGAGTGCTCTGCTGGGGTCAGGGAGGAGTTGGCAGCAAATTAGAAATGGGGTGATGGGAAGGAGGGACTCCTGTTTTCAACAGCAGCAGCTTTGTTGCATGTCAAACAGCAGCTGAGCAAATGTGAAACATGTTTGTCCATGGCCATGGTGTGTACGAGAGGAACGTGGAGACTCACCACTGCTCACACACTAGCTGACAGAAAACAGTCCTGTTTTGGACCCAGCCTCCCTTGAAAGGCAGGACTGCTGCTGGCTTCGAGACTGTCTTTACAGATGATGTCTGAGGCTTTCTCGCGTGAGCATGCCAGGGGGAGAGAAGCTGCCCAGTTGGAGATGCACATGGGATCCTTCAACTGTCCCCAGGTCCCAGAAGGGCAGGAGAAGGGCTGGCTCGGTGGCAGGGTGCAGTTGTGTTGCTTGTGGCCTTCTTGGGGCTGTGGCTCTCGCAGCTGTGTCAGGAGCAGGAACCTGTATTCAAAGCAGGGTGTCCAAGTGGGCAGGGCAGCCGGGAGCAGTGGTGCTCTGTCCCAGCTGAGCAACAGGCTGACATCAGGCTCCTGATGTGGGGGCTGTACTTGGGTGAATGTGGAGCCACCCTGAGCTGGGTGACAAGCAGCCAACCTCCTGGGTGCCACCACTGGCAGGGTGAAGCACTGGTCCAGCAGAGCATCGTAGGGCCTGCTCTTCTGGAGCTGCTGTTTTGCAAAAACCCTCCATGGCTGTCGGCCCATCTGCTCTGCCAATAGCCAGGTGCCACAAAGTGATTTCTCTGTAGCATCAGGTCTCTAGGCCCATGTTATCCTCTGACAGCACGGCCTGTGTGGGGCCTGTGTGAGCAGAGATGAAGCTCAGCCAGCCACAGCCCAGCTGAAAATGGCGCCGCTCAGCCAGGACAGCCATGGAAAGCCCTGGTCAGTCCTCTCCTGGCCAGGTGCTGCCTCGGCATGGGGCCAAGCCACACCAGCTTTACCTCTGCCTGTGATGCTCAGCACTTCAGAGGTAGGAGCATTTTACCTTTTCCCAGGCAGATGTGCTACGAATTTTTGTGTTACCTGGGAGGCTGCACTGTGCTGAAAATACCATCTACATTGGTGAGAACAACATCTCTAAACCCACGTCTGGACCTGCAGGTGCCTTGGAAGAGACATAGACCCACACCTAGCTAGCAAGGAGCCCAGACCACCAAATGGGTGCAGGTCACCACTACAGAACAACCAGCTGTGAAATCCCTCTGAAGTCTGTGTCCATCATAATGTGCAACCCCAACCTTGCCATGGTCCTGAGAACAGGCTGCCACTAGCCCTCCTTGAAGTCATCCCTTCAGCATCCCCATGAGCAGCCCGTACATCCTTTTCCTCAAGTGCAGTGAGATACCTTTCAGTCTGTGCTATAACACATGCCTGACTGACAGAGAAACATATGTCTGTCAGCTAAAGCACCAAGGTATAAGATGCTGGAAAAACAAAACAAAGTACAAACCAGTCTACAACAAGTCAGTGTTTTACAAAAACTTCACGAAATCACAAAACAGTGTCATCAGTTACAGAGAGGCTGAGGTTTGAATGCACACACTGATTGTGAGCTGTGTGACTTCATGATCTGAGAGGAAACACATGCACATGCTTTATCTTTGGACACTGGGAAAAGGAAAATAAAGGTTCTGCCAAAATGCCTTGCCTAACACCCTACCAAGACCTACTCTCTTCTGCCTTTATTAACCTGCTGATCTTGGTCCAAATCACTCTCTCCACCAGAGGCAAACAGAATAAATTCCTCTCCCATCTCAACGAGCTTCATTCAAGCCCTATGTGTAAGCATGAATCCTTTCCTCCGTAGAGCCAGGCAAGTCTTCTCTGCAAATTCACACCCATGTGTCCACAATTAGGCCTGGATCTTACCGCATGCCAAGCCATGCAGAGCCATATTTAGAGTGTTAAACTTTCACTTCTCAACAATTATCTGAACTACCACTGATGTTATGCAGATGTTGGCCTTGTAAACTCTCTTTCCATATCGCTGGACAGAAAAGGTCAGAGTTAAGGTTAAGTCTGCATTTGCCAGCTTTGTTTGCCCTGTCCAATGACAATGCTTCTCTGCTGCTGGAGTACAATTGGTTTGTATTCAAAGCAGTAGATCACTTCACATAAATGATGGTCTCTGGGAAGAGTTAAATATGTTTCTGGAACAGCCCTTAGATGTCCTGGTTGATTTAGTACAATCCTATTGATAATTGGAGAACATGGAATAGCATGGCAGGCTTGAAGAATCATCATTCCTGCAAAATTTGTCAGGATGACCTCAGATCAGTATATTTATCTTTGGCAAAACACACAAAATAAACATGCACACAAATCCTTGAGGAAGGGGAGGGGGAACCTGAAGGCCTGCAGCATGTTGCTGATTTGATTTATCTCCTCTGGAGCGGTTCCTGGTACCCCCCACCAGGGTAGCTACTATGTCTCCACACTGCATGGCTATGCTGGCCATTCACTTTGGACCACTGGAGAATGAAGAGCAGGAGAAAACACTGTGGGACTCAAGGAACGATTGCTGTGCACAGTGCGAAAGAGCCGCTGCCTCCACCAAATCAGCCTTTCCTGGACAAACCTTTTCTTGCTACTGATGCTGCCAGATGGAAGCAAGAGACTGGAATGCTGACCCTCGAGCCACTCTAAGAGGGACACCTATGTGCCACCATCTTCTAGCTGCCACCTCCTTGCTCCACTTTCTGCCTGCTGTGTGCCACAGGGATTAAAAGGATTCTGGGATGAGGAAACAACAAGCAATTAATATATCTCTAGCACCCTTTAACACACATATGGCTCTTTCAGCTGCTCAGTGTGTGCAGGCCATGGAGAGATGGCAGAAGTTTAGTTATTAAGAATTACTTCAGCCCTCGTTAACACTGGCCTGGAATCCTTCAAAAGGGATTCAGACTCGTCATGAGTCACAGAGCACAGCTAATCCTTCCCAAACCTGGGGAGCAAGCAAAGCCTCACACCTGCCTGCACAAGACCATTTCCAAAGCAACGGCGCATCGTGAAGCACGGCTCCTTGGGGCTTGGCATTTCAGGGTCTGATCCCTCCTGGCTTGTCCTTCGCATGCTCCATACAAGCTACATAGCTCTCTGTGTAAACTGCTGCTGTCCCGTAGCGTGTTACAGCCCCTGAGCCGTGCAGGGGGTGTGGTGCAGGGCGGTGGGTTGTCTGAGACATTCATTCCTCTTCCAAGTGAATGGAGGACAGTAAATCAGAGCACTGCACGTTCTGCCATGTTTGTGGGGCTTTACAGCTACCAAAGTCTGCACACGGAGCAGGGACACTGGAGGAAACTCTGTCACATAGAGACTTTGCACATAAAAGACATTCAACCACTTCAACCATTAAATGTTAGCTTTTCTTCTCTATTCCCCATGTTACTAACAATCCAGCACAAACTGAAAGCAGCATTATTGATTTATTTGTATTCCTTAGCATCCTGCTTTCCTCCCATCTCACAGATTGTGATGACCAGGGTTGTGCCATGGCCATGTCCCACATTACCTGTGGCAGTCCCAGCAGTGGGGAGAGCGAGGAGCAGACACTCATTTGGGATTTTGGCAAGCCCAACTCAAACAAAATGAATAGACAGAGAAATCTTGTCAAATGGGAAACCTATCTCTCACCACGCAATAGTGAAGGATGGCAGCTGTGGGAATAAGTCATGAACCAAAGAATGCCCCACAAATTGACTGCTCTAGAAATGCTGAAAGGCACGAGAATTTATGGATGAAAAGACCCACAAAGTTTACTTTTACTGGAGAATCATTTGAAAAATATGTTTAGAGATCCCACTGTTGGTTCCATAATAAAGCCAGCTTACAAATAAACCAGCAATGAGCCTTAAAAACAATACTGGTTCATTTGAAAAGAATGCAGGGGCATGTAACACAGCCTGTCCTCCTCTCGTCAGAAAGGTGGCAGTGTTGCTTTGTAGTTGCTGGAGGAATTGTTACAGACTGAGATTTTTTTCAAATGAACAGCAATGTACCATAATATACCAACAAAATCTAAGGAATGACTTAATCTAATGAAATGTAAGATCAGAGCGATATGGAAACCACACCAAAGCCCTGGACCCAAGTTTTGTATAATTCAGCCAGACTAGGACACTTGTGTTTGCACACACACTCTTGGGTTTTCAACCAACTGCCAACTTTGTATTTGCTGAGAAAACAAAGTTTAAGTTGACCACCCAGCTATCTAAGAGATCCTGATAACACCACTCATGTCTACCATCAGTATCATAAATCTCTGATTTCATTATCTACAATGCACAAGGAGGCAAAAACACACACGGCATGGGTGACATGCCAGACCGGGTGCATGTTCTAACGTGACTACCCCGTCCGGTTTTACAGTGTCCCATACAGCACATGCAGCTGGTTTGTCTGAACATCCTCCCAGATAATATTCCCAGGGAGAACTTCACCTCTGGGAAGGTCAGAGAAAGCTCCTCGAGAACATTTTTTGACATTACCATTAATATTACAGTACATTATGGTCATTAAAAAAAAAATTACAAGTAAAGATACTCACTCACGAACACAGCATACTTACTATAAATAAAGCCAGTGAATAAAGGCATGAATATCCAGCAGAGGGTCTGATTTAGAAGTGACTGTCCCATAGTTCACCTTCACTCACCTTCACTCACGCTGAAAGTCCTCTGAGAAGCCCCTTATCGGTGCTTCTCCTAACTTACGAGACGGAGGCATGTTTTACTTGCAAACCCTCTGAGAGTGGCAATCAATTGTGTGGCTCTGGTTTTATTTCTCTGATGATGTCACTTTAAATACTTTTCATGTTCCATTTGTTATTTTTACTTCTAAAAATGACGCATTTCTTCAAATTCATTTTTCTCCAATTAGTCACGACTTAATGGAACAAAGTCAGCTGCCTGCATGTCAGAGAGAGTGTCAGGCCCATCCTCACTGCGATTATCACAGACGGACCCGCAAGAGCATCTAGAATATATGGACGGCATTAGGTACCTTGTTTATCCCAGATGCCCTTTTGGCTTCCTGCCCAAATCCTTTGCAGCAGGGCCAGGGCAGGAGACCCAGGAACTGCAGTTTTACCAAAATAAACCACAGACATAAATCGAAGACAATGAAAAACCAGGAAAAAAAAAAAAGCAACAGAGAGGAAGGAAGATGCGTTTCTCCACTTGCGGAACAGCCTCTGTAAGAGTAAAGCCGTGACAGCTCTACGACCCCTTGAATATTTTGCTTGCATGCTGCTTCCAAACATTTAATGCAAAACAGTCTGTGGCTACGGCTTGCCGGAGAGAGAAGTTTTAAAAGAAATCTCAACATTTCCCCTACCTGATCTGAACTTGCTCCGAATCAGCAAGGAGTGCTCAGACCCCAGGAGTGTCATGGTGACTCGGGGACCAGATCCAGACGCCCCTCACTTAAACCATTAACTTCCTCCACAGAGAAAAGCCGACCAGACCACAGCTAGTGCTCAGGATTCATCCAGCTCTCCTGGACTCTCTAGGTGCTTTTACAGCCGGCTGGCAAGAAGCAGCAAGTGGCTTTGAAAGTTTTGGTCCCATCCAGCACTGACCCTCCACAGACACCAACTGCTCCCCCTGTGCTGTGTTGAACTAATTAACGTGGAGCTAGCGGGAGCCTCCTCCTGCCCGGAGTTTACTACCAGCAGCTGGGTGTCCTGGCTGATGTCATCGTCTAGCGGGGAGCAGCGACTATCGGAAAGGGTCTTAGCAAAGACAGAAGTTTGATATCTGATACTAATTACTACCGGCCGGTGCGCAGCCAATCAGGACGCTCCCCGTCTCGGCCGACTTTGGGAGCCACTCGGAAATATCAACAGAGCGAGGGCTTAACTCTTTGCAGCATGGTGCGAGGCAGGCCCCACGACCTCTGTCTCCCACGCTGGGGCAGCCAGTGTGGTGTGGGGCTCTGCGCGCCCCTAAGACGAAGGACGGGCTGGGGTCAGGGCAAGTGTCCCAGGCGAGGGGACGGCTGGGTGCAGGTCCTTGCACCCGAGTGCTGGGTTGGATGCCTATCCCATCAGGGAGCCAGAGGACCAGAGAGGACTTGGCTACTCGGGAAACGGGGCTGTGACTCTGGCCACGGCTGCTGCCCCTCGTCCGGTTCGTTTGGGTGCTGAGGCACAGAGCAGGCTGCGCCCTGGGCTGCACAGATCCTGGGGCTGCACGAGGAAGCTGAAAGTGAGCGCAGGGGTGTGCTCAGATGTTTCATCTGTGCTTCTCTCTCCTGCAGTGTAGGTGTTCCCAAAGCTGTGCTGCTCGGTGCGCACCTTTGTCAGTATGTGGCTGCATCCGTGGGATTAGCCACTTGAGATGCTCACATACACTGCGGCTCAGGTAGCATGTGCTGCAGGCACTCAGAACATGTCCTCTTGTTCTGTTACACACAGACACTCAGAATAATGCCAAATATATGGGATGGGGTTAATTCTTGACTTAAAGTTTCCTGTGCTACAGGTGAGCACAGTAATCCCAAAGACGCTGGGCAGAGCCATGTGCTGGACCTAGCTGCAATGGAGGATGCTTCTCCACCTACCAAACATTCTCTCAGAGAAGAAAAACTTTTTGCCAACATGCAAAGTAAAGAAATACAGATCCTTCAAGGCTTCCCCTCCCCAAGCCCACATCCGGTTCACTTGAGGTAAGTGGAAGAAAATGAACTGGTGGCACCTTCTAACTTGTAACATAACTGGTACAAGTCAAGCTAAGTCAAGGACAGGTCTCAGCTTCCCTGACACGTGGGTCTCATCTGGGAAGCTGCCTAAATTCCCACTACATCATAAATATCCACCTGAAAACTCCCTCAGACCTGGTTTGGGGTTTTATTGGTTTTGTTTGTTTGTTTGTTTGTTTTGTTTTGTTTTTAAATCCTATGGTTTCTGGGAAGCCCTCTTAAATATTTTGGCTTGGTGATAGGAATTTCACAGCTTCCAGACTTGTATGCCCATGTTGCCAGAGACCTTAGAAACCCGGTAACCACAGAAGCTCTCATTCCAGTAGTGCCCCACTTAAAGCTAAGTGCTGCGGTCCCTCACCCTCATGTAGTCCATGTGATGAGGCTGTCCTGAGCTGAGCCCTCTACCTGTCATGGACCGGACATGTGATTTCCTGGTCATGCTACATCTGATTAAGTCGATATTCCTTAATGACTGATGGGGAAGAAGTTATTGAAATAAATTAATCTCCAAGCATTGACCTGAGTCAGTAAACAGAGCCCTACTGCAGTGTCCAACAAGGTGGCCAGGAGGCTTGTTCCTTACTAATTTTTCCTAATGTTTAGTCCACTATGTTTGGAATGTCCTATCTAATGGAATTCTCCTCATAAGTAGTGTTCTCCTGAAACAAATGCCACCATTTAGCAGAACCACACCATGAGCAGCTCAAGGACAAGACAGGACTCGTTGACACTCCCAGTCTCAAACTGCACTTTCTGTACTTTTTGCATTGCAAACTTCTGTATGATTTACTGGCCCTGCTGGCCAAAGCACCACTCAGGTATCCCTGCTCCCTTTGGAGCCTGCTGGTTCCTAATGTCTTCTCCATCGTGCATTGGCTGGACCTGCCTGAGCAGGCTTTGGCCATACAGCGCCCCATGTGCTGATCCCACCCTGGATCTGTCCCTCTACCCCTTCAGGACTATCTGCAGATGTGATGGATGGGCACACGAGCTCCAGGCCTGATACCAAATGCTTGGAGGGGGCTGGCAGGACAGGCCTGCTCCCTGCTGCAAGGCAGTCTGCTGGGTGGGCTTCTCCCATTACCTCCACCACTGGCATCTCGTCTCTGCTGAGGTTCGTGCACAGAAGAGGACTTGTCGAAAGACCCCACCTCAAGGATATAGACAGTGCAGGAGCCTTCTGGGCCCCTAAAGCCCTTGAGTATCATAGTCTTCCCTCTGTCATGGAGATGCATTGCCCACTTAAATGATAAATGAAGACAAAGGACTTTTTTTTCTAGCATGGACTACTAAAATTATTAGTGGGTGAGATGGATAATTAAGAGATGTGGTCTCCTAATTTTTCAGAGCAGTCTGAAGGTGCCTTTAAAGCAGTGAATAAACCAGAACCAATTAAAAAATTCAGGTTTTGACTTTCAGAAAATTTTTCACATGGTCCCATACAAACTCAGAATTGTTTCAAGGCAGGAAGCAAAGTATTGTGATGAGTCAAAATCAGGAATACACAAGAAAAGGAAGTAGAAAGGTTGGGCAATGATCAACAGGGAAAAAGGGCAAGCACTATATTTATTACTTTTTTAGATGGGGTAGGGGCTGCAAAATGTGCAGCTGAAAAAGTAAACAGGTTAATAAAATACCAGAATGATCAAGAAACTGGTTCATGGCCTGCCTCAATTGGGGAGGATGGCCAGACAGTGGCAGATGGAGCCCATTTGATGTGGATAAACTCTTTACTTTTGTGTCAGAATGGAGGATGAACCCTGCAAACCTCCCAAGCACAGAAGCTTGGGAGATGGAGTCATGCAACGATCACAGGTTCCTTGAGCTTGAGTCACTGTGAGTGTGTACAGAGGTAAGTGAGTGAGATGGTATCTATACTTCAGAGTAAAGCTTTCTACTTACTTATTCAGTGACTTGTCATCCAGATTAATGCAGAAAGTGTGGTGTGATTTAGCAGGCACATCCCAGTTGATAATTTTCTAGGGATGTACATGGTGTCTCAGCTGGCAGACCTGACCTCCATTTTAATGGGATGCCTTCATTCCTCCCTACTCTTTTCTCAGGACTTTTTATTAACCTGCAGACAATTCCTGAGCATTTCCCCTGGAAGGCACATGTCAGATCAGCACTTCATATGGGAGGTTGTACTGGCCATGTATCCCAAGGTATGTAGGTACTTCTCCGCTGGCTGAAAGAGTGAGCCTGCTTCTGTCTGAGCACATTTACACCAGATATTTAGCTGTGTGAGGCACCCAAGCACCCCTTCACGCAGTCTGAGTTTCTCAGTGCCAGGGTTTGCTCAAAAGAGATGTCAGAGCCTGTCCTGAATGCCAGTGCCTGTGCAGGATTGCTAGTGTTATGGCTTTGCTCCCTCTTCCCTGGCATTACAAGCCCATGAGGGAATGGATAAGACTGTTGCAGCTTTCTTTAATTCCTTTTTCTTGTCAGCTACAGCCTGTTGGCTGCTGATAGTCCTTCCCCTGAATGCCCAGATCCCAACAATCAGCATTGGCACTCTGCTGAATGCCACCAAAAATGAAAGGGAAGAGCCGGAAGATTGAAGTGTTGACTGAGGGGCTCAAACTGCTGCATACGATCTCATCTAAAAACTCATCTCCTGGTTAAACCAGAATTTTCTTAGGGAGTCTGAGGAGAAACTCTATGTCAGCACAAACAACATCTCAAGATGATCTTGCTTAGCTGGCGCTTTTCTTCAGGCAACTCCCTGTCCAGGTGGTGTTGGAGCCACCACTCTGAGAGCACTGAAGTGCTTTTCTGAGAAGGCTATAGAAACTGTACCGGTCACTTTGGCAGTCACTAGACATGGGGCTGTCATTTCTCAAGTCTGAAGTGACCCCAGCCTCTCTTCCTTGAGTGGTAATTGCTAATGCTGGGCTCTTAACTGTGCAGATGCATAGACTGGTCATTTCTTTTCCCTGCTCCGTGTGTTATTTACATTTATTGATGTCAAATCTCATCTGATGTTTCATCTTTCAGGCATTCAGCATGTAGAGAGCATTCTGCAACTGTTTGCAGGAAGTTTTACTTCTAACTGCTTTAGTAATTTTGAATCATCAGCCCTTTTCCCTGATGTTTCTGCTGAGGAGCCCTCTCCTCGCACATGCTCCTTTGGCACTCCACAAACTACCTCACTCACAGGTGAAAAATGGCCATTTATTCCTATCTTTAACAAGTCATTAGTCCCTGGAAGGCTCTTCCTCTTCCCACCTACAAGGTTGGAGCTAGACATTTCTGAGGAGAAATCTCATTGAAAGGTTGGTGGAAACCCATAGCCACTGTATTCTTTGGCCCGCTCTTATCTGTACTGTCAGTGAATACTTCAAAGACTTTTGAGCAATTGGCAGGCATGATAACCCTCATACATAGAATTCCTCCATATTTCTGCTAAACCTATTCAACAAATTTACAAACTGGAATGAACATCTACTCATCAATAGTTCCTTGGGTCCTCATTGGAGCCTTTTGTAAAAATGAGCATCAGATTTACCACTCTTATCCACCCATGGCAGATAAGGATGTTGGGTCTCATACCATGCTTAGCAGCAGGGATGTGTTCCTTTGAATATTTCAGAGTTCTGCAGTACCCTGGGACTACCAGGTCACAGAAATTTGTTACTACTCATTTGACAAATTTATTCTAAAATCAATTCTGATGCTACTTCAACAGCTCCTTAATCACATTTGCAGGACAGACAGACCCCAGCGTACTACTGGCTCCAGAGATGTTATTAGCTGGCCACCATCCTTTCCACCTCTTGCTCTTCTGCTGGTGCTTTCAGTGACTGTTCCTCTCTCCTTGGGATGCTTTACATAGTATGCCAGTTGTTTATCCCAAATGAGGGCAATGCCCTGCCCTTGCCAATCCAGGCAAGTAAGGTGAGGTAAGTTGCACAGGTGCTTAGGGGAGAAGCAAGCCAGTTCATGAGCTCCACTAGGCACCCTATTTAGGTTCCTACTGCCACGTACCCACCTGACATCCTCTCAGAGAATTAACTAAAACCCAGTGTGTGGTTTACCACTCTGTTTAATGCAGAGATAAGCTTGTGATAGAATTAAGTGATAATGAAGAAAGCCACTTAGTCATATTGTTAAACAATGCCTGAGCCTGATTGGGCCAGGAGAAACTTCTGCTGCCTTGTGAACACTGTACACATGCTGTACCCACAGAGGTACCTCCATGGGGAGCAATGCCACAGGTTTGGCCTGGCTCTTGCAAACTGCTGCCTCTCCCTGCTAGGGCAGGTGTGGGAAGGGATCAGGCACACATGGGCTCTGATGGGAGGCCATGTTCTTAGTTGACCCCAGGCTTCTGAGATGGTGAAGATTCAAAGTCCCATGATGCCGATTCCAGGACCTGCTCTTAGAAATCCTTCCTCCCCTCTCCAAAACTGAACAGCCACAAACTATGCCCTGTAAAACCATGCCACTGACAAAGGCTGAGAGGTCAGAAAAGTTGAAAGACATTTTCTTCTCCTCCTCTCCCCTCCTCCCTCTCCCTTTCCCTTTCCTCCTGCAGGGAGTACCAGTGTCCAAGTCTTGCAAGCTCTCGGTTCACTGTCCACGCTTGTGTCTTAGGAGGTGACGCAACCTCTAAGAGAGGACTCATCTCCACAAATGACTCAGCTGCTGAATTCACAGTCCAGAGCTGGTGTTTCCCTATGCTGGTCATTACATGAGAGTCAGCCCTGACCACATGTATTCCTGATGTCCTCAGGAAACAGAGGTAAGTTTTCTCCCATAAACCTCAGACTAGAGGCAAGGAGGACAGGCACTGAGATCACACCACAGATACTGAGCCATTTGCCTGAAGGCAATCTGTCTTAGGTAGCCCAGAAATAGTAAAACCCTCCACAAGGTCTTCCTGTGTTTCCAGAGTTCACACTGCCCTCACATGTCTTGGATGTGTCTGCCACCAGGCACTGTGCTGCACCACAGTCACTCTTCAGCTCTGAAAAGGGCAGGCATCACGACCACTTGCCACCTTTCTTTGGAAGGTGAAACAGGCACATAGGTAGCAAAGACCACAAGGACCAGTATTGCTCCCTGTTCTCTACAGCACTGCTATAGGCATCTCTGCTGTAAACAGGGTCATACCGACTGCAGTGAGTGAAGGAGTGAGCCTTAAATACCAAAATAAATTAGTCATGGTAGGGAATTCCTTTGAACTGAGAAGTCACACCCCAGAGCCATAAGGATATCAGCTCTGTGTTGCTCACCAGATACCAGGAAGCAGTCCCTTCTAATCTTCCAGCACACCCTATTGTTTATGGTACTGATTTATTTTAAAGCAGATTGTTTGTTTCTGTGTAGATTTGCATCTGTGGGAAAAAGACCCAAATGAGCTGATGTTTCTGTGAGATCCCTCTGGGGACTTGGAGGGGTCAGTGTCTGACAGTGTCTGTGGCACAGAAAGCCAGACTCCAGCAGGTCTCAGGGCTGTGGAGCTGCAGCCCTAGGGAGGGATGTCTCCCAGACCCCTCCCAGGGCTGCACTGCCAGGTGAGGCTGGGGTCTGTCTCCTGCCCTCAGCCTCATGCTGAGGGAATTCACTTTGCCTGGCCCACTGCTCTGCCATTTGCTTTCTCATTGCACAGGAGATCCAGCTCTGCACCAGAGAAGACCTGCTATTTTACCCATGTACTGGAGCTACTGCTGGTGTTGATGCCAGCACAGAATGTATTTATTGGCATTGTCAACAGCAAACCCCTGAATTCAGCAAACTGAATTGACTGTTAGACTTAGGTTTGGATGTAATGCCAAGTAAGAGGTCTGGTAAACATTTTACAACTGTCCAAGCAAATGGTTCTTCCCCAAACCTGGTATCCTGCTAGTCACATCTGCTCAGACTGTCCTCTTCTGTAGGAATGAGCCCAGTTTGCCTTTGGCTTCTTCTCTCTAACACCTGGAAGCTCCATTTGGTGAAGAGCCCTCCTGCCATGGCCTTGTTTCTTGAATCTCCACAGCATGCTCTGGGAAGACAAATCTGATGGGATGAAGTCGTGACCCTGACTCTCCTCATCCTATGTGTAGGCTAGTGATAATTTGCTGCATGCTTGTGTAGCTATGCTGGCGAAGGTCCCATGGGGAGATACAGCTGTATTGGCACAGAGCTCCGTGCTGAATGTCCCCAGGCTGGTATAACACTGAATCCTGAAGGAGGGGGAAAGCTGGAGAGAGATTTGCCTTTACAAATATGTTGCTCAGGAGGAGTGCATTCTTCCATTCATAACCAATACAGCTGTGATAAACTGAGTGTAGGGCAGGCATTACAGGGAAACCAGTAGCCAAGGCTCACAAGGAGCTCTGGACATCCTTTGAAGATACTCACTGCCAGGATGTCATCACCTTGATAGAGAGTGGAAGAAGCAATCTTTCCCCAGAGGAGACTTTTACAATGGGCCAGGTGAACTGCCCATTAATGTGTCCAAATGATGGAGACAAGGATCACTGCACATCTGAAGTTAGGGCAGATATGAATCTCCGGCTCTGAGACTGCCCCAGCAGAGCTCCAGCTGTGCTGTCAGTCATGGTCTTTAGGAACTTGCAAAGAAATGAGCTTGTCTTTGCATGCCTGAGACTCAGCCCAGGGGTGAATTGCACAGAAAAGAGGTCATCTGCCTCTCACATGGCAAATAGTCAGGACCCTGTCCATGACCTGGGACAGACAGACGTTTTCTGAACAGGAGCTAGCAAAGCAGCAGTGTCTTTGTCACTGTGAAGCAGAGGTGATCTCTGGGGAATAGCTCAGAATGATCCTAGCTTGGTCCTAGCTCAGGACTTAGCCCAGAGCATGGTATTTCTTTGGTCAGGAAGCTATGAGCATGGACAGTCGCCCAACACAACCCAGTCCTTACCTTCTGATTGCATCAGACCCTGGTAAGTGCCATCACAGCAGCATTTGCCTACTTTGAATTTGCCACAGTCTACCAGGCATTTAACTGGTCTGTCACCTCCCTATCTCCTCATAGAGCTTGAGGGCAGGAATTTATGGTGAAGATGTCATGAGCTCTTCCCATTCTCAGAGCAGACAGGTCTTGCTTGGATTCGAGCTGTGAACTATTTATTACAGTGCTGCAAGCATCCAAGCAAGGTCCCTTAATTTATGAAAGTCCAGAAGATATTATGCAATTGACAACACGAACACAAAAATACTTCTGCACTTTACTAAAGCTACTATTAAGCTGCCTGATATTTTCATCATAATATTTACTTCTTTGTAAATATGCTAAATTCTCCAATTCCAATTCAAAACAGAGAGATCAGAGAATGAAAATAGGGAGATGACATAGCTGTTTAAAGATTATGTAAAATGTTTTTTACTAGCATAAATATTTGATTGTAAAACTTTGCCTGTTGTGTTTACTGAGCAGGGATGCGCAGTGAGTGCAGAGAGCTGCCTCAGCCAGGCACTGTGGTGGAGCCTGCCCCATGTCCCTGCCCAACCCTTCCCATGCGGTCCAGGCTGCGAGGACAGTGGATGCACTGACAGTCGCCCCTGTCTCGCTGGCTCTGGGCAGTGGGCAGAGTGGGGAGCTCACTCTTGACACACTGACTGGTTCTTTGGCTTCAGTGGCTGCAGCCAAGTAGCCATCATCTCCAGGAGTCTCAGGGCAGGGTGGATCAGAGGGAGTGAAGGAAGAGTTAAAGGCTCATAGTCTTAGCCTGGTTTGAGGCTGGGGAGGTCAGCGGGAGGAGTGATGCTCTTGATGGGGACTCTGGCTTGAGCACAGCTCTAGGGTCAAGCGGGCTGCGCTGGCAGGAGTTCAAGGCACTCGAGGACCTCCTCTGTCCATGCAGACCAGGGGGAAGAGCCAGGCTAGACATGGCCCATGTTGTCCAGAGGCAGCAATGGTGTGGTCTGTGGGATGGAAGATGCCAAGAACTGCCTCCTGACTCATGATCATGGGGGGACACCAAGGTCAGGGCACTGCTCTTGGTGGGAGGATGAGCACAGCAGCACCATGTGCTCTGAATGTGTCCCTGGTACAGACCCACAGGTGGTGGAGGGTCTTCGCCCCATGTTCTTGTGGGGAGGTGATGGGGAGGAGGACTGGGGACAGGCTTTGCTGATTCCCTGCAGGCAAACCTGAGGGAGCCGTACGCTGAGTGGGACTGCATATTTCAGTGTCTCACAGCTGGGGCAGGCGAATTTCTATTTTAATCCACTGGAGATAACATTTTGGGGATGGTTTCCCAATGGAGCTGGGCAGGGATGGCAGAGTCTGGTGACTTGCTCCCCTCAGGGAACTTCTCTAGCACCCACGGCTGCTCTGATGTCTCAGGCCACAAGCAATGTGCTCTCTGGTGCTGAGCTCCTGTTGCAGTGGTGCCTGGGGTAAGCCTCAAATGCCGCACTCCAGGAAAGCAGGGACTTACTCCCTCTATCCTGCAAGTAACTCGTGCATAGTGCAAACCAAGCCTATGGTTGGTTGCCTGTGTCCTTCCTCCTGCATCCCTCAAGCTTCTCCTCCTTCTCATCCTCCCTTGAGCAGCCAGCCACACAGGTCACCCCAGGCAAGAGTCCAAGCGTGCCTTCACATCCCCAGACCATGCTGTTAGATACGTTCTATGTGCTGTCTAGGCTGCAGTTTCTGAAGGGATGTCACAGTGAATGAGACAGTTGCTGCGTGCTGTAACTGCTTGGCTCTCCTGCCTTTAATGCCAGCCAAATGTGCGCTCCTTTTGGGCAACCCTCACCCTGCCCCAGCTTGGGCAGCACGTGTTGCAGCAGCATTGGTGCTCAGGAGTCTCTACCAAAGTATGAGAAGGTAAAGGCTGGGGCTGGGCTGATACCTCTACAAGCAGGGCTTCCCAGCCAGCCGGTCTTGTGCAAACAGCTGCTGGACCAGTGTAGTGAGCAATAAAGAGCACGTGAGCCTCCAGCCTGAGCTGGTGCATTTTGTAGCAATGATGAATGAGCCTTTGGCTGCTTGCTGGATGGCCAGTGCAGGCAGGAAGGGTTTTTTATGCCTGGCCTGGCTGCTCCAAGCTCTGGTGGCTTGGTGGCTGGCTGGAAATGAGGGAGAGAAGCAATGGCAGTGTCAGCATCACCACCAGAGGCCCCAGATTACATGCCTTGCTGACCTGTGTCCCCTCCTTCACCCTCTGCTTGCTGAGTGCTTGCAGAGAGATACTCGGCAGCACGCGGGTGTCCGGAGGGGCTGCACAAGTCCCATTAGTCCATGGGAGCAGCTTGGCAGCCAGGCAGTGCAGAAACAGTTAGGGTAACAGACCCAAGGAGGATGTGCCTGAGCAGGGCAGTGCATCCCGAGAGCTGTGGAGGCTCCGCAGGGCCCCGGCTGGTGGAGTGACCTGGCTTCTGTTCCCTCTGCAGCAGGAGTTTGGGCAAGTCACGTCTCCTTTTGGTTTCCTTATCTCTAAACGGCGGTAATGAGGGTAACCCCTTCGTAAAGCTCTTAGAAATCTCCCACCGAGCAGGGCCAGATAAGAGCTGTATTGTTATAAGCCCTGCAGCAGCTCCAAAGCTTGAGGTTTTGCTATAAAGCAGCCTACCCAGCCCTACCTCTGCTCTAACGATGCAGGAGAGCGGCAACGAATTGAACATTTCCATGCACATCCCTCCCTCCTGCCCACTAAACTATCTTGACACAGCCACTTGTTTTGTGGTTCAGCTGTAAATAAGGAGCATGTTTTGGAGGGGGTGTGTGTGTGACAGGCACTAGCGAGCGATACGAAGCAAAGCTGGGCCCGGGTTAGTGGCGAGCAGAGCTAAAGCCCCAGATATACATTGGATGGGCTGGGAGCATTATGTATTTCTGGAATGCCTTCTGGTCTTTATTAAAATGAAACCACAGCCAGCCCAAGAGAGCTCATCACCCAGGCACGGGGCCAAGTATAAGTTACTTCTACAAATATTTATTTAACCATATCAATGACAAACTCTTTTGTATAAATGTTTTTATTTAATCATAATTTACCAATTATTTTAAATCAATTGTTTGCCTGGTTTCTAAACACTAATCAAGAGGCTTGCATTAGCATTACTCAGGCGGATTAGATGCATTATTTCACTCAAGCTTGTGCCATTGCTTGCCTGCCTTGGCCATGGAAGAGGATGCAGATGGATCCCAAATTTCACTCAAACTGTCAGATTCCTGGAGGACCATGCCTGCGGCATTGCCAGCCCTCCCCACCCAGGTGACCTCTGGGCTCAGATGAGTTCCTCAGGCACAGGGACACACAGATGCTGATCCCATCTGAGCCTCTCAGGACAGGACTTTCCTTTGGTCTCCCTGGGCTAACAGTCCTTGCCCTCAAGGAGGTGCTGGCCCCATCACAGATGCTTCAAGTGCCCTGCCATGCCACTGCTCACCCCTCACACCTGAGCCTGGACCTTTCACCAGGGTAGGAGAGGTTCCTCAGTGTCGCCTCAGCCCAGAGTATCTGGCAGGAATATGTGAGTGTGGCCACGGTGGTTTGGGGCAGAACAGGAGCCTGTGAATGATGATGTGTGTTTCCCGTGTCCAACACCCTGCTCCCAGCCCTCCGAGCTCCCTCACCTCCTCAGGAGCATCCTGGAAGGCTCCCAGCTCCCAGGCATCCTTTACCCCAGCTCCCTCACACATGGACCTTCTCCAGCCCAATTCTCCCACCTCCATTCCTGAGATTAGACAATGCTTGAAAACAGAGAATCTGCAACTTCTGCAGGGCTCTGCCTCCTCCAAAGCACCACAAGATGCAGTGAGGGCATGGTCTGCACCCAGCAGAGCTGCTGGGGAGATGGACGCTGTCAGGGTCCCTGGGGGCTGGCACCCATCAGTGTGCCCTGAGGGCCCTGTGCATTGTGGCCTCTCACACATGGCAGCCTTCAGGGAGCAGCTAGTCCTGCACTGCCGCGCAGACGTGAGGCAAGAGCAGGAATCTGCTTGGTGCGATCTGCCTGTGTTGTTTATTTATAAGATTTCAGGCTGCTACTGTCTTGCACCTTGGCTCACTGCTCCGCAGCGCCTGTTGTAAGCACCGGGTCTGCAGGGAGTTCTCTGTTCATGCACATATCTGTTCATCATCTGCGGCAGAGACTGCACGGTTTACAGCATGTGGGCTGCCAGCTTCCTGAGAATACCGATTCCCCCTGTAGCCCTCCATAGGATAGCCGTCCTTCTGCTGCAAAAATCACCCCCCGCTAGCCTTTCACCTGGGGTATCTGAGACGTCTTCCTCCATCGGTCACTCTCTAATCAGAAATGGGAGCTGTGTTGCCGTGAAGCCGGGACAGCTGGTGGTTAATTCTGCTTACAGCAGCCCCACCAAGTCTCACTCTTCAATCAGTTTAGGCTACTCAAGGAGGACAGAAAGCAGAGACTTTTAAATTCTCCTAGCTGGGGAGGGATACGGAGGTGCCAAGGTTTGCAAAACACAGATTTGGAGATGAATAACCTGAGCAAAGACTTTGTTACAGTGCTGCAGCAGAGATGCAAAATGTCCAAAAAATTTCTTCCAAGATAATAAAACCCAAATAAACAAAAAGAGAAACTGGGGCAAGTCTGATGTAACCATGGGGCTTACCTACTATTTTAAAGATTATGAAAACAGAAATCAATGCTAGGTATAACCTTTTACCATGTAAGTAGATGTTTTTTCTGAATGATGAGAAATAGACCTGCTGCTAGAGACAGAGCAGCATTGCTTCAAAACACGTAGCTATATGCCCCTGTTCTCTACAATGAGAAAACATTAAAGCAATGGTAACAGGGAGATTCCTACTGTTGACTTGTAAACAAACAGGAAAGTTGTTTGGACAGGGCTCTGAAATGCTGTGTAAACATAGACCTAATGCTATAATGCAGATGAAGAGGAAACTCTTAGAAATAAAATCACTTCACACACTGCTCTAAAAAGCCTTTTCCTGTCCATTCTAAGGGAAAATGAACCAAAAGGAGGTGTCTGTCCTTGTTCTTTACATTACCCTATTTCTTACAAATCTGTTTTTAGAAATTAACTTTGTTGTTGTTGTTTTTTTCCTTGAAAGTATTGAGGGATATTCAGAGCCTCGTGTTTCTGGATGAGAAGGAAGAGATTCTGTGAGAACCCCACACCCGACCCATGCTGGCTGTGAGAGGTGATTCTGTCCTGTGCTGGTGGGAGGTGGCAGTCCTGAGACAAGCAGGGGCTGCCTTTAACCCCCTGCTCTGTTGTAAGTAGCAAGACTGCTGTTCTGTGAGAGCCGCATTCATTCTTCCCAACTTGACTCTAAAAATTAGATGCAGAGTGCAGCTTTTAGGTCTCCTGCAGAGGCAAAGGACAAAGCAGGTGCTGGCAGAGAGCCATCTGCTCTGCTTATCTTCCACCCTGAGCTCAGACTGGGAGGAGCTGGTCTTTGGAGGAAACACTCTCTTTCCATCAAGCAGAGAGGAAGCCTAGATGACAGCCAAGACTAGATTCTAACTTTCAGATAACTGACGTGAGAGGAGATGAATCCCACCAGATGTGGCCGAGATCAAACGGCAGAGAGGACAGTTGGTCACTGGACAGCACAAAAATATGAGTGTAGAGGGAATGGACTTGTGGGGGCCAAAGAGATTCCTGGTAAACTGAGGGTAGTGCAGCAGCACAGTAGGAAAAGAGCAGATCTGAATTCATGGGAGGCAGAGATGCAAGCAGCACTGAAGAGTGACATTAGAAAGCATGCAAAATGGGGCAGGAAAACCTGGTGGTACAAAGCAACTTAACAAGCACCTGGGCTGAACACTGGCACAAACCCTGTTCTGCCCTGTCCTCACCTTCCCGTCAGTCCTCTTCTAAAACCCTCCCCAGGTGGCCAGCCAAATCTGTGTAGATCTATTATGGAGTTACGGTGTTTATGGTAAAAGCATGAAATCTGCCAGTCTTAGGATGTGACTTAACAAGACCTTCAGATGTGGAGCTGTTGCCAACTCGCACCCTGTTACCTGGGACAACATGGCAAATACCATCTTTTTATGGCTGTGTGAGGGATGTATTCCTGGTTGTGGTTCAGTGTGATCTTATCACTGGCAGAAAAGTTTAATGTTTACTGTACAATTACAACCTAAATTGTGTCATTTAATGTCAGTGTCCCTTTGTGGGCCTGGCACAGAGAGGACAACATTAGGGGTTGTCCCATCTGGTGATGGGATGGTTTAAGTGGATGTGAGCTTGGTGAATAGATAGCAGGGCATTGAAAACAGACCAAAGTGGCTTCCCTCAAATGCCTAACTCTCTCTTGAATGTCTCTCTTGTCTTATGTGGTGTAGTAGGCTCAGCACATCTCTGTCAGTCTAGCCTGTGTGCCAGATGTCAGTAGGATGGTGAGGCTCTGCTGGAGTGTGTGCCAGCTTTAGCCACTGTACAATAAATCTGGAGTGTCTTGTACAAAGTAATGTGCTGTCAGTGTGTCTAATGAATCTAGGTCTCCTTGGAAAAGGCCTTGGAAAGTGATCCCTGGGGCTCTCTGCATGGGATAATACTAATAACACGTTGGGGCTGTTCACATCTAAGGTATGACAAACCTTTGTACAGTGCATCCAGGTACACTCAGAAGGCTCCTACGGGGAAATATCACAGCCTGTAAGACATGACATTTTTTCTTGACCAAGCTCACAAGCAAAATAAAGTGAAGAACACTGAGGACAGTGAGGTTCTTGGTCCACTGCAACATCTAAGTCTGTTCAGTGCTGATGACTGCAGGAACCAGATGCTCCAAAGGGATACAAGAGTTTGAAGCCACAGTAAGAAAAAGAAACTGCCTGAAAATGATCTGCAGGACAGACAAAATCAAATGAAAGAGGTGTCTTTCATGAAAGAAGTACTTGTTCAGGTCAGGGACAACTGTAGAAAAGCGGATGTGCTGTAGGACATTTATTCTGATTTAATTCTGTCTCAACAGTGGGCCTCACGTCATGCAGCTTCAGACCCCTAATCCCAAACTGGTCATCCAGGCACATCTGGAAATGTTAAATATACTGGGGAGCAAGGAAGGATTCCTGGGTTCTCTATTCGTTTTAGGCTGACTATTTACATAAGATACTTTTCTTATCTTCTCTAACTATTTATGGTTTTATTTGTATGTTTGGGACCTAGACATATCCCACTATGCTTCAATAAATCTGAAATATCTTTGTTGACAAAAAAAAATGTCGTCTGCTATTAATGAAAAGAAGGTAATCATTGTATTGAGTTGCTTGTATAATTAATATTCTAGTAAATGCTCTCTGGGTAGATGTTGACTCATATACATTAATTCTTAATTTTTATTTCTTTTTTTAAAAAAAAGTTAAGAATTAGATGTTTTAGTCTGAAGGGTATTCATAGTATGAAAACTAGGAATAAACCAGGCAAAATAGATCTTCCTTCCAAAAGATCTAATATTGTCACTAGCACTCCCCGGCACATAGGTCAATACAAATGTAAAAATGACTTTCAAATGCCTGCCATGACCAGGATTGCTTGTGCTGGTACATGAAGGCGATGGGGTACAAGAATGAGCCGTCTGGCTGATCAGATCACCCATGTGGTTCCTACCTGGAGTTTCAAGCGTTAAACCCCAAACAAGCACCCTGCCACCAAGCTGGGGACCAGCACCCTAGACCTGACAACAGGTAACCTGGGCAAAGCAGTGACAGAGGGGTGGTTGTGAGTGAGGGGAGCATGTTAAAAGTGACAAATTACAGCAGGAAAAAGAAATCACATCTTTTTTGTTGAAGGAAGGGGATTCTGCAAGTGATTCGGTGTTTTTGGGGGGCTGAACACAGGTAGTTTCATCAGGTTGCCAAGCCGGGTGATTTAAATACCTCCTTCCTAGCCTCTTTTAATAAAACTGTCTCTGAACATGTCCAGTTTCTCCAGACAAAAGCTATGGAGGGAGCTTCGCAGAGTCCTTGGATTAGTGTAAAATGAGATTTACTGTATTCCCTGCAAGCGGCAGCCAGGGTGCCTTCATATCGAAGTGGGGGTGGCAGGGGCAGCCCAAAAGCCTCTTTTCTGGAGTGGCTCCAGAACTAATGGTGCAGAACATGATGGTGTGGAACGATGCAAAACAAAGGTGTCCTCAGCCCCGTCCCCATCACATGGGCTCAGAGGGGTGAGCTTGTGATCTCCGGTACCTGGCCCTATTCGAAATGAAAATAGATAGGCTCTGCTCCTTTAATATGCCTTAAATATTCTGAAAATGAAAGGAGGCAGGTTAGTTTGATTTCATTTACTCTGAGGTTTTATTTTAATGTAGGTTTGATAACTAAATGGAAAACAAATGTGGTGCATTAAAGGGAGGCGGCCCAGCCCAGTGGCGGGAACAGGACCGGTGCAGGAACATTTTTCTAAAGATCCCTTCTGGAATGTTATTTTGAACTCTTTGAAACAGCAAAGGTTTTTAGACATTGTATGTTTTGTTAAGTGTCCCTCGGGAAAGCTGGGTTTAAAATTAGTCAAACTCTTTCACTTTTTTAAACTCTTCCCTAAAATAGTTGATATAAAATTTGGTGGGAATTCTGCTGAGAGCTTAAATTGGCTGAAACAGACAACCTAATGGAAATGACATTTGGGGAAAAAATGTAAAAAACCTGGTTTTCTTTCTGGCTTCCAATGACATAATCGGGACATGGCAGGACTGCCTGCTCCTCTGAGTGTGGCCCTGACCCCGGGGCTCTGGTCACCAGTTTCCCTCGTATGGGAGAAGGAGGAAAGCAGCTGGGAGAGAGCTAAAAGAGGGACATGACTGCTCTGGTACAGCACTGCCCATCTTCAGTTGTATTCCTCTGTGGGCTGATATTCACCACCCTTGGAGTACATAATCTGGTGAGCAGGCCAGCAAACATCCACACCTCTGTCCAGAGATGTGTGGTAGAGCTGTTGCCCTCTGATGAGACACCTGGCTGGTTTTCATGCTTGGGAAAGGAGGGACAGACAGGTTTTGGCCTAAAAGGAAATATGGGAGAGTTCTCTTGGTGACACCCAGTTCAATGCTGTGTGGAGGTCTCCAGCCCAGGGACACCTGGCTCATCTTCCTGGTGGTCACATCATCACAGGTGACCAACATCTTTGTGATAGCTCACATCACATTCCCAAGGGACCTGTTTCTGGATGAGACTGTGTGACCCTGCCCTCACTCACCTAGGTCCAACAGAGGGAGACAACTCCTCTGACTGCTTTCCTCACCATGGGTGTCAGATGTGCAGATTGCTATGGGCAGCCTGGGTGTCTGCTCCATGCCCTGGTCCTGTTGATTTTCCATGGGGTGTGAGGAAGGTTTGTGCTGGCAGTACACACCACTCCTCCATGAGCTCCTCCCTGCTCAGCAGTGAGCTGTGACGGTTCAAAACGTGCCCCAGAAACACATCTGGGACCTTTCCCAAACCGGTAGCTTATTTACTCGAGGCATTTTGTCACTTGGGGAGATAAAGCTGCCTTCACACACCTCAGGTTCCTCTCAGCGCAGCTGGGAGATAAGGGCTGAGGGACGCTGGCTCCTACTTGCCATGAACCTTGGAGGATTTTGAGGAGAGGCCTCTTTGGGAAGCCACCTCTGCTATCGCTTTGACAGGTGTCAGCTGTGCTTTGAGCAGCCAGCCGCAGACAGAGATTAGCCAAATGTGTCTCCTGCCCAGAGTGCTCAGGCTCTCCAGGCATTGTTTTAAACACAGAATGGGAAAGGATTTTGAGCTGAGATAGGGGGCTTTATTCAGAAATGGTCTGACCTAAGGACCTCACTATCAGCATCCCCAGCAGCCATCACAGATGGGGTCCTTTCTGAGAGGGGTCTAGATGATAACAAGGAGGAGGGGCTGTTCTACCATCACAGACCCCAGTTTACTGCGTGGAGTGCAGGGGATGAGATTGTCCTTTGCAGTCTGCTTTCTGATCCCTGAGGCGTGCCAGAGACACAGCCGCACCAGAGCAGCCACTTGGGAAAGCGGTGATCCCTTTGGAGAAGTAAATTTGGGTGAACTCTTGCTGTGTTACTAAGAAGACACCTTATTTGGGGGATATCCACATGCCTATGGAAGTTATATCAGCCAGACAAACAGGGACTTCCACTACGCAATCACAGCCATAAAAGTTAGCCCTGCCCTGAAGCCTCCTACCTGCTCCTACATGCATGCAGAGCATGGGAGCATGGCCTGCGAGCAGTGGAGTTCAGAGGATGTGCGATATGGCTGTGGGCAGAAGGGAAGAGATGAATCAGTGTGTGGAGAGCAGGTTCTTTCAACGATGGGGCAGGGTCCTGTGGAGAAAGCAAGGACTGTTCAGGGGGAGATCAAGAAGTAGCCAAGAACACAACATGCTGATGGCAGGTGTGTAGGGCCACTGGTTTCTGGGGGTGGTGGGTGCACGTCAAGTTGGAGAAACTAGTTTAGGAGACAGAGTACTGGTTGGCACCGATGCTCAGGGAACCTTCCTTTGTCACCCGCCAGCCTCAGGGAAGTCCCTCTCCAGCAAGTCACTTCTTGGCCCACTTCCTCTCCCACAAGGGCTTTACTGAGATGCTAAATTCTTCTGGATAGGGGGTGTCCCTTGTCATGGTCTGTACAGCTCACATCCAAATGCCTCGTATTCTCGTTACCTCATTGTAGATGGCATTTTTCTGGAATTTGTGCACTGTTGCCTGGCCAGTCAGATCTCCTGAAGCACTGTGCATCTTTCCACAGGCTTTTGCTTACCAGGCATGCCCAATCTATAGGTCGTAGTGCAGAGTCAGGCACAGGGGAGGCACGTATTCTGGGCAGGGCATATGTATCCATGGTATGCATCTATTGTGGGGCCCATTCTGGTAGCACTGAAAAATGGCATTCCTCATGGTACCCACATTTTCATGCCAAGCTAAACTTTCTTGTCCTTTTCAGAGATATTTATAGATGGGAATCTTGACAAGAATGAGTTTCTGTTTTGGAAGGAATAGTTTTACATATTACTAACTCTGATTTGAGTGTGTGTGTGTGCACTCAAAGGTGCAAGCAAGTGACAAAAACATCACCTAAAGAATGTGATAAGTTAATCCCTTGGGGCAATGATGAGGAAAAATGAGACAGTCTTTAAACTGGATGCTAAACAACTTGACACAAGCAAATACGCTCCTCATGTTCTGGATGGTGTGTGGGGCCAAGGAAAAAGGGCAGGCGCTGCTAGTGAAACTGGCAGGGTCTCATTGCTGCATTGCACTGGTGTGTGTTGTGAGCAAATAGAGCCATGCTCGCAAGGGAACCCTTGCTTCCACACTGAAGACTGCTCATACCTCACTGAAGCATTATGTGCTTAATTCCAGTGTTTTCCAGAAAGGAATTGGTTTTTTTTTTTTTTCAGAGGAAAACTATTGGCCAAGAGGATTATGTAAAGTTGCCCTCAATTAGACTCACTAATATCTCTGAAAGGCACACACATCTGTGCTGTTATGGGAGGACAGGTTGACTGGGGGGACAAGCCATTCCAGCTTGGAAAGAGCGGTATTTCTCAACAGACTTACTGGAGGGTTTTCACCATTACCATAGTGATGAAGGGGACAACGAGTAGGCATGATGGTAATGACCACATATGCATTCCTGGCAGTAGCAAATTTTGGGAACACAAGATGGCAGGCATGTCCTGCAACCCCTCCCCTCACTGGCTGCCTGTCTCAGTCCCACCTCCATGCCTTGGATGGCCAACCCCTTTGACTTTCCTTTCTCCAGATCCTGAATACATCCATGCATTTCTACCCCCAGGTGCTTACAGTCTCTCATCCTGCATGCTAGGGTTGGAATAAACTCTTAAGTCTCTTCAGACAGAGGTTGTCCTCCAGAAGGCAGTTCCATAGCATTATGAAGGCAGCAGGAAGGTCTGACAAAAAGCAGTGCAGAACTGTTGAAACCAACTGAATGGTACCCAAAGCTGTGCATGATTTTCTGCTTGTTGATGAATACAATCGCTTCCTTCAGCAAGCAGAGAAGTGCATTACCACTATTAGGTTGCTGTGGTGGACAGTTCCCATCCCTTCTTGGCTGCACACCAAATGACCAAGAAAAAAATCTGTGCTACAGCCTGGGAGAAAAGAAAGAGATTTGGTTTTCCCTGCTTGTGAAAGTGTCTGCATCTTGACATGAGCTGGGATGAAGAGGAATTCAAGGGACTTGTCCCTCCCCAGAAAAAAAAGAAAAGAAAACCAATTGCTTCAAAGTATTTTGACTGCAGATTGTATATGGAGCAACTAAATAAAGAATAATGCAACACAAATAGTGCAGAAAAGAAAGAGATGTGTAGAACAATGTTTAGAAGCCCAGAATAAGGAAAGGAGGCTTCAGGCACCCATGTTTTATCTCTCAGGTATCAAACACACACTGGTAGCCTCCAGGGGTCAAAACCTTCTCCTCATGAGGTAAAATGCATGGCTGCACCTGCAAAGCAGAGCTTCAGCATGGATAAGAGACTGCTTTTTGGGAATCTTGCCCAGAGCAGGGCACTTCTCATACTCCTCAGGAATTAATGAGAAGCTGCTGTAGTAAAAGTATGGCAAGTAAGGTTTTCTCACCTTCCTTCCAGGTAGACTAGAGCCAACTTTGGCATAGTTCTGCTACTGCCTGGTTAGCTGAACAGTTGCCTCGTGTCTGTGGTTAGCTCTGAGTATCTGCCCAGAGCAGATAATACAGCTTCTTACCTTCAACAATTTCCACTCTTTCTTCCCCCCTTGACATTTCTCTCTGGCCTAACATAAAACTTTGTGACTTAATTAAATATCTCGAGGACTCTGGAAAGGTCTATGAAAACCATTAGCATTATCCTGCTGACCTTCCTACTTGGTTTTAGCGAAAATTGTGTGTTTATAGTTTGGGTCACCATCTTATAGCTTTTAGCACAGGAGGACTGTGGTCCACAGCAGGTGCCACCTCACATTATTTAGAGGTGCTATAGCAGTATCTCCAAGGCCATTGACACAGTTTGAGAATAGCCAACTCCTGGCAGCAGGGACCACTTCTGCTCAGAGAAGACAGCCTCGCTAAGAACGATGGTGCTCCTTACAGACAATGTCAAATTTGGCCCAGTGTGACCTTGCCTTGTAGTCACACACAGTTGTCATCTCCTACACTGCTGCCATTGCTTCCCATGAAGGGTGAGTAGTCTGTGCAGCTACTGTACTATTTGCTTTTACCCCAGCAATAACCAGACAAGTATGAAACAAGAACTACCTGCTCTTACAGATGCCACTATCTTTAGAAAACCTTCCCAAGAGAAGGAGTGGACTGAGCTTTCCAACACCCACTCTGGCAGGACAGCAAATGGCATTCAGCAAGGGGTGCCTACCTGCATTTTACAATACCTGCCTGCACTGCAGGTACTGTTGATCCGAGTCAAGCATCAGTGAACCTCCCAGATCTCCATGCACTGGATCATGGTGGTGATGACTGAGCAGGCTGCTGGGCTGGGGCCATCAGCTCCAGGCCAGCGGCTGGGGCTGAGCTGGGGCTATGCTCAGCTGTGTACTTATGTACCTCATATCTTTTGCATCTCTGCTCCAGATTGCTGTAGACAAACCCTTAGAAACACAGTTCAACCACATTCCCACTGCAGTTCTGCAGAGCCCAGCATTTCTCAGCAGGAATGTGACACAAAGATGGACACGGCCCGATCTAGCTGCTGCACTGACCAGTGTGTGGCACAAGTGTGTGTACTGCACTACCTGGTGCCCAGGAAAGAGGTAACCACCTCTAATCCTTACAATAAATCTGCATTTGTAGCACCTTGCATGTGACTGCGCTTGTCGCCTACTACAGAAAATGACAGGAACACTGTGTCCCTACGAAGTGGGGATGTGGCAGTGTGCTGTTCCCGGCATACCAGTCCCAGTGCTGTGCACTGGAATCTGGGCAGGGCCACTGGGGGACATCTTCTGTTGTTGCCAACCTAAGAGCAGTCGTCTCTGCCAGCTGTGTGTGCTGCTATGAAAATGTTGGTAGTTTGTTTTTAGAGCATCTGGACACCTGCAGATCAGCTTCCCACCAGTGCTGTTAACAACTTCTGATGTCGGCAACAGGGACTCAGTGACAATTCATTCAGACCTCTGGAGCGCACAGTTCCCCAGGCCACATAAATAGTCATGTGGTGATAGCCTGAACTGGTGAATTTAGGATCCCTTTTCCCAGGTTCACCACTAGTTATGTCATTCTTGGTCTACATATCCCACTGTATTTCCAGGGACTGCCACAAGCAAAGCAAATTTAAGTACACAGCCAGTGTGATGGGGCCAGGAGTCTTCCAGAGCTTTGAAACAGGGCTACCAAGCTGTCCTTTTCTTCATGAGTACCCCATGTAGCAAAGGGCCTTTAAATACAAAATTATTTCAAATAAAACCAGGAAGTACAACGTAAGACAGAGTGCAAATCAGCAGGCTTTGCAAACAAGATACCCTTGATCCACTGTGCCCTGACTGGGAGGTCTCTTCTTCAGATTTGCTCTCCAAAGGGGGAGCCTTTACATAGGAGAAGAAAACAGGAAGGGATGTTCAAGTTCAGATGAGGATGGGCACAGTTCCCCAGAAGTCTCCATTTCATGCCCCCCCCCTCCTTCATCCCCATCCCCAGGGATAGTGTTGGACATCTCAGACAATAGACACAGGAAAGACGTAGCTGAAGCAATCCTCTGGGGAAAACCAGCCCTGGAAATGGGAGGCCAAGATGCCAGCTTCCCAAGCAAGCTAAGACACAGCGGCAGCTCTGGAATGCATTTCTTATTATAATCCTAATCATGGCTTTTATTGGTCTGTATTTTTGTAGCTATTTCTAATATCACAAATATTTGCATTTCCCTGATTTTCTGAGATCCATGACAAATTCTCAGCTGCCATCTGCTCACAATACCATCTCAGAGAGTTTACGCAGCTGAGTGGGGAACCACGCAGATCCTTCAACCCCTTGGAGGACCTATGCCAGACATGCAGTGGGGAGTCCCGTGATGTAGGACTCATCTTCAGCCTGTCCTGCAGAGGCCCATCTGGATATTATCCTCTTTACTGACATACACTGGCGGTGGGTAAGGCTGGGGCAAGAGACAGGTCCTGACCCTGTCCTTCAAATATAGCTGGGCTCTAGGCTTTTGGCTGTGAGACCTCTCCTGCACTGAGATAGGCCTGCCTCCTCTTCTGGAGAATCGAAGGTCCATGGAACTCTCCCCCTTACCAGGGAGGAGTGATACACTTGCAGGAAAGAGGTGATTGAATCCCCTTCAGAGGCGATTTGACACCAGAGCTGGATCTCACCTGTGTCTCCAGTAAAAACCCAGAAATCACGACCTGGCACTGTTCTGTTACAAACTCTTCCCTTGAGTTTCCAAGATGGGATGCTCAGCCAGCTCTGTCAGGAGGTCCACCTCATCAGGGTGGATGCATCAGGGGTTTGGAATCACCTGCCTGAGTGCCTCCCTAACACTACTCAGGATATAAAACCTGCTCTGAATCCTTCTAGCAAGTGAAATGTGCCTTGGCATATAACACAGGCAGAGTTTGCAAGGCACGGATCACCTGAACAGTGCTTAGGCTGTGGGAACCGGCAGCGGGAATGCTGTCAGCCCGCAGCACAAAGCAAAAGCAGCATGGTGACTCAGGCAGGGAGCCACTGCTGCTTTTCCAGCCTCCCTCGCTGATTTGTGTTCCCGTTTGCACTCTCTGCGCAGCAGCTGCCTGGGGCATCCCACGCTGACAGAAGCAGCCTGGACCCGCCTGCTCCTGCAGCTCCTGCTAAAGGGGGATTTTCCTCTGCAGCATCCCTACAGCCCTGGGAGGTGCAGCTGACAGTGATTTGCGTGTGCTGTCCTCCATTTGTCATGCAGACAGCCTTGTGGACTGGCTGCAGAGGTGGCTGCCTCAGGATACGTAGGAGCCAGGCAGAGCCCTGCAGCAGGACTGGGGATAAACCATGGCAGGTGACTCTTTCAGCCAAAAGTCATGACTCCTAGATGCTTGAATGCCTGCTGGTGCCAGGCCATCAGGAGGGAGCTGGGGTCAGCATGGCCAGTGGAGATGTGAAGGGATTAACAGCTGCCAAGCATTTCTCTGCAAGGTTGCCTTGCCAAGAAAGCCAAGCTCCTCTTGAGATGTAGAGGTGATGGAGAATAATTGTCAGGCTGAGGGGAACAGTAACTCTGCACAGCTGCACCCACAGTGATGCTTGGTCAGCAGAGGGGCTGATGGCCAAGCCAGCTTTCCCTAAGCTAATGAGCCCCTGGGAACCAAACTCTTAACACAGACATGCCTGGGCTCCTTAGCAGCAAGCAGGGGGAATCTGAAACCTTTCTTGTAGAAATATTATTCCTTAATTCCCAGAGAGCAGGGGAGAGATGTGAAGCACTGAGCCATTCAGCCATGGGCTTAGTGCTTACCTGCCCTCCTCACCCATAGCTTCTCACCCAAAGCCTGCCTTGTTGGCCCAAACCCATCTCAAGGTCAAAGCTCTTCTGAATTAGGAGATATCCCCACCAGTGACAGCTGTGTGTGGTCAGGACCCCCATCCTGCTCTAGAAATCTCCTGAAATGGGCTTCCTGTCCCTAGATATCCTGGCGGAGCTACTTGTGGTTTCCTTGCCAGCCAGTGTCAGTCCCCATAGCTGCGCTCCCTGGCAGCCTGACAGCCATGCTTCCCCGCTTGAGCAGAGCCCATCCTGAAGAGGTTACACAGCAGTTTCCAGGAACTCACAAAGCACTTCCTTGGAAAGCCAGCGTGCCTGATCCTGGCACTGCACTGCTTCCTCGCGACGAGTGGAGAGGAGCTCTGTGCTGTGTCTGGTCCAGCAGCACATCATTGCCTACCTGCCAGGCAAGCTCCCTGTCCTACATAAATAGCAGGATTTATCACCTGTTTGAAATCACGCAGCAGTGTCTGGCTCCCTGTTTTCCCTGCAAGGACTCAGAGGGCTGCAGCAGGTACCAGCTCCTGTTTCCAGAAGGCCACTGGAGAGACAGAGACTTTTTCAGATGGAGATGATAGGTGGTGAGAAGAGCAGGATGCCTGGCACACACTTTGTGGTGCAAGTTACTGCCCCATGGCTGCACCTTCCTTCCACACTCTTTTTGCTCCCTCCAGGCAATGGGTAGAGTAAGAAGAGGTAAGGATACTGAGTCACTGCTATAATAGCTGGCTATAATAGCTGCAGATGCTGTTATAGCCAGGGCACATGGAGGCATTGCATTCCTCCTGTCTGCTGTGTACACCTGTGCCCAGCCAAGAGGTGGCTTGCAGGAGGGCTGAACAGGCGTGAGCTGTGAGAGAAGGGGCTGTGGCATGCACCAGACATTGTGCAGGGCTGCTAGCCATGGTTCTTACTTGCCCGGACAGAAGCCATCACCATGAATGGTTTACCACATCCATGATTTCCACCTCTGCTTGGCAGCCCGGAGGAAGGAGGTGGAGAGACAGTGTCAGCAGACCTGGATGGTCTGTAACTAGTACAATGTTGTGAGCTGTGACTGCAGCAGGTGTCCAGTACAAAGCTCACAGCAAGGACCTGAAGCAACACTTCCTCCATTGGAAGATGTGCAGAAGAGATCACAAAGCTCACAAATAAAATAGGTCAAACTTTGGAGAGTACCTTGCCCTGCAGTGCTCAGAGCAGTTGCTCAGTACCCCCTGGAGCCAGTCACACAGTAAAGAACAGGAGCTTTGCCAAGATGTGTGCTCAGCATGGCTTGACGTCCAGCTTGCTGGGATTTCTGGGAGTGCTGGGGTTCCTGGTGAGCACATGCAGGGCAGCTCCACGCTGGGGCAAGTGTTCACAAAGCAGAAGCATGCAAATTCAATCCCAAGTGAATATTCATCTGATATTTCTTACCAGAGTGTATTTTTGGGTCTCCTGCTTAAAAGCTGTCCAGTTAGGGAACAGAAACAATGGCAGATGATTTAAACTATCAGTCACACAATGTGAATGCTAACAAATAGCCAAGTCGAATGATAGCTGTTTAAACTCCTAGCTCATGAATAAGGGCACATTGGCAGAGCTCTGGGGGAGCAGCCTGATTTCTGGCTGTGGGGTCTCCTTGCTTCCCCTTGCCAAGTGGCTGTGTGAGGAGACTTGCTGGGTCTCACCAGGAAAGGGGGGTTAAAAGCTCCTCAGTATGAAAGAAGCTGTCACTACCCTGTGCTAATGTGGAACACATCCTTCTTTCCCTCCACTCACATCTCAGCAGGCTCCTGCCTGTTGTCTGCTCTGGGTACATGATAGGAACAATTTACTGAGTTCCTGTGTGGGTTGTGCTTGTCTCTCCCTCTACCCCCCATTACTGAGCCCTCTGCACATCCCCTTCTCCCTACCTGGAAGTGGAACTGAGATTCCCTGGGGCTGTGCACAGCTGGGCTGCCCAGGGAGGAACCAGGATGACCAGCTGCAGGAAATGTGTGTGGCAGACATATGCTGTGTGCCCTAAAAAAGATCGCTGTGGCATTGTGTGGTGCAGAGATTTCATAGGGGTAACTTCTGAGAGAACATTTGCTGTTTTTGAGGCACAGAGAACTACAATGTGAGTATTTAGCAAACCCTCTCCATCTGCACACACACATTGCAGCGGTGCCTCTTCTCAGCACCCAGAAACTCCCAGTCTGGAAAAAATGGGACTTCAGCATGTCCTGGGAGATGAAAGACTGTGCAAAACAAACAGAACATTCTGGAGAGATGAGAAAATGTCAGAGGAAGGGCTGATAACCAGATTGTCTGCTTCAGCTCTCCTCAGTTCCTCTGCCCTGGCAGTACCCTATGCACAAGGCAGATTGTGCCTGACACTGGCAAGCTTGTGCAAATGGGGCACCACCAAGCTGCAGTTTGGTGGACCTGACCCTACAGACAGCAATGTGCCTTTTTATCCTCCAGTGAATCATCTCCATTTTGAAGTGATTTGATTAGTCTCTACTGTTCATAGGGAAGGCTGTTCCTGTATCCCACTCCTGACCTTCAGACTGTATTTCCTCATTTTCAGAGTAAATTCATAATGACCAGTTTATACCCATTTGTTCTTTTGCCAGCAAAGATCTTTAGCTTAAACAGCCAAGAACAGCTCTTCTTAATCCCTGGTATTTACCCCAGATTTATGTGCAGAGAGCAATGACTGTGTCTCTCTTGAAGTAGGCAATCACAACTGCATGCACCTTTCCAGACATGGTCTCTCCAGGGCTCCCTGGCACCAGTTTCTCCCTATCACTGCTAGGAGGAGCCATTCTGAGGCATCCTGGCATTGCATTTGCCTCTTTCATGGTTACATTACATTTGTGGATTATACTTGTTTTACGATGAACTTGTGCACTCCAGTCTTGCCCGTGATTTCCAGCTGCTGAACTCCCAGTCTGGAGCAGAATCCCACTTCCTGAGGGCATGATCCATGCTGGTATGTGGCAGCCAATTTCCAGTACTCCAAGATCAACTAAAACTAAGATCAAATATCATTCATCTAATCAAAAGTGTTATTTCTACAAAGTGTTCTCCTGTTATGGCTGAGACCATCACCATAGCAGCAACAGTAGGCCTTCCAGTACCCAATGTTTGGT
Source organism: Haliaeetus leucocephalus (assembly GCF_000737465.1). Classification (NCBI taxonomy): domain Eukaryota; kingdom Metazoa; phylum Chordata; class Aves; order Accipitriformes; family Accipitridae; genus Haliaeetus; species Haliaeetus leucocephalus. The sequence goes on along the minus strand of NW_010973093.1, from coordinate 6,175,137 downwards.
AAATTGTATTAGTTATTGTTACTTACTTTCCTGTTTCTTTAATAAGGAGAATTGCAAGTAATTACAAGTTTTGGTTTCTACCAAAACCAGTGAGGCATGTGTCTATGACGAGGAAAAACAACCTTGCACTTCCATCATGTCATGCTGACCAACTCCCTGTGCCATGGGACTCTGCTTTTGGCTGGAACTGGCTGGCAGCATCATTTAGTTTAACTGAAAAGAGCAGCCTAGGTTTTAGCCAGAAATGCAGAAAGTCTCCTTGTGCCTTGAAAGGATTGCAGTTTAACACAACTGGGGAGCAACGCTTACATTGGCCAACCTGTGCCTGCTCACCTGAGGATCAGCTCACAACATTGCTTGAACTCAGCAAAATAGCCATAGTATTGCAGTACAGTGATTGCTGAGACATTGTCGCTCTCCCTAAAAGTTTCAAAAAAATCACATGCTTTTTTAATCATGCCTAGCTGACGAACTATCAAGAGATGCAGTGAAGTACAGGGTACCTTTGACTGCATGAGGCAATGTCTTAAAGGGCATTCAGAGCTCCAGGAAGAAGCTGAGGAGCAAATCCTGCTGTAAGGCTGTTACCTAATGTTGTGATGTGCCACTGAACCCGTGCAGTGGGGAGCTGGAAGACTGTCATTGGTATATTTTATGTAGGGCTTATTTGGTTAGGAAAAACAAGGATTATTTGGTCTAGCAGATTTAGTTTCCATTCTCTGAAGCCCCCAAAATTTCCAAAGACTGGAAAAAAATTAAACCACAATGTTCTCTGACAATAATGCAGAAAACTCACCACCTGAGAAGTCAAACCCCCTGTTACTGGCTGTTAAATAAACTGCAGCACACCTTGAGGTTTGGCATAAACCAGAGGTTATGCCATGGAAAGTGGCAGAAAGCTTGTGGGAAAGCTGGGCAGAGAAAGGATGCTGAGACGTCACAAAAAGCTAATAACTGCTCTCAGAGGTCCATGAGCAGATAGTGTGACCTCAGAGTTTGTAAACTGTTTTTCTTCCTTTGGCCACAGAACTGTGGTGTTATATACCTGCTTCAGATAGATCCAAACTGTTCCCAAGGTATCCCTGAAAATTCTCAAAACCCCACCCTGTTTTTTCCCTTCCCCTTTCCCCTGGGTGCAACTGGGGCAGAGACTGAGGTGCTGAGACCTGCTAGGCTCTCGGGGGAGCGCTGGGACTGAGCCTGCCCTATGGTGGGTGAGGTGGTGTTGGACCTGCCTGTAGATGGCTGCGTGATGGGACATAATACAGAGGATGCTGCTGGCAGGGTGAAGTGTTCTCTGGAACTGGCAGCGGGCTCACAAAAGCCTCCCTGACAGCTGCTGTGGGTCGCTACAGGGCTGGAGGGAGGCTGGGCTGAGGCTGGGAAGGTGAGGAGGACAAGCCGAGGTTGGAGCCAGTGCCCATGGCTCCCCGACCCCAGCACCACCAGCAGAGCTCTGCCTTGGTACCCAGTGAGCCTGCGAGGACCCTTCAGCCTCTGCCAGATGTGAAGTGTGGGACGGGACCATGGTGGACAGCCAGTGATGGGGCAGGAGCCTCTCATTAGTAGCACTCTGCTGTGCAAGGAGGTGATGGCTGCCCTTGCTTTTGGGCACCCTCCCCTCACAGCTGAGATGCTGGGCTGACTCAGTGAGAAGCTGGCTCCAGTCCTGGCACCCCTTCCTTCATGGACTCGGTCACAGCTGCCTCAAATTTCCTGCCTAAAGCTGGTGGTGATTGGTGCCTTGACCTGCTGTGCTCCATGTTTTCACCAGCAAGCCAGAGCACAGCTGGGGACCACAGCTCAAGTTAGGGAAGCTGTTCCTGCCAGAGCCAGGCTGGCATCTCCCTCTGGAGGCTGCTCCTAAGGGTCTGCCCTCCCAGAGCAATCTTGCTCTGCTTTCACGTGGTTCACTGCCAGTAGGTCTCTGTCCCGTATCAGCAAAGGCGATCATAGGCCAAAGGCAGGAAGCAAGCAAAATAAAACAGATAAAATCAAAGTGAGAGTGGAGACCCACAAATGAGTCAGGTGAAGGTGAAGTATGCTCTGGAACCAGTTGCATGTGGGGTTTGGATGGGGGACCAGCTCAAACGTGTGGGGGACCTCTCCCTTCCTAAGAGCGCATGCCATTGCGAGTACATGCACAGCCCTTGCTGGGAAGGGCCCTTTTCCAGCTCATTTAATTGCACCAGTGCCAGAACTCGGAGGGGGGTTTGGGAACCTTCCCCCTCGCTGCCTCACAACCCGAGAAAATATCCCTGACTGCTTCAGCATGAAATCCCAGAGCTGCCTCCTGTGAATCCTTAAGAGAGTAAACATGATGGCATGGGCACATGTGGGACTTGATGGGAAAAGGCAGGGGCACCATCTCTGCTGTTGTTGTTCCCTTTACAAAAAAAGCATGAAACACAGACTAGATAAGTAGCAGAAGTTAAAACCTCACTTTTGCCCCTTTGGGGAGCTCAGGAAACTTCAGCAGCTCAATGCGCTGAGAGCGCGTGCAGCTAAAGCCAGATGAACAGGAAAAACTGACCCAGCATCTTCAAAGGATTAAGGCGACAGGCGTAAGCTATACACCATGTAAGGCTCTGACAGGGGAAGCAGAGCTTTTTAATGAATCACTGCACAGTCTCCTGTCTTGTATGCCTTTCCCTGCAGGATGAGACAAAGTGATAAGCATTCCCTAACCTGCCTCGAACACTCAGTGTTTCATCATTCCCCTCCCCACACTGCTGAGAAGTAGAACAGAGACACAAAAGCTGAGAAACAAAGCTCACATCCCCCTCTTGGCCTGTACCGTCTTCCCTTCCACCAGTAAAACTGAGCCCTCCCTGTCCCTTGCAAGGGCATCTCCTTCAGGGCAGCCTTTCGAGCCTTTCGTCCCTGATCACAGAGCAGGGAGAAGCGACAGTGACTTGCCAAGCTCGAGATCTCAGTTCCTGTAGGCTTGGAAGATTTAAATGGCACTTCAAGAGCCACGTCTACATGAAAAGGGGCTTAAAAGCAATCGGGCAATTGAGTACAGAGGAGATCTTGTCAACTAGCTGGTCCCATTAGCACTGTCAGGAACACTAAGAATATAGACATTACATGGTTTGAAAATGTTTCCAAGAGTTCTGTGTATTATTATGTTATCTCTGATCTAAACCCCTGTTAGGGATTTCATGCTCTTAGCCTGTGTTTGAGATTCAGCACATTAATCAGTGAGATCTCTCTAAGATGTGTCAACAAATTCAACCCGCTGTTCCGTGTTAGTTGCTCTGAGTGAAGGAGCACCATGTTTAGGAGCAGCTTGAACCTGCAGGGACTGAGTAACACTCAGTGCAGGACCTCGCAAAGGAAGAAGATGTACTGGAGTGTCTTTTCCTAGGGCACTGGAGATCACCAAGAAACAAACTGGGGGACAAACCTTTCTGTCCACTCTGGCTGCTCTGCTCTTCATTATTGCTTCTCTTGAGAGGTGAAAATGGAGTTTCAAAACAAGGCAGCTAAATATTAAGAACTTGTATAAATGGAGCATTTGAATGTTGATATGAACCCAGGGAGGAGGAATGCTCCAAATACCCCAGCCTGCACACAGAACAATGAAGAGACTGAGTGGGGACTGTGCCCAGACCCAAGAGTACCCTCTTGCAAGAGGGAGCCGGTGTCATGCCTGCAGTGTCTTCTGTGTGGAAGGAGGTGGACATCTGGCAAAGGGACAGTGGCACTTGGGAGAAGGGAGTGACAGATTTCTGTACCCCAGTGTTCCCAGTCACAAAACAAACAGGCATGCAGCCATGGAGCAGGCAGAAAGGAGGACATGATAAAAGGTTGTGAACTGTTTGTTCATCCATAGCTTGTGTTCCCTGCAGCATGGACAGCTGGGCAAACATCGGGGTCAATGAAGATCTATGCTTCAGGCTCTGGAGAGATGGCATTTCCATCAATCCCAAGAATGCAGAGCACCCTGTGGCCCATATGTATGAAGCCCCAAACATTAAGGAAGAAATACTGCGATGGCATGTGACAGCAGGCCTGTGTTGGTGAGCGGGTGCTGAGGGCAGGAGCACACCGTGTCAGCAGTGCTGGGAGCCCCAGTGTGTTTGCCTGAGCACATGCATGTGTCTTATTGCAAGTGATAGCATCCATGTAAGAGCGTGAATATTTGCGTGAGTGCATTGGCAGTGCTAAGTGTACATGTGTGCTAGTGGTTGTGTAAATGTGCGAGGGAGACATCATGAGTTTCCACACACCATGCCCTTAGATTTCATTTCCTCTCTAATGCAACCCATGCCTGGGAGTCAGTTGGCAACACGATGCGGTGCAGTACCCCGACGTACACTAGAAATCTAGTCCAGAAGGCTAATTATTCTCCCTGTTGACCAACATTTCTGAGACAATAGAAAGACGAAAATTAATTGCAGAACTCATGTTTTTAAAAGTAAATGGAATTAAGCAAAATGTTCTCTGCCAAAATCTGATCTAGTAAGAGTAAGAGTGAAAGGGAAAATAAAGGGAATGTCACGGGAAACGCTACTTTGTAACACTGCATTTCCCCAGCAAAGATAACCTTGGATACAACCTCTGATCAAATCCACATTGTCCTAACAAGGTACCACTGCATTAATGAGCTGTGTTTGTAAAGGCTGGAACAAACTCAGCCAGTAGAACTGAGTAAAACACCCCAGGAGCAGCATTGTCACGCAGGACCTTATAACTGGCTCACATGAGTCTGCAGAGCCCTGAACCATTTCACTGGCTAACAGCATTGGTCAAGATTTGCATTAGCACTTTGGCTGGCTGTCGGTGATGGCTGCCACAATGTGTGTAAGCTGTATTAACCAGACTATCTTTGTTTAAAGCAACTTTTGTGATGACAACATCACCCCTCCACCTACATATGTTCATAGAGTTGGTGCAGACCAGCCTGTGCATCCTCCACACGGCAACAGATTTTATTTTCTTACAAATGTGTATAATCATAACCTCAGTTAACAACACTGTTTTGGTGGTAAAGATATCCTTGTAGTTCACTTGATCCTCTGTTTTTGTTACATCCTTCTTGAAGCTTTTGGACAAGTTTTTATGCTTCACCTGATCATGGCTGGCAGTGCTGGGGACCTCTTGCACTTGATGCTGTTAAAACTCAAAAGGAAAAACAATTTTTGCACCAGGATCCCATGTGAGCAAGGATTGTCTTGTCCTGAGTCCATGCAGCCCCCAGTGCCACTGAGCTCTGGCCAGCTTGCACTCAATTGGCTGCTCATGGTTTAAAAGGTATCAATGGCCAAGATCTGTGCTACAGCAGAAGCACAGTGCTGCCATCCCCACTGAACCCATCCCCAACACATGAACCCTTAGCATGAACACCATGGTGCTCTGACGTTGTGCTCTTGTCCTGCTGGAGATACTGACACCTGCCTAGGCTTCTGCAGCTCACCAGCAGTCTGATGCCACCACACTGGGTTTTTTTGCACCATGGCTGCTCTCATGTGGGTCTGACTAATAGAGTAATTTGACAGAAGATAGCTTAAGGACCATGGAAATTCTTGCCTGTCCTGTAACTCAGGCTAAGTGAAGGTGTTTCCCCTTAGTGAGGTTCTGCCAGTCTGCTCCAGAGGCCTGAAGGAACCGTGCCTTTGTTCAGGTTCAATGTCTCCAGGAGGAAGGGCAACCTCTTTCAGTTCAAAGCTCCTGCAGGGTCATGGTTCCAGCACAGCAATCTCTTGGAGGTAGCAGGACACATGTATCAGCAGGCAGTTACAAGGGAGCTCTACCCAAACATATAGGATGTTTTACTGGTGAGGACTGGGACCATGAGGGCATCTGGAGGATCCCAAACAGGCTGAAGGACACTGATGTGAACTATACCAATCATTTTACCCTGCTGTGTATCTCAACAGTGGCACTACTGCTCACATCAGTCCTGGGGGAGCACAGCACCAGCTGAACTGGAGGTGGCTGCAGCCTGTGCTGCAGGAGACAGCCGCTGGCTTCATGGGAAGCCCAGAGGGGCAGTGAGATCCTGACACCTTTACAGATTAGAGTCCTTGGAAAAGAGGCCGGTGATGGCAGCTTTCTCCTTCCAGACACTCAGGGGAGTGAGAGCCTCTCAAAGGGTCTCATCCATCACCTGAATACTGGTGTCCTGTTGCAACATGGACAGGAAACAACACTTCTGGCAGCCCCGAAAGATGACACCAGTGTTTCCTTTTGTCCCCGAGAGGTGGTGGCCCTGGAATTGACCCTGTAACAGTGAAAGTGTCTGGGAACCACAGGCAGGTAGAGGTGGGAGCCTGTGCATGGAGAAGAGAGTGAGTCAGGGTGCTCTGTCTCCCTATCCTTTTGGATGGAGCAGCAGTCATGGTCCTAGTGATTGTCACAGAAAAGCCGCACTGTCCCCTCCTGCAGCATGAGCAGTCGCAGTCCCCTACGTAGTGAGGGCCTCTGGAGAGGAGGAGCCGCAGCTCAGCAGAGTGGCCATCCCTCCGGGGATGCCCTGGGCTGGTGTGTGGGGCAGGACCAGCTGCTGGCCAGGGCAGGCTCACAGCAGCCCTGCACGGATCCTGCCTCCCGGATGGTTCAGGAGTGAACTGTGCTGAGTTCAGTTCCAGGGAAACACTTAGGGCTTTTGAAAACATGAAAGACAGCTCGAGCAGTGTCCAAACTGCCTAGCTCCACCTCATTTTGGGAAAAGTGAGAAGAGGAGAATATCCAAAATAATGAGTTTTCTGAATATTTATTCAAAACATAACAACAGATAAACTCCAATCACATGTTGCATTCAAATATTGGAATATTTATTCCAAATATGGTCCTGTTGCAATTGTATGATAAACATGAAAGCGAGAGTGCAGTTATTTATGTCCTGCCTTCAGCTTCTCAATAGCATGTTTAAGTTTAGGGTATTTATGCTCTTTCATCCAGCTGTCTGACTTTATCAAGTCCTGTACAAGTTGGGAGAGGCAACCATGCCAGCGGCAGAGCAAGCCCCAGCAGACCTTGATAGAACAGGCTTCCCTCGTGGAAAGCACACTATGTCCCTCCTGCGTCTCTCCTGGCCCCCATGGAGCAGTACTGGCAGAAAACTTGTATTACATAGTCCCCTGGCAAGGAGGGAAAGCCTTTCTCCCTGGCTGGGGCTGAAGGAGCTTCCAATATCATTTAAATGAAACAATAACTCGATGGTAGTGAGTGAGGGTTATTTGGGGTGCTCCAAGAAGGCACATACTGTGCCCAGGAGCAATGGAAAATTAGGCAAAGGGAAGTTTTGACTGAACAGCCAAAAAAAGCTCTTGGCAGGACCTCCTGTACTCTGAGGAGCCACCTCTCGTGTGGCAGGGTGGGTACCCTCCTTAACTGCTGATTTGGAATTGGATTCACACTTACTGGTATGATACTATGTTTACCTTCATGCTCTGCTCTGCTCTGGCCATGGACCGAAACTGTCAAGAGTCCCAAAAAGGGACAGAGCTGGAACTGTACCCAGCACAGATATTCTCCTGGGCCTTGGTCAGGCTCCAACGCTCAGCCTCAGAGAATGGGGCCAAGGAGTCTACATCTAGCTGGTAGAAGAAACTTGAGGGCACCTGCGTGGGGTGATGGAGACTGGACAAGCCACTATCACATGAGGTGAATGCAAAGCCAAGAAGGAAAACACATCCTCTCTTTGCTCCATCCTTGTTCTGGATGAAGGACCTCACAAATCCACTGCTGACTCTGACTAGTCTGCATTGTGGGCTCCAACACTGTGATTCTGTGCTCTATCAGAGACCCCAGGGCTCTTTGCAAGTAAGAGTTTCTTAAGGGAAATTTAGTAGGTGAAGGACTACTAGGTGGCAAAGTCAAAGAGTTGTGAAGACAAGAGATGTTCCTCCTGACTTGCCAAGCCATGAGAACAGCAATATGCCAGCAGCAAAATATTCCAGGGGTAACCCAACTTCTACTAACATATATCAACATGTATCAACAGGCCCAGCAGACAGGTGTCCTGCCTCCCCAGGGGATGGGAAGCAAGGCCACTGAGTGCCACAAGTAATGGTAGACAAATTCCACCCAGAATCACCTTGTGCATAGCTGTGTGCATACACCCAGTGCTCCCCTGAGTACTGCTCATTTAAACTATCTCCCAAATCTCCTGATGTCACTGTCCCTCGCCCCCAAATTACAGACATATTGTTTCATCAGGTCTTCCAAGTGCTCATCAGTTTATCTTCTACAGAGAGCTCCTTGGAAGTTCGACCCCTTGAACCTGCCCATAGCAGGAAGCACAGTTGCTGCCTGTCCTGCACACAGGCTGTACTGGATGCTTTGCAGAGAACATAAAACTTTCAGAGGAAAATCAGACAATAGTTCAAGTGCCTACTTTGCACTTTAAAAGTAGTGTTGGATAATGCCTCGAAGTCTTAAATTTATCCTCTGAAGCTTTGTCACGGGAGATTTCTTATCCACATAAATGTATAACATGCTCAGAATCCATGCGGTTTCTGCATTTACAGCATCCAGGTTCTCCTCTACCTTTAATGTGTTATTTTCTAAACTCATCGAATGTGTCTTAGCACTTGAATGATGACAGCAAAGAATGAAGTGGGAACCTCAACATGCTCTGATGTTTCTCTGCTGTTCCTCAGGTTTTGTGTCTATATACTATGTCATGGCAACCATGTACCTTGTCCTCAGGTAGAATGCTTTCTGCCTCTCTGTCTTTTCTGCTCCTGATTGCACCTTTTCTGTCTTCACGGCATCCTTTTCTGAGGTGAGGCGAGTGATCCATCCCAGGTGAATGCATGCCAGCCTTTTACACAAGCCTATTGGAGGGTAAGGTTCTGCCCTTGGTAGCACTAAAAGTAAGCCCATTTTTGGTTGCTTTTCACTACACTTTTGCAAGGACCTCCTGTTTGGACTCAGCACACGTAATTCCTTTGAATGCAAAACTTTGCACTACCAGCTCAAAAATTCACTTGTCAGACTGACCTAAGTTTAGCTGGGTTCCTTCCAGTCTTGACTGAAGTCATGTAATTTTCTAACACCTGCAATACTGTCCACTTCACTGTGTGAAGCCATTATTGTATTATTTAATATAAATCTCATTAAAGCTGGTTCTCTCTCACATAGTTGTCCATTTATTGTCCTACTTCGTTTTTTCCAGGCAGAGACAATCATGAATGAAAAGATGCCTTTGTTCTTAGTTCATGGGTATATATTCAGAGAACAACAAAGCAAAAAGGCACATGCTAAGATGCATGAACAGGGTGCTTGCCCTTTTGAACCACTGTGGGTTGTGCAGAGGAGATGGTCTGAGGAAAGACAACCAGGCCTCCAGGACCTGAAAATACAAGAAGTCCAGTCTGGAATCCAGACTGTAACACACAGATTTGTAGAACCACTTTTCTGGATGGGTAGAGTGAAAGGTATTCTGGACTGCACCATTTCAAGGTGGACAGACAAGGACAATCCCCGTTACAGTGGTTTCTTAGAGCAGAGTTTTTTCCTCTGCACAAATGAGTGCATTCACATCACCCAGTTATGCTGCAGGCCTGAAAGTCCAAGTTTCAGAGCTGTGTCTACAGTCTAGAGGTTTTTCTGCATTCACCAAAGAGAACCTCATCACCTGGCAGAAACCGGCTTCTTCCACATCCACCCATGAATGTGCCGCTCTGTCACACTGAGTACTCCTGCCCAGGCATCTCATAAGTCACAACGAAAGCAAGTGGATTGTACAGGCGTCTCTGAGGCTGGGATTTAAACCAAGCATCACAAAGTCCTGCACGTCTGTTGTTACTGGTGGTGGCATCTCATCTGGAAGGAGCCCAGCATGTTTCTTGCAGCCTGGAGTGCTGCAGTGCCAGCTAGAGAAGACATGGCTGTGTTTGTCAGCTGAGACCATTGGGTGTGGTATCTGCTCCTCCATCCTCTCCTCCTGCAGCTGTGCTAGTCTTTGTACTTTCTCTTTAGCAATGTTTCCTCAAGCCCTGTGCTGGGAAACAGCACTGGACAGCCCTCTTTGGCTGAGCTAAAATCAAGGCTGGAGGCAGGGAGATAAAACCAGTTCTCCCACTGTGCTGTACTCAGCAGAACTAATTGAGGGGCCTATTAAGAACAATATGCAGTAATATCCACATTCTAGAGTCATTTGTGCAGGCCAGAGCCACACTTAAAAACATCTTCCAGTTCTTTTGCCACCCGTTTCATTTCCAATCTAGGGAAAATGAGCAGCAGGGAAGCGAAGAACTTGCTGATTGCCTCAGATTACTCAATAAAGTCTCTCATTAGCTACTCTCCATCTCTATGATCTGAAGGCAGTGCTAACATGGAGGATAAGCAGAGAGAATGCTGCACATAGGGAGGTAACCAGATCTATTTATCCAGTAGAGCACCACAAGTTTTCTGCTAAAAGGCATTGCTCATGCAGGTTTTTGCACTCTAAGTCAAGTAGAGGTTCCCAAACCCTTTGAGCACCATTTATCTGCAGCAGCATGCCCATTGCCTGAACCGCATTGCTTTCGAGCAAATAGCTGACTAGGAGCTCAAACCACTTGGAGACAGCATTTGGCTTTGGCATATGAGAATTTAGGCTTCAAATCTGGTAAAGTTTAAGCTGATACTGGGAGCAACAGTTTGAAGATGAGGCTGAGGTGTGGTGCCCACTCCAGGCCGCATGTGGGCTGGAGTTGCAAAGGGATTCCCGAGGTTGAAGAGGAAAAGTGCAGGTGAGAGATGGCCAAGGTCACACACTGTGCTTCAGGAAGCAGGATGTTTTGATATGGATGTTAGGAGGGCAGGCTGCTGCCCCAGTGGTGGCCTCTCTGCAGCCTGAGGAATGAGATACCAGCTGCAGAGCCATGCATCAGAAATGCCTCCTCAGAGCATCTGGCTACTGCATATGGAAACATAGAAAAGGAGCAGCAAGACAGTTTGTGCTCAGGCAAGCCAGCAGGAGACAGAGTGCATGCGGTCATGTAATCAGTCTGTGCAGGAGGAACAGTAGGGTTTAGAGATAAAGAAGAGTTATGTGTACAGTTAAAAATAATGAATGGACTTCACCTAGGAAGAAGAGCAGGCAGAGAATGAAATAAGAGTTTGCAATCCTATGGCACCAGAAAAAGGAAATCAGCCCTGAATCTATTAGAAAGGCTTGTCCCGAGTCCAACAGCATGATCCCTGCTTCCCAGAGGGGCTCATCTCTGCCTCACTCAGCCCTGTGTGACAGCACTGGTGGTGGGCAGGGGATCGGCTGAACCATGACAGGGCAGGGCACAGCAAAGTAACCCCTTTCCCCTGCTGATGGCCCACTTTGAACCTTGAAGAATTATCCCCAGAGGAGCAGGGGATGCGGCTCTGTGCTGCCACTTCCACAACTTCAGTTCTGGTGTGCTGCAACAGCACAGCTGTGCAGGAGGGCACCAAGAAGAGGAAAGGCTCAGGCTGCAGTTCGACCGCGGTGCCACAAGCTGGGTGCATGCAGGTGGAAAGCACTTCATCAGGAAGGAGCCCAGTGCAGGCTGTGCTGCAGTCCAGCACCAAAACTTCCCAGGGCACCTTCTAGGGAAGAGAGCACCACGGTGTGACATCAGACAGTGAAGCAATGATAAAAGAAATTGCAAGTACTGGAGGGTAGCAAATCAAAAGCGTAGCTCCAAAGGGAGCCCAGAGAGACCAGTCTAGACTGAAGTGGCAAGCCAGAAGCTAACTGAAGGGAGCTGAGGTGAATCTCAACCTGAAATCCAGCAGCAGCCTAAGGGAATGCCTGTCTGCAGGCTAGGAAGAGATGTAGCCTTTCTCATTTTATTTGCAAGTCCGGAGCAAGGAGACAAATATTTACTGGGATGTTTATTTGAGAACAAGTTGGTGGGAAGAAGAGCACGGCTGATATCAAAGGAATGCTCATTCGTGTCATAGCCTTTGGAAACAGTGTTTATGATTAATTAATCTTTCTATGACCAGCACTATCCACAGAGTGTTTGTTATTTATTTATTCATTTATTACCCTTTTCTGTATCCATCAGAGTGATTTATAACATGTAATGAACCGAAGATCATTAGTGCGTGACTGAAGAACTGGTACAAGCTTATCTGCAGGACATTGCTCGGCAAAGCACCAAATTCTCTTCTGAATTTATTTTTCTCCATCAATGCATCATCTAAGATGTGGTGTTTTCTTGAGCCTGGCCATTCCAAAGATGTTATTTCCCTTTGGGAGGCCCTGGTTGTTCGAATGTTCAGCAGTTGACAGCTGCCTGGAACGCACTACAAAAGGATTAAAGCCAACAACATTTCTATCTTTTCATCTTTCTAGCCTTAGACTGAATCAGGCACTGGCTGCTACTTGTTGCTGCTATTCATGACATAGCTGGTGTTGCTGTGACCTTTTCTCTGTTATGGTCTTATCTGATGTTTGCAGGACTTTGTATAATTGAGGGGTTTATGTGTAACAATGTTTCTGGGTCACTTTCTCTCTGTTTCTGAAGGAATTTATCATTGGTGAAAGGTGCTGCAGAAATGACACCGCAGCATGAAATCCTCTGGGCAGTCATAAGGCAGTTATAGCAAGGAGCAGCTCAGCTCCTCCATGCTGCTCTGAACAGGCTGCGTCAGCCCTGGGCAGAGAGGACAACCACAGCCCAACGTGGGATGTCCCAAGACACAGGAGGCAGAAGCTATGGTAGCAGGTGAAATAGAACAACTCTCCTTGCTCCAGAGTTGTCTCATCCAGCAGAGCCTGGGGCAGCCCAGCAAATGAAATGTGAGTTCAGCACAAGCTGGAGTGTGTTTTTCTGTCCAAGTTACCATTTCTAACAAAGTCCTACCCTATCAAGGCTGCAACACTGCACGCAGGACCATCTTCTGCTCTAGCAGTATTAAATCTGTCATCCACAGTGCTCATGGTAGGGCATGTTGTTGTCACACCCCCTTTGCCTATTCACACGTTATCACTCAAAGCCCGCCTGTGACATATCCCACTGGGTCTACGTGCCCAGATCCCCCAGTCTGTCATTGTCCCTGGGAAGGGTATGGTTTCCCAATGCTTTTAGTGTTTCCTCCTGCTCTGCTTAGTGTGTGCACAGCCTGAGAGAGGTCTCCTGCTGTAGCCACTTGTCCATGCAGATCACAATGATGCTGGTGGAAATGGGTGAAAATGCACACTCTGGATATGGGTTTTCCACTGATAGCTCAGTGCTAGGTGCAGACCCACTGGAGGGAGGAGAGACAGTCTCTGCAGCTTTGTGGGCTCTCCCACATCTTGTGACTACAAAAGCACGTGGCTAAGGGAGGAGACATGGGTCGAAGAAGTCAGTTCCCAACAAACATCAGACCAAGTTTTAGCAGCAATTTTAAATTCAAAGATGGGACAGAGCCTATGTCTGAACAGCCCCAAGCTTTGGATGAGTCTTGGTGTTGCTCCTATGTAAGCCCCTGAAGCAGCAACTTCATTTCTCATACCTTCTAGCTTAAAGCATAAATCTTTGAAAAGGCTGCCTGAATTTATAAGCTGCAACTTCTGGGCTTGTGAGATCTAACACTTTCTGCCTGGCACTGGCTGCAGCACCACACAGCATTTGCGTTATATTGCAAAATTTTTGAAGGCTTTATGACACTTTATTTGAGAAAATAAAACCATCTTTAGGAAGAGTGACAGTGTAACATCCCTTTCAGAGGCTGTATTCCCAGCACCCAGGGGAATATGTGTGTGTCCTATTTTGAGATAAGTCAAACAGAATCCATCTCCCTGAGGCAGAGCACACACTCTGCACCAAAGGAGTTCAAGAAGCATTTCCACCCTGCAGCTGTGTGGCATTGCTGAAAAGCAAAGAAATCCTCCAGGAAATCTTGTGAGAATACAGCTCCAATGGAGAAAAGCAGGTACAGTCTGGTGGGAAGGTTTGCTAACTACGAAGTCCTTCCTTTATGAAAATAAAAATGTTTTAAGAAAGAGCAACCCTTATATGATGTCTTCTCCATATGGCTGTTGTAACAGCAGCCCTAACATATAGCGGAGGAAAGAATCACAGAACCACGTGTCGGTCAGCAGAAAGGGACCTTCAGAGCCTGTTTTCCATGCCCTACCCCGAAGAGGGATTATGAGCAAAATCAGGTCAGGTCAGCCATCGCTTGTCTACCCGAGTCTTCAAGACTTCCAGGGATGGAAAGCCCATAGGCTCTCTGGGTGATCTGTTCTAGTGCTGCATCACCCTCTTGCTGGAGTTTTTCCTGAAGTCCAGTCTGAACTTCCTACCATGAGCGGCTTTTGGCACTTGCTATGTTGTCTCCCATTACTGGGAAGAGTTTGATGCAGTCACCTTTGTAGCTGCCCTTCAAATAGTTGCAGTCTGCTGTTAGATTCCCTCCGAGCCTCCTTCTTGCCACATGAAACAAGCCCAGCTCCTTCCACCTTACTTCGTAGGCCATCTGCTCAGGCTTTTCTCTGTACCATCCCCAGTACCTTCCTGTCCCCGTCAGCTAGGAGGACCCAGCACTGAACACATTCATCCTGGCATGCCCTCATCAGTAAGGAGTAGAGAGAGGCAGTAAATGTCCTCAATTTGCTGCCCAAGCTCTTCCTACAAGTGCTTTGCCTTGTTCACAAGAAGGGTGCACCGCTGGGTCATATTCAACCTGGTATCCACTGCAAGTCCCAAGTCCTTCCCAGCAGGGCTGCTGCTCGGCCCTTGCTCATGCTGCAGAGGAAGACCCACTTTGGGTGCACCTCTGTGTTCTCTGCCCAGCTTCCAAATTCAGTGGTAATGCTGTACACCTACCACAGTGAAATAGTTATCTCAGCATGCTGGGCATCACTAATGTTCCTTAACTGGGGGGCTTCTGGTGGTGGATGGGAAGAGGATTGCTGCCCCAGGGAATCAGCGGGCAGCAAAACACACATGGGAAGCCTGCTGCACCCCGCAGCCTGGCACACAGGAGTTCAGACATATCAGTACTGCCAGCACCACACTGAGGTAGCAAGGGATGGAGATCTCCTCTCCACCCATTTCAATCTGCGTTATTGGGAAGACTGGTGCTACCTAGGCAGGATGCGGTCTGTGCCAGAGGGTGCGGGAAGCTGGTTAAAGGCAGAAAGAATGGAAAATGTTTGCTGCTGTTTCTGTTTAACGTTAGGAACTGATCCAGCTGAGATAATAACAGAAGAGTTCACTTTGCCATGTCAAATATGCAGGTACTTTGCAGTATTAAGGTTTGATGCCCTGTTCTTATAAAACTGGCCCCTGCTGATTATGGGAAGAGAAAGTTGCCCATAAACAACATTTTATTTCTTATTTAACGCAAATTCTTGGGCAAAAGGAGTCAATCAATTTTTCATAAAGTATAAAACAGAGATAAGTGCTTGGGATCATGTGTGAGTCCCTGTCAAACAGAACCGATAAGTCTGTGATGCAGTACTGGGAGTGCTTTGCAAGTATTGTCCAAGTGACCTTTTCATTAGTTTGCCTTAAGCAGTTAATCTCTTTTTTCCAGGATACAGACTATTTTAAGTCCCATTACATCATACATGCATTTTAAATATTAATTTTTCTTCCATGTCATGCCTGGAGGATTTGGTTGTTTTTTACTTTTTTTAACACATTCCTCCCCATCTTGCTGTGTTTTCCAGCAGAGTCAGAGTTAAGGAGCTTCCAGGCAAGAACTGAAAGTGCTTGTTTGCAGTGAGTATGTGATGGCTGAGGGGCAGGATGTGAAGCCCTGTGATTTAGGAAACCCTGCCAGGCCAGAAGCGGGGATTGGACCTCTGCAAGGGCAACCCTGTGAATGCAAGGAACTACAGGGCCAATGAGTGGAGGCATTTACTGCCTGTGTGTGGGGTACCATAAACGGGAGAAATTCAGGCCTGAGCCAGAGCGCCTCAGCAGGGCTCCAGCTTCTACAGAAAAATACTTGAAAATTATTTAGAGGAAAAAAATGTGCTTCAAAAGTGTCACTGGCATGTTGTTGTTTCTGATTTGTAAATCATTTCAAGCTCCCTGTGCCACTTAAAAAACCCCAGAGGTACCAGCTGCTACCTGCTAAAGGAGACCAGAGTCTTTAAACAAACCTGTTCCTGGCCCCACGCTGGCCTTCACAACAGGTGTAAAAAATGCCTCGACAACACCTTCAACATATTCCCATCTCCCCCGTATTTGGATTCACTGACCTCATAGCAACAGAGCCCCTGGTACAGAGATCAGCTTTGCATGGAGTTTGTACTTTATTATTAGCCACAGTTGAAAGAACAATAATAAATCAATTTTGTTCTTTCAGAGTTATGGGTAAAACAGAGATCACGATATTTATAAGCAAGGTTGCAAAGGGTAAAGCAGTAACATGTTTTGTTGATATCCAGCAGTAACATGCACTGCTGAGCCCTGTAAGCCTACACTCAGCAAACCTCGCCCCTCCAAAACTGGCTCATTTTATTTTGTGGATGGGAGGTCCCACCAGGCTGTCCCATGCTTTGCACAGTTACGTGGAGAGTCATTACTCTGCTGCTGGATCACTCTGGCTGGGCACCCCCCGCACCAGGGATTGGGTCTGAGTTTCCAGCCCCTTGCCCAGAGGATCACTATGCTGCTGCGATGGAGGACTGGTTCCTGCCTACTTGAACAGACCCTGGAGAAAGGACTGGGCAGCCTGTCCTCTGCAGGACCAGGATGTCTCCCAGGTCCTCCTCCCAAACCCGGAGACATAGGCTGTAGGTGGGAGCCCTTATTTCTGTCTTGCACATACTTTCTGCTTCTCTTCAAACAAACTTGCTGTGGGAGAAAGCATCTGTGGAAACACCTCATCACTGGAAGAATATAGTTTGTGTAAGTTAAAAAAAATGTAAGGGTTTTTGAGAGCAGTCCAGCGAAGTCTAACACAGAATACCTGGGCTTGCCTGGACCAAAGTCCCTTTCTCCAAACCTTCTGGAGGCCTGGAACTAGTGGGACAATCACCTGGCACATTGCCAACCAAAAAGGATCACCCAACCATGGTGACCCCAGCCTGCTGAACCCAAAGTGAGGAATCAGGGGCCTGGAACCATGCATGAAACAAGGAGAGTAACAAGCCAGTGTTACACATCTAGTTTGGCCCAGTCCCACGCCATCTATTCTGGTTCCTCTGCCACATCACTGGGACTCTTCAGGCCTCTCTTCTCTGTGTCTCAGGTGTTTGGGATTGCTCCTGTGACCCTGCCAACTGGGACAGGCCCAAGCCTAGATCCCACCATCTCAAGGACCAGAGCAGATCAGATCTACTTCAAAGAGGTTCTTCGCCTCCCCAGAGTTGAAGAAGAGAAGATGGCTGGAGAAATCATTCACATGCCTATTCCCTCAGGAGGCCTGGTATTTCAAGAAGAGAAAAGGGATTGCCTCAGATATTGACTGAAGGATTGGAGGCTGGAGACAATTCCTCTCCATCCTCCCCTACAAGAAGAGTGTCAGGGGGCTGAGACAGAAGACAGACAAAGGAAGAGGAACCTGTCTGCCCCTGTGTAGCCTTGATTAGCTCCTCAGATCTAGTTGCTGACTTAGTTCTACCCCAGGAGGTGGGAAAATGGGGCAGGACGTCAGTCCAGAGAGCTGGGCTGAGATAAGCTTCCCCCAAGATTCACTAGTGCTGAAACTTCCCATGCCCTCGTGAGTCTTGGCCATGGCTGCAACCATGAAAAGCCTGAACTGGCCATGCTACACTATTGCTACACTTCCTGCAAAGCCAAATCAAGGAATTAAAACATTAGTGATATTTCTATAATCATGAATTTCCGAGGTTTTTGTGCAGCACTTCCATTTTCCCCCTTCCTTCTTATTAATAATACACAGGATTTTTTTCTTTATATTCATATTATGCAAACAATTTTACAGTTACAACAGCACTTACTTTGATAGTCCACTTCTTCCCTTGTTGTTACCTCTCACGAATATTTAGTCAACAAAAACTACACCCTGGACCATTCTTTGGACAGAGTTTTTTTATTCTGGGCTTCTGTTGCAAACTTAATAAAAATATTTCCTTTTCAGCAATAGCTTTTACACCTTTTTTTAGCCAAAGGGATTCCCTTCTCTGTATTTCAGAAGGGAGTTTCAGTCCACAATCACAATAAAACTGCACAGGTTTAAAAAAGTAAAGAAAAGCACTTCTTGTGCTGGTCTAGGCTGAGTGTCCAGATCTGATGTGCTGGCTGCCTCACAGCAGATCCCGTCCAGTCCAGGAGTGCTTACACCAAGACCTCTCCTGCAGTGATTTAGCCAACACAGGGAGGGAGTTTAACTTAGAGGCACTGCAAAAACAAAAATACTTTCTGAATATGCAGCAAGTCAGCTGAGTGTTATCTCAAGCTAAAGAGCCAAACACTGTTCGTAGCTACTTGATAAACTGTTAGCAAGCTGAACTTTCTTGATGACTCCAGGACCAGCTTGCCAGCCCTGAGGTCTGCCCAGCAAGCACCTCGCAGGACCTGACCCTTGCCGTGTCCCAGAGCACAGCCCTACCACTAAACAGCTATGCGGCTGCGTATACTATGCACCAGGAATGTATGGACACGTTTTCATGCAGACTGTTGTGGCTGCTGCAAACACATGAAATGTAAATTGTGAAAGTGAAGTTGCAAGGAGAGCTAATCTCCACATTGTATTAGACAAAATACCAGCATGCACGCAGATAAGCAACAAGTGTGAAGTGTCCAGCGGGAGGAGGTTTCACATTCCGCCTGACTCAATGGAGCCTTAAAATAGCACTTCCCACTGCAATACTTTAAACAAAGACATCCAAGGGATTATTAATACCATGAGACAGAAACCAGTTTCATGTATTCCAACACAGATGGGCAGAAAGGGAGCTTTACATGTTTAAGCCATGGATGGGTGCGTGTGAAGGCAGCCACTGCAGGCAGCTCTGCCCTTCTGGAATGCCGGCTCTGCCTGCGCTCAGGGGAAGGAACCTGGCTTGCAACTGGCTGCATGTGCCTGTGGGATCTGTCAGCCCTTCTCCCGGCCCAGCAGAGGAGGAAGGGGACACGACGCGGCACCAGGCACGTTGCTGCTTCCAGACAGCTCATCAGAGTTACTCTGCTCTGGGACTGCAGGATGAGTGCAGCAGGGCAGATACTATTGCCACAATGCAAAACCCTGTACCAGTCCATGCAGACTCTTCAGGCTGTGGTGGGGGCAACAGCTCGGTGCTTCCCCTCAGCCCAGGCAATGTGCTGCTCTTTTGGATGCAGCCACATGAAACAAACAGGGACTAACGGTCTGTTTTGGAGACCCCCCCTGCAGCAAATATCCTCTGCCTGGGAGTGTGTGAGAGAACAGCATCCTCTCCTCTTGCAACAGGCGGTTCTGCCTGGCTGGCAGGTGCTCTCCTGCTCTCTGCCTGCACTCAGACTACCTGCCCTCTTGGAGCTGCCACCCGCTCTGTGCCCGGGCATGCCTGCTCACTGGGGACAGACACAGTGGTTCCCCTTCTTCTGGCAGGCATGCTGGTGTCCTCCGGGAGAGCCCTCTTCTCCACCCTTGTGCCCTGTGCCCTTTCTCAAAGGGCAGGGGAAGTTTGGCAGCAGAGACCTCACTATTTTTTTGGCTGTCCCTTCACTGTCTCTGACCCCATTCCCACCATTCCCTGGAGCCCCAGAGACTCCAGCTGCCATCTACATGCAGCTTTTCTTTGTAGACTGTTTTTTATCTGGGTCTTGGGAGAGAGAACAGAGAAGGTGCATGAGCCTCAACAAACAACTTCCCATTTTTATTTTCCCTATTGCAGAGTGCTGTACAGAGCATGCAGAGTCCTTATCAAACCAAGTAGCCCAAGAAATGTCTCAGCTTTCTGTATTTCTACCACTACATTCCTACACGTCACGGGCAATACCAAACTGGAATGTACATTTGCAACATGCTGAATGAAACATCCTGGTGCACTGAAGTCCTGCTTCCAACACAGAGAGAGTTGTCCTGCAATGGATGCTGCAGGACCTGTCCCTGCCCCAGGCACCTGGGGCACTGCATGGCATGGAGCTACACATCTCCTCCTCCCACGACTCTGCCAGTTGTGGCACATACTCCTCACGGCTCTGTGGGACACCCACGTCTGCCCAGCCCGCACCAGTCTCCCAGCGGAGAACAGCTAGAAACACACTTGAAATCTCAAAAGATCAATGGGACTGTGAAAAAACTGATAGTCATCAAAAGCCATCTGAAATGAACCACACTCTGCTACATCCTCTGTGGTCTCAAGGAAAGAGAAAGGAAACCACAGGGGCTGCATGAACAAATTGAACCAAATAGGCTGTTTAAGAAACAGACTTATCAGACCAAGTGGTGAATGCAAGAAGCAGAAAGGTTCCTCAGTTCTCTGGCTTTCCAACGACTCTAAGCTGACTTTGCCATAATTAAGTAAAACAAAATTTGGTCTTATACTTCCTTCGCAGGCATTGTCAATAGTCATTTCAGTCCCTGTGCCTGCCTTTCTCTTTTGCCAGCACAACCACTTCAGTGGCAAAACAGAGGTCAGGGAAATGGTGTAGGTTAAAAAAAAAAGTAAGTTTTTTTCTATTCTAGACTCTAAATCTGTGTAACAATATAAGCTAGATGATAGATAGATATTGTAACATGATTTCCTTCGAGCCTGAAAATTAATTCTCTCCATCATCATTCACTAGTCTTTGGGCGTATGCAACTTTGAACAATTAAATTTCACTAAAGAGAAGCATTTCTGAGTGGACCAGGATAATGCTTATCAGACTAGAGAGACAGGATATCCCACCCCATAGCAGTTAATAGCAATTAATACATTGCACAAGATGCGATTAATAGACCCAGGCACACATCTGAATGAGCCCTTCTTACCTAGCATTTATAATTTTTTGTAATGTAAGTATGATGACAGTACACCTAACTTAAACCCAACCCACAATGCAGCAGTGGCACAACTATGGCAGCAAAGTAGCATCTGGCAAAATCTGTGATGGAGCAAGAATTTATACTCGCTAAAGGTTTCCCTGCAGACTGCTCCATCTCAGTAAAACTTCTTGAGAGTTGACTGACATGAGCGCTTCTGCAGGCTCTTCTTATTTTACTTCTGTTGCTTAGGGCTGTGCTGTAGATACAGTGGCACTGAGGACTCCCCTGCTGTGGAGTCCCTGCCCACAGCCAAAGAGGTGCTGCCTGGATACTGATATGCTTTCAGGGACCTAAATATTTAATTCAGTCAGGTTTTAAGTACCAGCTCTTGATGCAATATCTTGATGGAAAACCAACAAGGACTACACCTGTTAAGGACTGTCAAACATTAATCTAATGCAGTTATATCATACCCAGTCACAGATGCACTGGTTATTGTCACAAAATTTAGCAAAGTTTCTGCACTGTGACTGATTTGTTCTTGTTCTTCAATTTGCAATGTTTGGGGTGAGGCGTTTGGCCCCATAGTTCTGGTTAACATCTCATCCAAAAATATGAATAACAAGGAAGTGTAATTATTTTTTCACATAAAAATATTGTTGTCAAGTTAAAATACAAGGTCTGTTATTATCTCAAAAACATTAAGGAAAGACAGAGTATTGTAAACAGACAAGCAGAAAGTGATTTATAATAAACATGTATTGAACCAAAACTTCCACACAGCCCTCACTGCTGTCTCTATCTGCATAGTTGCTGATAGATTTAATAGTACTTGCTGCCTTTGGTCACTCCCTGGTGCATGGCTCGCAAAGTGTCCGCACCAGCCCCCAGTGTCCACTGACCTGCCCAGCATGCGGGCACTGCGGGGACATCGTTCAGTGGCTAATCTTCCAGAATGCACACTTTTTCCAGCCTGGATTCCTGACACCAAGCACACTCCTGGGACACAATCCAAACACAGGCAGAGTGAAATCCTAAACTGTCCGTGAGACAGCATATGCAGAGCAACCGACTGACAGAAACCCCAGCGAGGTGTTTCCAAAGCAAACATCTTGTATGCAGTGATAGGATCTGAGCTGGAGTTCTTTGCTGGAATCAGCCTTTGTTGTTTTCCTTATGGCAAATACTAATGAACTCAATGGTAAAATATGGCATTTCCCAAACAGCAAGACTCCTCCCTGAGATGCACCATCTCCGGTATGGACCTGTCATCAAGCCTTCACCTTTAATCACTCAACACATGTTTTCAATCCGTGTGTTCATATGGTAATAACTTCACTCTATTAGTTTTCATTTGTCAGACCAAAATGCCCTTTAGGTTGGAGTATGCTCTAGGACATTGTCCAGGCAGGTTATTCTTAGCAACAGATGAATTTACGAAGAAAAGGCAGGTCTGCAGTTCAGCCTTTTTATTGCCTGCACTGCTCCCATCATGCCTGACCCCCGGCCTCTCCTCCAGTCCCTTCCCACCCCAGCAACAATTGTCAGCTGCCCACTTTGCTCTGTGCTTTACATAAGTTACTAAAAAATGACGATGAGACCTTCAAGCTCAGCTTGTTTGGGCCTGGAAATTCCCTTTCTGCCTCTTTCCCCTACACCCATGGCAAACAAAATCACATGTCTCAGCAAGATCCTGACAAATCCAGCAGAACTAGACTTGTGGATGCAGAGGGTGATATGCAACAGTACATGTCTATGTGCCACTGCTGGAATACACTACGTCTGCTCAATGGCCCCTTTGGCCACGCTTTGGCCTTAAAGGCTGCCAAGGGCAATGCAGCTTCTCCATCAAGAAAGACGGCAGGAGCCTGGAGGTGAGTTCTCCGCAGCCACATTGCATACCATGGTGCAGCAGCACTGTCATCACGGGTAGATACAGTGTGTTCCTACTATTGCAAAATGGGGAACTGCATGTAGTGGTGGTGTTTGTTTATTACACAATAGAAAAGTAGTTCTTGTGAGGCAATTGAAAAGTAAAGATTACTCTGCCAAAGTACTCTCAGAAAGTGGCTTCAATGAGAACTGTATCAATGCTAAAATCTCTCCCTTCGCTTTCCTTTGGGGCATTGCATTTGACGGTTGGACTCAATGATCTTAAAGGTCTTTTCCAACCTAAATGATTCTATGATTCTATGATTTCTGAGATGTAACTGTATGCTTAGGTTCATGCAGTTACTGCTCTGAGCTCTGCATCCTCCCCATCAGATCTTCCATAAAAACTAATCCATTTCATCTCCTGAGCAGGAGGTGGTCTTGAAGCTGACACACCCCCAAAGGAAATAGTTTGAGACTGCTCGATAAATTACTGGTAAGACGGTTGTTTCATAATGGTTTCTAATTGCCCTGTGCTAATCACAGATCTCAATCATATCTTCCAAAAGCCTGTTTAAGCCTATATATGGTCAGAAGATCATTGGGCCAGCATATTTGTTTTGTTTTGCTAGAATCAGATAGCTAGGGCCCATCACTGACTCCAATGGGGTGGAGAGAGAACACTGCAAAAGGATGACATTTCTGAAATTATGGAGCCTGTGAACTTGAATACGAGGAATTTACTTCTTCTTAAAGAACAAATGTTGGGAAGAAGGAGGCAAGTGAGAAACAGCAGCAGAAATATCAGAGATAATAAAAAAGCCAGCAAGTCATTGCACAGGTCTCAAAGATGAACAAGAGTTAGTGGAAGTTGCCTATTCCAGT
This sequence comes from Haliaeetus leucocephalus, assembly GCF_000737465.1. NCBI lineage: Eukaryota > Metazoa > Chordata > Aves > Accipitriformes > Accipitridae > Haliaeetus > Haliaeetus leucocephalus. Next base: position 6,151,596 of record NW_010973093.1, on the reverse strand, counting down.
ATCAGTAGAAAAATATTTCCAACAACCTCCTTTCTCTGTATCATTGGATACAGGAGGTTTTGGCTCTCAGTCAAGGGAGGATGCACATAGGGAGTTAATACACATTGGCCATGTCAGCTTAGTTGTAACCAATCCTTTCTTTCACAAGAGCTAAGTACTATTAATCATGACAGAAATTATTATGGTATAAGTTGCACCAAAAGCAGTTTGCAGTTCTGCTGCATCATTGTCATTAAGGGGAGACTGAAAGAACTCTTTTTCATGCAGAGGAAAGCAATCACAAAAGTGCTTGCATCATGATGGCTGTGCGGCCATCTCACTGTGCCCATACCAGCCAGCCCCTTGTTTCTTCCTGCTCATGCCCCAGCTCTGCCCAAAGGCCTCTTCCAAGCCCTTAGTTGCAGGCAGCTGCCTGTCCCTGGTCTCTCCACTCGCCTATGCACACAGTAGGGTTGGGATCTGCTGCTCACTCTACAGGCTGATCTCAACCAACCTGTACATTTGCAGTGATCAGCAGCACCTTTCAAGGGCACCATGGGGACACTTAAGAGCAGAGTCTCCCTTTCAGGTGCAACATGGGAGAGAAAAAATCAGAGGGTCTGCTCTGTGCTGTGTTTCTCAAGGGGTGCAAGAGCAGGGCTGTTGGGGAGCAAAGGCTTTGCAATTAATAGACCTAATATCAACCAGAGGTCCTGGACCTCCTCTGGTGACTGAGATCCACATCACCCATGCACTGCTACACCTAACAAAGAGGAGTGAGGTAAAACTGCTCCACAGGGGGCTGTATATATTCTTTGCAAGTGGATGACCTCTTCTAGGTGGGACTTGGCAGGTTCCCAATAGCCATGGATGTTTAATGGTATGAATAGGAAAGGTCAGCTGGTGGTAGAAACAGCCTTTTCTCTTCAGTGTACACTGGCTCACTTGGAAGGTTTTGCTCAGTGCTTGCAGTATATACCTGAGGAATATGATATGATTTTCAACCTGCTTCCACCATTTTATTCCTGAGTATTTTGAAGATGGCTGTCAGAAGGCACTGTTGCAATGACAGTGTATTTCAAGGTGGTTTCCAGATATCGAACAAAAATATGGTTAAATTGAAGGAATTGTACCTGGTTTGGTTGATACATCTTACTGCTGATTTACATGAGCAGAAGTACAAATTTAAGCCTGAAAGGCTATTTGTACTGTTTAAACTAATAATTTGCCACAAGTCATTCATTGCTGAATGAAACCCTGAATCAGTCCATCTTGGAAACACAATATATGCTGTCAGAATAAATATTTCTCTTTACCAAAGGGGTCTCAGAGTACACGTATGCGCACAAACGTCTCTCCAAGGTAAATCCATTAATATACATATTGTGATAGCATTACATCAAACCACAGATATAAATCTGTGTCTGAACTGTCTCTGACATTAAAAAATGGAATAAAGGATTTGTTCCCTGTTTGTTAATAAGCAGAATTTTCTTTCAAGGACATATAATCCCATCCTATTATTTTCTGAGACGCAATTATGCACAGTGTTAAATACTGGTGTTCGACTTCTATGTTCTGATGAAAGCTAAAATGCAACTTTGCATAAGAATATGATAACTTATGGATCCCAAAATTCCCACAAGTTCATACATTGCATACCTGTACCTATGAATTGCCCAGACCTGCTTTTCAGTGTGCCAGGAGAATCCAAAAGAAAGTGAAGATATTCGGACACTTTTGATGATCCATTAAAAGCACCAGGATGTTCTTATTTCAAAAATCATCAGTTCAGCCCATTTCCCAGGGAGATTTCTGAACTGGTTTTGGATAGTAGCATCTTTCACTATTGAACTGAAATCTTTAGGGCAACCCTTGCTACAGGGCTGTGTTCTGCTGCATGGAATAGCTATCAAAAGCCATACCGCTAAACAAGTCATTCAGCCAGAAGTAGCAGATTTTCATACTGTTCTGTCCTTTCCTCAGCCTAAGAGTGTAATCTGGCATTTCCTAAGTGTGGCTGTAACCACTCTGTCCCAAGCCTTTGTTAGAGTGCCTGTGTCCCAGAGCAGCCTCTGACTTCCACCTCTGCTCCCTTCTTTTTTGGTATCAGATGACAACTTAATAAAAAGGATGCCCTACAAATCTTATGCCTTTCGTTTCTCAGGATGTATGAGATCCAACAGCATCTACACATTGTTGAGAAAGAAACTCCTGCACATGCTTTGAACCAGAGAGGATGCTTCTTCAAGTATCTCTTCTGATGGCCTCATATTACAGGTCCTGCCAGATATTGTGATGGATCTAGCAAGAATGCAGAGATCCATACTCTGAGGTGTTTCTTCTCTTCAGGACATTTTCAGCTTCCTGGATTACTTAGAAAAGGTAAGAAATTCTGGAAGAGCCGCTTCTTTAGCTTTTGAGAGTTCATTAGCACCTGATCACTCACAGCAGCAGCATACCAGCTGGGTTATAGCTTATGCCAAAACAAGTTGTTAGCTTGGAATAAAATGTGCCTGTTGTCCCACCAGTCCACAGAGGCTTTTGAACAGATGCCTGAAGGGGACTTGAGCAGAAACTACACCTTGGTTTCATTTCTTTGTTTCACTGTACACAAGGGGAGAAAACCATCGGCAAGTGTCAAGAACTTGGAGCGACAGGGACATTGGAATGAACTCATTTTACAGAAAAGAAGCAGGGTCAGAAGCAGAAAATAACTTCTCCAGTATGTGACAGGTAATTAATGGGACAGCAGGGAACACCAGCCCTAACTTCCTAATGGGAAGAAAAACCGAGTGTTTTGTTTAGAAAAACCTGGTGTGGGTTCATTTTTTTCTGAAGCAAACTGGACCAACTGAGTGTCCTGACACTGCCCATTTTGTCCTCAGCCCTGCAGGACCCTTCTGGCAGCTCCTACACATTGGGCCAATACAGGCAATTGCCTTTAGAGAGCTCAGAAGCTCTGGGAAACTCAGAGAAAAAACCTGGGCAGATGGCTCTGAGAGGGAGTCATTTTATTTCATTGTTTCATGCTCTAGGTGAAGCCAAAGTGACACATTTATTTGTGATATAGACCTTACAGTCATATACCAGCAAACTTTCTCCAGCAATTCTTATATTTTGAGATGTATGAAAATACATATACACAGAGCTGCAGACACCCAGTGAAACTAGAGCCTTCCTGTACTGTAACAAATCTTCCTCTGGCAACATTCCGGGGAGAGGAATGAGAGAAGGAGATCAAACCACTCTTATTAGTAATTTCACACAGCTAGCAGTGTCCCTGTGCCGTATAGAAGTACATGCACAGAACAAAGCCCCCAGAAGGAATGATTTATCTCTGAAAGGGAGTTTGTTTCTATTCGTGTTTCTATAAAGTGGCTTTTCCACTGGACAAACTCCTTGCCAACAGCTCTTGCATGTCCAGCTGCAGCTTGCTGCCTAGAGGGCCTGCTGGAGACTGTCTCCACAGCACTTGCTGCTCCTGTCTATAAATAACATTTCAGATGCCCAGGCCACACAGTCACACTGCAGGAAAGGTCAAGCATAACCGTCATCGCCCAAAGAGATCACTCTCCACAACTGCCCTACGGCTGAGGCTTGTTGTCTGGACTGCAGCCAACACTCTGGACCTTATCAGGGCTGGATCTCACTGAGAATTTTCTGATGAAACAATTTGATTGGAAAATGCTGATTCATAGGCATCAAAATGTTTCATGGAAATGCACCAATTTTTATTAATTTACAAGGAAACCCAGACATTATTTGGATGTACTAGTGACTGGTTGGCTGCCAGGGTATCCCATGGCTTCCAGTGTGTCTCCTTGCAGGACAGCTGTGTCCTCTGGACTGCTTCAAACACAGGAGCCTGAGCACTGCAAAGGCCTCTGATGGTTTTGCTCTGATCTAGCTCTCGGCAGCCCTTAAACCTCAGCATGAGATGAGCTGTGGGGGTTTTGGGCTCCATAAACTAAAGCCCCGGGGGGCCACCAGGAGCTTGGTGACTGTGAGCTGCCACACTTTTCCTCCTTGGAAAGCAGGGAAAACTGCCTGGTCTCTTTCCAGAAATACGGATGATTTTTTTTTTCTTTTTTTTTTTTTCAGAATGACAATAATCCAAGTATACTAGCACAATCTTCAACATGTCAGAGTTTTCCTGGAGCAGGAGCCATGCTGCAGTCCTCAGCCTGGTGCAGCAGCCCTACCTGCAGCCTGTCTCCGTGTCTCCTGCTTTGCTCCCATATACCATGAATGCATGACAGCAGTAAGTCACAGACACAACCTTCTGGCTCACTGCCTCACTTCAAGGTCAGCTGGGAGTGGCCCATCCATGAGCAACGGTTATCCAAAATGACTCTGTCACCAACTTCTCAAGCTCCTAGTCCTTGGAAGCCCTTTCCCATGAGGGCAGAGGAGCCCTGTGCTGCAGGACAATATCTCTGTGGTGTGCACTGCCATGAAAAACAGAGTCCTACACCAGGGTTTTGCACTGGCAGAGGCCATCTCTGGTAAGACTTTGTATTGGATGCAATTTTTAGGCTGTTCCCATTCACTCTGCATGCTGGAGCCTTGCTGCTGCTGCCTCCCTTGAGGATTTTCTGGTTGGTCTTTCCAGGTCTCTGTAGCCATGCGGGACAGCCTACCAGGGTCCTGCTTCACGTGGCGTAGCAATAATGTGATCACCATCCTCATGGCCTTGTCCCTTTCCTATAGACCCCCTCATGGCTGCTGTTTGGTTTCGTCTGTGATTTTTAAGGACCACAAGACCCAAATCTTACTCCCTCCTAGAAGTGAGCTTCATGAACTTCAGCTTAGATATGTTTGATACAGAAAAGCTTAGGTCTCTAAAGAAAACAGACTGTAGAAGTTTGAAAAAAACCCTGATGCACTGTTCACAGTGTCTTTGCAGACATGGTGTCCTCTTACCCAGCAACCTTCAGTACCTCTCTTGGTGGCAGCAAGCTCTGCATGGTCTCTTCTGGGTCCAGAGAAAAATCCCTTTCTTTCCATCACCCTATAGTTGCCCTTGTGTCTACTTCCTACTCCTCAGTAATTTCCCATCTCTGCTCCAGCACAGGGCTGTGTCCTGTGGACATCCTGTGGTGTTCCCATGGACGCTGAAATGCAGCTGAATGGACTGAACTCAGGGCCAAATTTACCCTGTGAGTCCATCCTGTAGACTAATCCCTTTCCTGGGCTGGAGGGGCATAGCTCCCACACTGTGTTCAGATATCTTTACACTATCACACTCAAAATGGCTCTTCCCTTGCTGGTGGCTCCCTACCACTCTTGCTTTGGGCACTTCTACCCAGAGTGGATGGATGGGATAGATTTTTTCTCCAAACCACAGAAAATAGACTGTTCCACAGATGTGGGAAATTGAAACGGTTGTAGCTGGCACCACAGGAAAAGTGAAGCTGACCACAGGTTTACCAGAGCTGGAGTTTGCGTTTCCTTGTGCACAAAGAGAAAGGGGAAAAGCTTGTGAAGGCATGAGCTCCTCTCAGGTAGTGAGGGGAGGAAATGTGGGGACCAAAAGGAAGTAAGTGGCTAAACAGCATCTGTGAGAAGAGGATGCAGGAGAGATTTTTGCCAAGGCAGCATTCCTGAGTTTATGGGAGAGGGAAGCTTATTGAAACAAAACTAAGAAAGAAAGAAATTAAGACCTGAAAACAAGATTTGGTCTGAGCAAGGTAACATTCCCATTTGTTTTGCATGCATGGTACATGATGAACTGTGAAGTGCCGGAAAGGCACCAAGAACCAAGCTTGTATTTTTCTCTGAGTGAATTAAAAATTAAACATTAGATTTCCTCTATTTTTACAGCAATAAACTCAAAGTTATTAAAATGCTTTCAGTCAGCTGTAGTGGGTTATGCTATATACGGTTAACAGGCTGCGCTGCATGCACAACTTCCATAATGTTCTATTATTTTATCAGGGCTGGCTTGTTGATGCAAACAGTATGGGATTACACCTTGTGCTGGGTCTTGCAGGCGTAAGTTTTCCATCTGATACTGCATGTGGCATCTTCTGGCTTTCACTTATTCCCTCCAGCAGGAAGGATGCTGGTGGGCAGGTGGCTGCCCAAAGCTGAGAGTGAAGGAAACCACGTGCAGTGGAAGGGCGCTTCGTGCCTGTGGTGTTTCTGCTTACAGCCTGAAAGGAGTCCAGGCTGGTTCTGGCATCACCGGCGGGGTCTTGGCAGCCAGGCAGGAACAATGCTAGCCTCTATTTTCCTCCGCATTGATCTTTCCCAAAGACTGTAGTATATCCAGGACAGGGTCTGAAAGGGGCATTTTGAGATTTCTCAAGCTGTAACTCGGCATCAGAGAGAGAAGAAAATTTTGTTCAGCTGGGAAGAAGAAACCAGGACCATGTTCCTGGGTCAGATGGAGAAAGAGATGTCATTCCTGGACTCCCTTATTTCCTTGGGTAGTCAGTGATACTCATGCTCTTCTTAGAGATGCTTTGGGTACCTGCTCCTCTTCCCCTGATACTGTCACCCAGCCTTGCTTTTTGCCCCAGAACACCTCGCCTTCTTGTTTCCTGTAAGGGGGCAGTGGGATCATGCAAAGCATGGGGATGTGAAATCATATTCTTCCTTCCTCCTGCTTAAGATGCCTCTATTTACATATCTACTGTTGTCTTTAATTAGTATGTTTGTGGCTTTATGCATCTGGTGAGGTGCATTTGCTTACAGTCCATTTAAGATAGACTTCTTCACACTGCCAGCTGAATATGAACTGGCAGTGTGCCCAGGTGGCCAAGAAGGCCAATGGCATCCTGGCTTGTATCAGAAATAGTGTGGCCAGCAGGACTAGGGCAGTGATCGCCCCCCCATACTCAGAACTGGTGAGGCCGCACCTCAAATACTGTGTTCAGTTTTGGGGCCCCCACTGCAAGAAAGACATTGAGGTGCTGGAGCATGTCCAGAGAAGGGCAATGAAACTGGTGAAGGGTCTAGAGCACAAGTCTTATAAGGAGCGGCTGAGGGAACTGGGGTCCTTTAGCCTGGAGAAAAGGAGGCTGAGAGGAGACCTTATCACTCTCTACAACTACTTGAAAGGAGGTTGTAGCGAGGTGGGGGTCGGTCTATTCTCCCAAGTAACAAGTGATAGGACAAGAGGAAACAGCCTCAGGTTGTTCCAGGGGAGGTTTAGATTGGATATTAGGAAAAATTTCTTCACTGAAAGGGTTGTCAAGCACTGGAACAGGCTGCCTAGGGATGTGGTTGAGTCACCATCCCTGGAGGTATTTAAAAGATGTGTTGATGTGGTGCTTAGGGATGTGGTTTAGTGGTGGACTTGGCAGTGTTAGGTTTATGGTTGGACTCAATGATCTTAAGGGTCTCTTCCAACCTAAATGATTCTATAATTCTATGATAAATCATTATTGTATTTCTTTGAGAGCAGCACGCATGCCATGCACAGAAACAGCAGGATTTGCAATGTACAGGGCTAGGCTTTATAAACTCCCCTACACTGAGAGTGCTGACTCTTACGCTACCTTTCCAATGACACCTCCTTTGTGGGAATACTTAAATTTTTTATTAAAAGGGAATTACAATATTTCCAGCCTCCATGCAGCTATTCCTAGTGCTGTCCTCTGTCTCTCATTAGTATGTTTCATTTCAGGATAATACACCTTCATGCAAAACACAACCCTAAGCCGCTGTCACATGTCCACTGGGCCAACCACCCAGGAAGGAGTAAGTCTTGGAAATAATTAGTCAAGGTAAAAATGGACATAATTCTGCCTTCTATGCAATAACTGGGAGATATACATCTGTTGTAATGTTCTAATAGGTACTGGCAACTTACAGATTTTTAAAGACACAAGGCTGGAATAGAGATATAAGAGTCTTTATAGCTTTCAAAAATGGTAAATAGAATATCTGTTTTTTAAAAGGGGAAATTATGGATCAGCTAGTTCAACTTCCATTTCCAGAAAAGTACTGGGAAACTAATTGAGCCAACAAACAAATACTGAAATGAATCAGGGAAAAGAAATAAAAAACAGCCAGTATGAAAGTGTCAAATCGAATCCTTCTGTGACACTTGTGGATAGGGAAGAAGCAGTACATGTCATCTATCTTCCATTTAACAAGGCTGTTGACACTGTCTGACATGACATGCTCAAAAGCTTATTGAGAAAACATGGACTGTATGAAACTGCTCAAGGTGGTGGAAAATGCTTAGGAAGGCACACAGAAAAAAGCTCTCAGTGGATCACTAAATGCCACAGACTCCCCTTGTCTTCTGTGTTCTTCTACAAAGATGAGTAGAAAATTATTTCATTTAATAAGAGATGAAGTTGGAAGGGTGCACATGCATGCAGCAGAGCAGTATTACAGCTAGAAATTATTTTTAAAAAGAACTTAGGAGGTGAGGACATTTACAGAAACAAATCCAGTGAGAATTAATCAGGAATGGCCTATTGCACATACTCAATGTACAGAGCAAAATGCTCTGCAGCTGTTCTGTGGAAACAAACCTGGATCATCAGTCAGGTCAAGACTGTCGGTGATGCTATGCAAGTGTGAGAAGGGTGAACACTGGGCTGGTACAGTGCAGACTATGAAACAAGTCACTTAAACCCCCTGCTCGGCTCAGCATGGGCATGCACTTAGCTTGAGTACTGTGTTCTGCTGTGCATCACATTAAGAAAGATGAGAGATGACAGAAGAGAGCCCAAAGGACAGAAAGAGACACCAGAAGTCTAGAAAATAAGACATTCAAGGGAAGACACAAAGACTGAGAGTCAATCTGGAGAAAAACAGGCTGAATGAAACCCTGATAAGTTTTTAAATCTAGAGAAGATTACTATGGAAACAGAGTATTTTATTCTCCATATCCATATTGGGTAGGACTAGGACTTATGGGCTTGCACTTCAGGAAGGAGCTGGAGCAAAGATGGCTTGGGCAAGAGTTGTAATCTCCATCAAAGAAGGTTTTTAAGAACAGGGTGGACAAAATTCTGTCTGGCATGACTGAGGGAAAGCTAATCTTGACTTCGGGCAGGAGAGGTTTCCTCCAGATGTACCTAGCATGCCCATATGGTTGTGTGGATTTAGAGGGGATGTGTAATGCTTAGTTCCAGACTCATGACAACACCATGGCATTTTATATCATTTTCTCCCAGATGCATGCTCTCAACTTTAACAGCTGAACACTGTTTCTTGCCTAAGAGGACCCTTTTCCCTCAGCTCATCTGTGCTCCTGCTGCATAAGCCATTCCTCACCCTGCAGAGATGCTTAAAGACAAGCAACAGTGAAACCCTGGCAGAGCTAACCAAGAGGCACCTCAGGGACTCAGGCATTATAAGAACCCTATTCTAGCCTCAAAGCACAGACCATCACGGGAGCCTTTGTAAACAACAAAAAATGAGAGCTATCTCTGTTTCTCTGGAGAGTGCAGAGGCAGCAGCAGCAGTGATGCAGCAGCTGGGGAAGCAGCTGTGGGAGGAATGCTGCCTGTTTCTCTGGTTATTGCAGCACAGCTGTGATTTACATCCCTCAGTAGGCCACAGCGGAAGCAGCAAATCACCTCTTTTACAGGGGTTCAAAAGGCAATTAGACAAATCCATGGAAGAAATATCCACTGAGGCCATTAAATCTGAAGTCCTTCTCCTGGTTAAGGAAAGCCCTACATGGCTAATTGTTGGGCGGGAGAATTGCTACTGTGTGATTGCCCTGTTTTTCCACATTTCTTTTGACTACCGGTGCTGTAGGTGGAAGGGTAAGCTGGAGTAATCTCTGTCCTGTGCATTCCTGTGTTTTTCAACTGCATTCTCAGTGCATTCATCTGGGATGGCCACAGACCCAGAGGTTTATTAACAAACAATTGGAGACTGGAAATGGGACAGAAATCCTGTGTCTCAGAGTCAGGCCACATCCCAGACTTGCTGCTTTCTGGATGTTGTTCAGGAAAAGCCAGGAGCCCTGTCCTGCTCTGACTCTTCCCTAAGTAAGCATGGGTTTCGGCTGCAAGGGGTCAGGACAGGATTTAGCTCCAAGACTTTCTCTGCCAAACAGATTCTCCTCTGTGCTGGACAAACAGTGGTAAAACAAAGTAGAAAAGCAAATGCCATCCCATGCGCAGAAGCATGCTTTTATTTAACTAGCACTAAAGTTTTCAGATGCAAATAGCTTATTGAGTTGGACAAAAGTCATGGCAATAAATGTTTCTTTCTAACTTCACCCTACAAAAATATCTTTGAATAATAGGATTGCGTTTTTCCAAAAATATTCTTTATTGATTTACAGCAGTATCACATTAAAGCACAGCATTAGAGTTCCTTCATTAATGAAATAAGACGCAAAAGTCTTATTATATTAGTGATTTTCACAGAGTAACTCAGTAAGCTATTTTTAATATTCTCATGGAGGCATGCCAGAAGGATAATATTTTTATGTTCTATAGCAGAGAAATATACTTTCAGACAGTTTTGACTGACTTTAAAGTGTGCTTGAATGCCCAGGCATGTTTTCCATCCCCACAAAGTGACCAAGGAAAGAGGAGTCTTATCATTAGCACAGACCAAAACCGTAACAGAATGAAATCCCAGTTGCCACAGTGTCAACAGTGTTTCCCACACATGGTACCAAAGGAGGTTGGAAGTAAAGGATAGTCACTCCTCCCTCTTTGAAGGCAGTGGAACGAACCGCTGTTGCGGCACTTCTGTATCAGGAACGCTGCATTTCCCCCTGCTACAGGTAACAACAAAAACCTCTAGCCTTTTTCTGCAGCTGCCATAGAGATAGGAATCCTGTCTCTTTACCCAGTTTCCAGACTGCACTCACTGTATCTTGTCCAGTGCAGTTCTCTCTCCAATGTCTCTCTACTCTTTCCATATACTTCCTTGGTATTCCATCTCAGGAAGAGGGAGGACCAAAACATCACTGTCCTAGGTGACATACAGCATGAGCAAAGCAACACCTCCAAGCAACCTGTGCAGCTGTGGCTGGACCAAAGTGCAGGCATGATCTCAGTTTCCTTTCTGCTGTGCTGTGACTGTTCTTCTTCATATGATACCTATTCCAGACAGTCCCACTTTGCAAAGGGCTATTTCAGGCCTAATGAGGGGCTCTTATCAACTTTCAGGCTCATTTTCAGTGAAGCAAATCTCTACTGAATGAACATGATCACCACACACACGTCAGGGGCTGCCTGAGGTTTTTAAGGCAGAATGACATTTGAACCCACGTTTCAAACCCTGGTTCAGTGCTAATAAAGACAGCCTCCTTCAGAGGACCTTTGGGCATACAGCAAAGCTGCTGATCATTCCCATTGAGAGTCCAAGGCTGCACAGAGCTAAGGGGAGCAGGCACCTATCAGTGGGATGTTTTAGACCTACCAGGTGCATATTTGGATGACAACAGTCCATGCTTGGACAAACCACACAATGCAGATGGACAGATTCTGTGTCATTCCCCTGTGGTTTCAACAGAAACATCCAAGGGCTGGCAAAATCTCCCACCTTCTCAGGATTGTTGCTCCCTTTTAATCCCCTTCTCTGCTGAAAAGGGTCTGTGTCTTCCTCCCTTCCTTGGTGTCTGTGCAGAACTCACCAGGGTGGCAGAGCATTTTCAGAGTGATGCCCAACCACTATCCCTATACAACACACATCAGAGTCTGTAGGAAACTGAGGTGACCTGCACGGCTCTCTCGAATCATGACCACAGACTTTTATGCCCAACAGATATTGCAAAGTAAAAATTAAAATATGTTGCTAAGGTTTCAAGTAGCCAGGCTGCATTTGCAAATTCTGGAAGCCAACTTAATGCTCACTCTTGGAAGTTCTTACTTTGAGCAGTGACTATGCCAGTACAGCAGACAAGAAATGTTTGCAGGGCTGAGCCTTGAATCTGAGAAACCTCCAGTCATCATTACATTTACATACCCTTGTGCTGGCCTGGCATCATACCCACCACAGTAATTTTAGCTGAGCTTCACCACCACATCTTGGGATGATGCAGAACAGTTCTGGGCTGTACCTGCCTGTGGGATCTTCTCAGCAGGTCTGAAGGCACTCTTAGTCCAAAAGGAGTCTCTTGGCAGCACTCTCCTCTACTTCCAAATGGGCCTCAATTGCAAACAGATGGTCATAATTTTGAAACCCCAAGAACCACAGGACGAGACTGTAGCATGCTTGAAAGCACCTTCAGGAATCTCTGGCAAGATCTCCAATGTGACAATGATGTTTATGGACTACATGCATCCATCAGGAAGGGATCTGTCATGTTTATGTTAAAGTTACGATTCCTCTGGTTTTACTAACATCTTTGCTAGTAACCATGTTCCTTCCAAGCACTGCTCTGGCGGTTTGCAAATGCAGTACAGAACATGCAGTGTTTCTCCTGCTGGTTTCACATTAGTCTCTCCTGTAACTGTTTTGGATAATAATACTGTAACAAATCCATAGCCACCTTGGTCTCCATGCCTGTCACTATGCAGCAAACCATGGCTACTCATAGCTGCAGGCGACAGCAGCTCTGGCAGTCCAGTGCTCCTGCTTCTTGGACAATGCTCCTCCAGTTGTGAACAGCCTGGAGCCTGTTCCAGGCTTACTTTGTGGTCCTCCAGGACTTCTTGCTCCTAGTTCCCTTGCAAACATAGAGACTCGCCATTTGGTGTTTATGGGCATGCTAAAACTTTGGCCAGCCTCCTGATGCCATCTCATAATTAACAGTGCCTATACATCCTGGTTCTTCTTTTTCTCCTCAACTTCTCTGTGTAGCTGGAAGCTATGCTTCAGTGTGAGCAGTGCTGCTCATTGTTTACGTTCACATTTCCGAACAGACTGTTGCACCCTGATCAGTTCAGCCATCCTTGGCTAAGCTGCGTACCACTGAGGACAATGTCTATTGTCCTGCATGCTGCTGGCTGGCCAGAGGAGCGCTTCACATCTGGTATGAGCATTGTAGGACTGTGGTTTTGGGAGAAGCACCCATAAAAGGAACAAATCGAAGTCCATTACCCTGAGCTGATTAGTGTTTAATGTCCACTGGTAACAGCAGTGTGTGCCATACCCCTAAAATCCATCTGCAATTGCAACTCCAGCTGCTGCAGCTCTATAGGTGCTGCTGACCTCCAGAAGGTTTAACAAGTGCTTGCAAGCACGATAATCAGCCCTGCAGCATCAGGAAGATGGGGACAGTGAACACAGCGATGATGGGAGAGCCTGGCTTTGTGTTCACGGGTGCCCATGCTGCCTAGTCAGTGTGGAATTGCAACCATGATCATGATGGTGGTTAGCCAGGAGATTTATTTTTTGGCTAGTTTTAACATGAGACAGGAACAACCAGCCAGTGAAAGGCTCAGCCAGGCTCCTGTGCCCTGCCCTCTCTATTGGTGTTCAGTAAGTCCATTCAGGGGAAGCAGTTTTGGCCTCAGTGAGTTAGCCTCCCTCCTTCCCTGTTCCTGTAGTACATATTCCCACACATGCCCCCACCTGGAAAGCCTGAAACTCTCCAACCAGCATGATGGGTGAGAGGCACACAGAGCTGAGCACCTCCCTGGGAGCTAACAGCCTGGGCAGGCTGTTCACCATTGCAGGGGAAACTTGTTATCCTTCACCCAGACAAAACAAGTGCAAAACAGCACTGGGGCAAGAAAACCAGCTGCTGCCCTACCCAGCCTGGAGAGCGGTTCATAAGCCCTAGTCCAGGAGATGTGAAAGCAAGCAGTGCTATAAAGTCCATGATCATAAAACACATCTCCCTCAGGAGCCTTGCAAGGGCTGATGTTATGCAAACAGGGCACTGACTGTTAAACAGCTACTCAGGTACTGATGCTGATTTATTTGCAAAATCTCCAGGTTCTTCATCTGATTTCTGATCCTCCATCTGTGATGGCTGTGACAGTACTTTGGTTACCAAACAATAAAAGAGAACTCACTGCAGTGATTTACATCCCTTACTGTGAAAATCAAAAACATTATCCAGGGAAACAAAGTACTAGCAACACAACACAACTGGGCATGAGGAAATGCATAGTAGAGCCAAGAGGTTTCCCAGACCTCTGCTATCAAAATGTTCCCCTCCTGCGGCAGAACTCAGTAAGATAGTGTGGAAGGCTGCATTGGGAAGGAGGGTTTTTAAAGCAGAAACCTCAGCAATATAGGAAGGGAAGTACACGTCCTACCCCAGTCTCATGGGTCCAGAAAGGCTCAGTGAAGTGGTACCCACATTGATCTCTTGTGTCCCCACTTCATAGCCTCCAGCACTGCGTGCCTGTGAGCAGCAGGATTTAGGGGGATGGAGGAACAAGAACGTGGCAGTAGAGATTTCCCATATATTCTGGGAGATGTAGTGCAGGAGGAACAATGGGTATGCAGACCAGGGTTGCAGCAGTAGCTATGGAGAGATTTTGCTGCTGCTCAGCAGCCTCAGAAGGAACAGCCCTCTCCCTGCGGCATTCTCTACGTCCAAGCCAGAAACAGGCCTGATTTGGCCCTAAATGCATATATAACAGACACAGCTGTGAATTTCCTCTCTTCTGATGTTAAAATATATGAGCTGGTTTGCACAACCCCAGTATGAAGCAGCTTTTCCCGTCCACAGAGCTGTTCTCCAAACACCACCCTAGCGAACTACTGGGAAGCAGCCACAGCACTAAACATCTGCACAAATGTATTGTGCCAGATGTTACCAGAAGACGATGCAGCACTGGTTCTGGACATGGATTCCTGGAAGTGCCACCCCTTCAAGCCTGCCCAGAACAAGCCCTGAGAAAGCAGGATTTACAACAAACATGGGAACGGAGTGCAAGAGCTACGATTGCAGCCTGTCTGTCCCCCTGGGAGATTTTGCTTGTCGCACAAACAGAGCAACTGGGCACACAAGGGAGCATGAGGGCAGACAGAGCTATTGTGACAGGAATGTCAAAGGAAGGGAGGAACTAGCCCTAGCCAGCCCCACATAACCAGCTCCGAGCAGGTCTCCCACAGAGATCTTCCTGGCTGCTGATTAGCCACAGGAGCAGGCTCTGCATCTGGCACGCTAGTCTCTCTGGTGCTCCCCAGCTCTCCATGAGGTCTGTGGCTCTGGCTGCACTCTCAGCACACAAGACCCAATCAAGCAGCGGTATGTATGGATCACGCTTTCCCGGCATGGGTGCCTGCACTGTCTCCTCCCAGACTCAGAGCAGCCAGCACTCCCACCTCCCGACTGCTCAGACCTCTCTTCTGGGCTTTGCAAGCGAGTGAAACACTGCAGTGGAAGTGCACATAAAGCCCTGGTCCCGTCCCCTCTGCAGGAAGATGGAGGCCAGTCCCAGTTCATGCCAGATACTGGCTCACTACTGAGGGTGGACGTGGGTCCTCGAGGAGCCTGGCACCCTGTGGCAGTGCCCTCCCAGCTGCCCAAGGAAGCCCCACACCCAGGACCCGACCTTGGTCCATGTAGGAAGCCCCTGGTCTGATTCCACCCGCACTTCCCACAGCAGGGGCTGGTTCCCAGGCATTTCACCCTGGGCTGCCTTTACTGATGAAAATTTCCACGAAGTTAGTTAAAAAAAGAGCTTGCACTGCACCGTGGAGAATGTCATGAGGATTATGTGGTGCCATGTGGTTTCTGTGCTGTTCCTCTGTAAATTGTGCAGAGGTCAGACAGCTCTGAGCAAAGTGCCTGTGGGGTTCACACATGCACACGTGCACGTCCACACTCACAAACACTTGCGCACACAGACACGCAGATACAATTTACGTACTTGCTTTCCTTGTTGTCTCTTCATTTGAAAAGTCATTCGGAGTGAAAATGTGTTTTCTCTTTGTGAATGGACAAATCTAACACAGATGGTGCATTAACTGGAAACATCTTGTGTCCCAGTATGTTCACATAGTCATTCTGTTCAAGGGCAGAAGGCTCCATTTATGATCATTTCTTCAATGTTCCTGATCTTTACAACTTGGTGATCTCCTACTAAAAGCTGTAACAAGTCATCATTTCTTCCCCTCTTACCAACATTACAAAAGCATGAGTCTAAAGGCTATCAGTGTCAGCAGTGAGGCATCAGTTTTAACTTGCTGGTGTGGAGCAAGGCTGTCCTTGCGTTTGACTGCAATGAAGTCTATGGTACTTTGTGTCTCCTGTGACAGCCTTCCATGACTCCTTTGGGCTTGCTGCTCGCCAGCTGAGAGCACTCAGGCAACGAAGTATGAAGCAAGGGCCAGAGAAACTTTCCCAGATGTTTCTGCATAAATGTGTAATTTCCTTTTACATAAGAATGGATCTTTTGGAAGGAACCAGTGCATCCCAGCTGAAAGACTTGAACTGCTGGAGATTGCAGTAAGTTCCTAGATAAACTGGCCTAATAGACAAATTACCCTGAAGAACTATTTAAGCCTCATTTCTTAGTAAATTTTTCTATTAGGCCACCTTACCTAGGGACTTATTGCAATAGGTGTTTTTCCCTACCGTTCCCAGTTAAATTCTCCACGTGCATGCTTGCTCATTATGATGTTGTGGATATTCCCATTACCTGCAGAAATATCTAATGCTTTCCAGAATCCTCCTGATTTTTTGGTGTCAGTGAGCTCAACATGCTACTGAGTCACGCAGGTTAAACATGCATGGAGCAAACACAGCGTTATTCTTGCAAGAGGATGTTTTCTTTTTATGATTTCAGGGCTATCAGGTTTTATACCAAAGATCACAGTTTCAAAAGCAAGTTTCACATGTTCAGATGTCATTCACATGCCATTCATCAGGCTTGATCATGAATGAAGAAATATGTCCTGGATCGAACTTTACCCTTGACTAGCTAGCCCTCAAAATGAGCTACAAAAGAGAGGGAGATGCTAAGGCAACCTGACTGCAGGTGCTCTGAGCAATGGCCTCAAGAATGCGCAAATCATGAAAGCAACACAGAAATAACCACAAGTGTAAATGAGATGAAACACAAATGCAAACTCTGCATGGAGACATCAGTGCCCTTTCCCCAGTGCAGCAGGGAGGGGAAAGCTTATAGTCACTGACGTGCTTTGTTTATTTAGTCACAGGCATGGTTACAAGGGAAGGACAACAGGCAGAGCCTGGATACCGAGTGCTAAGGCTGGACTGACAGTGGAGTGAGGAGGCCCAGTCTCCTGGGGGCTCAGTCAGTCCTGTTGGGTGCTGAGCAATGTTCCTGACCAGTGGGGCACTCAGCCCCACCCCAAGAATGGACTCATTGAAGATAACCGGTACCTCAGCACTACTGTGTTTTGCGGTGCCCAGGCTGCAATAAGCAGCAGGATGGGGTCACTTGTGGAAGCATTGCAGGACCTGGTTCAAAGCACGTGGAGATGGAACAACAAGAAAGATCATGACAAATGGCTATCCACATTTCAGTTTGATTTCTGAAAGAGGAAACAAAGCAGCAGCTTTGAGTCATAATGAGATTGAAATTGTTCTTAGAAACATTTCAAAAGATACCTGAAAAAGAAATGGGAGTGACTCACACATATCCCCACTGTGAGAGTGGGGTGAAGGTGATTACACAGAGTTGGGCATAGCCTTGTTTTTGGGTAGAGACCAGGCAGCTGGGCAGAGACACCATGGGACTGAGAGCAAGAGTCAAGGGATGGGGGAGAGGGGAACTGACTCCAGTCTCCCACACACCATCCTCACCCTGCATCTGATGTCCCCATATAGCAGAGAAAGGAACCACGCCTGGGGAGTGTGGCCAGGGCCCTGCACACCCAGTGGGTTTCTGTGCTGGAAGGTGAACTTGGGACTTGACACATGAGAAAACAAGACTCGAGGTGACTCTTAGGCTACCAGGCAGGTGGTTGCAGAAGGCAAAGGTCAATCTGCCTGTGAGATGAGTTCTGTGCAGGGTGGGCCATTTCTCTCTGAATGCATCCCAGTGTGTTAGAAACTGGGAGAAAATAGTTCTGCAGTGTAGCCCCCTCTCAACAAGCCAGTTCCTTTATCCTGAAAACTGCAGCTTGCAAGGGCCAGGAGCCAAAAGCAATGCTGATCATGAGGTGTCAGGAAATGTTTGCCATGAATCTATCCTTAGAATAACCCCTGTAGACATTTTGCTCAGCAAAGAAAGGTCCTACCCAGCCTCTCGGTGCATAAAGCAACACAGACCCCCAAGGAGGAATGATGGGTCACTCAATAAACTCCTGTTAAAATAACTAAACTCCAGATAGCCAACAGGGAGTGGAGTGGGACCACAACTGGTTGGGTCCAAGGCAGGGTCTTTGTCCTCTGCCACCACTGCTTTGATCGCTCAGCCAGACTAAGAGCCTGTGAAAGGTTTGAAACATGCAGGCAAATGGGTTCCCCCCAGCTGTCTAAAAGAAAAAAATAGATCCTAGGAAACAAATGAACCTCTCAGTGCCTTAATAGAAAAGTGATGTGTGTGGTGCTTGTGCAAGTGAGACACAACTCAGAGCTCTGTTATGGAAATTTTGCTCTGTGACAAATATGTTATGAATGACTTGTCTTGAAAACATGCCAATGTGTAGGTGCTGCTATCACAACATTCGATGCCTTTAACTTACTGTGAACGTTCTTGCGATAAATCATGGAAAACCTTGCTTGTGCTATCTTTAGTCACTGCAATGTTTCACTCTCACAAGTCACTCACAGCTCTAAAAATACAGTTTATATCATTGGATTCCTGGAATTCTTTTAGTTCTTACATTCTGATTTAAGTGGCATTAAAGCTGGGCTGCGCAGTTCAAGGCTTCAGGCTGATATTTCATTGCGGATTAGATATCACCTGGGTTCAATACAATGTTTGCAATATTTATTTGATTTGGATCCAAAGGTAATTTGGAAAATCTTCCTGTAGATACACCTCTTACCTGGCTATGTGGAACAAGGGCTAGATTTTGTTTGGGACTAGATAGTAATTTAATAACCGTTCCAATATAGATTTAAACTAAAACACATGCTCATCATAAGAACTGAACAGAGACTATGTGGGGTTTTCTCCCCCAAACCTGTAGGTATCTTGCCTCTTCTGGACTATGCGCTGTGATGTTGTGATGACTTCTAGGTCAGACATTTCTCTCTCTTTTTTTCTGTTTCACTTACATGTCTTTCAGAGTAGTTATTGATTCAGAAACACCAAGAGCAAAAGAGTCTTGACCTCCCACCAGCCTTTCTGGATTTGATTACCAGCTCACCAATGGCTGATAGTTTGAGCAGAATTTAATGCTTTCTAATTTTCCTTGATAGGGTCTACGAAGCATGTTACTTTTTTTTTTATCCCAGCTGGCAGCTCAACAAAGCCCAGCAATATAAAGCTCTATTTGTGTAATAAACTGTTGTACAATCTACTACTTATGAACACGGGCCCTGAAAATGTGCAACCTTTCTGCACATTACATTAAACGCAAACCAGATGGGCACTTGAAAATCCTCCCCTTTGTTGCAGGGGGCTAAAGGAGCTGGTGGTCAGAAGGTCTATTTCACTACACAAACAAACAGAAGAGTTTAACTACATTATTTTCCAAAATCAGCAATGGGAAACCTATGCAGAAACATTATGAGCAGTTAGCAAACATGCTGCTTAACCAGAGTAGGCACGAGGGGAACTCCTCAGCTCTCTTAACTGCAGTAGCCAGTCAGTGGCCTCTGGCTCCATGCCTGCGGAATAGATCCATCACCTGCAGTGGGAGCTCTGACACCCAAACTTAGAGACTTGTATGTGCAGACAAATGGGTAAAATAAATCTCTTCTCTAAAGGGTGTCTTGGTCAGAGCTCGTCATCTAAACTCTAATAGTCACTGGAGAGAAATGGGACCCTCCAGAGGGGACTGAGCCCATCCTGAGCACAGTTTCTGAGGCAGAGAAAGCTCATCAGATCAGACCAGATGTCTCACACTTTGATAACTCTGTAAGCGAAACACATCTCACTCTCAGAGTCCTAGGGCAGGGAACAAGGAACAGTAGCTCTGAGCCAGGGACTTCCCTATCTCTGGACTGTACCAGAGGACACCTAACTCCTCACAGATTGAGCACAGGTACTGACAAAATTTTGGAGGAGCTCTTTCATAGTAAGTAGCTCCTGCAAGTCCTCTGACCCCTTTTCTTGTGATTGTGTTATCATTAAATTCTTTCTGAAACCCACCTGGCCAAATTAGCACTGGGAGAGAAGCATGGCCAAAGTCATCCACAGAGCCCGCATCCTCACTCCCTTCCCCACTGTCGGGAAGGTGTGCAGAGAAATTATCTTCAGTCACATAGGGAATGAGCAGGGTAAAGGCAGTCTTGATGCAAGCCAGAGAAGACAAGAAAAATTTTGAACAGCTGTTCCCATGGCACAGCTGCCACAGATAAAGTACAGGTGTGTAGCAAGATGGGATGGGGTGAGATGGAAGCTGTTACCAGCTGAAGAAAATGATCTTGGGAGCATTGATGCTTCAGAGTGTAACCACTGGCCCTGGTGTCAACATCTGAGAGGGTTTCAGATGGACCTGGGAGGGAAGAGCATCCTAAGGATGCTTAAGGTGGTGTCAGAAACTGCTATCCAACCAGCAGGGAATTTCATTTATTACTCAGACACAAGGTGTTAAAGAGAACATGTTTGTTTTCCTTGACCCAGTAATTAGGCCCCATGTGGAGGGGGTTGCCCTGTAAACCCCTCTCTGACCCCAAACTTGGGATGACTGTGCCTGTGAAGAATGCATGTACTAAGCACCTCTGGATCAGGGCATGATGACTCTTTGGTACCTGCACAATGGGACTTTGTTTCACATTGTGCAGTGCAGACACTGTCCCTCATCATTCCCAGGCTGAAGGCTCCAGCACACTAGGGAGCTGGAGGCTTCAGCACCTAGGGAGGTGACTGCTGGGGACCCCAGTGCCCTGCAGAGGCCCAGGTACCCACTGCATCATGAATTATCTTATTGCTTTTTGTACCTGCCTTTGTGTGCAACCAAATCAATTCTGGGAAGAATAGAAGTGTGGGCAGAACATCATGTGTCCTCACTCTGAGAGAAGC
Source organism: Haliaeetus leucocephalus (assembly GCF_000737465.1). NCBI lineage: Eukaryota > Metazoa > Chordata > Aves > Accipitriformes > Accipitridae > Haliaeetus > Haliaeetus leucocephalus. The sequence continues at coordinate 6,130,669 of NW_010973093.1, read as the reverse complement.
CATGCATTGACCTTGCGACTCAACAGTCTCACTACATGGCCAGGTGACATGGGCTGGGTAGAGCATCGATTGAGAAGGTAAAGTCACCATGTTGAGCTCAAAGTGCCTTTCTCTGTCAAGACAGAAGTGCAAGAACCCATGGAACCACTGCCCAGCCAAGGTGCATGCATAATGGGTAGGGTGGGGGGTCTAGGCAAATCTCATCTCTAAACCCAGCATCACTAGTGACTGTAGGAAGACCCACAGCCATGTTTGCCTTAGCCTCTTCCAAGACAACAGTTCACAGCTCTGCCCAGTTCGGGCCAGTGTGGACCAGAACTTAGGAGGAGAAGATGTCATTGAGCATATAAACACCATGGGCTGTGGGACTGGGCAGGGCAGGAAAGGGGTGAGGGGTTAAGGTTACAGCTGCACAGGCAGATGTCAGGATTCCTGCTTGTTGTAGAGGTAACGGTCTCCATTTTCCTGGACCTATGCATCCAGTCCTGGGTTTTGTAGGCCCTGCCGAATGGGCTTTCTGCTTGCTCAAAGGTGATTTATTTTTACAAATTTAAATAAAATCCCCTCAGCCATTTTTGAGTAATACTAGAGTTAAAAAGACTATTTTCCTATTTAAAAATGTTCTAGCTAGACTGTTTTTATTAAATCAAAGTTAAGTCAAATAAAGACTGCAGTTTGAAAGTTCAGACTCGGGCAAGAGCTAGTCCTCTCTGAGGAGCTGTGCCCATGACAGACAGGTGTCTGTCCAATGCCCGCTGAACCACCACAGACCACCAGCCTGCAGCTGGAAAGAGTATGGAGTAGCGGCCAGATCCTGCCTGATTGAGGTGTGCTCACCCTGTACCCTCAGAAGATGGGATGCAACAGGGCAGGAAAAGGAGGAGGGGGGTCACACATCTTGCACTTGCTTCTCCTTACATGTCCTGGCAGATCCCCAAATACAATAGATGGGAGTTTCATCCCTTTCACCCAACTCATTCCCAGGCATTGTCTCCTTCAGTGGCATAATCTTGGACGGTGGGTCCCTGCTCCCTCCAGCTGCTCTCCCCCACGTATTTGTGGGGTGAAGGATGAAGGTGGGAGTGGTGAATACACCTGTATGGGTGCCCTTCATTGGGGTAGGATACGAGGAGACACTGACATCTTGCTTTCTCCTCACAGCAATCCCAACTACTGACCCTCCACCCTGCGGTGGGGGCGATGGGGTAGAAGGTGTCTGCTGTGACAACCCAACAAATGGCACTGAGTGGGACAGGGATGCTCTGCCCTTGGCAGGAACAAATCTGCACAGGGCTCTGTGGTGTCATGCAGGGCAAAGGGAGGTGACTGCTGTGTACTGCTGTGGAGGACAGCCTGTGAGGCCATGGGATGCCCCCCTCCCTCTTTGTTCCCCGGCCGGGTGCTATCAGGCTGCTCCACCAGCCCTGCAGGAGCTGTCACACCAGAGAACATGACATCAAAGGCAGGCCTGGGTGCCACTCGACATGCGTGACACTTGGTGGGCCTGCCAGCTCCTGAGATGATGTGAGATGAAGGGAACAGGCTGTTCCCAAACAGGAAAGGCAGGAAGAGCCGAGCCCCTATGCTGTCTAAATGTGCAAAAGAAAGGAAAAAGCAGCAAAAGGAGGAGAGCAAAGGGCTGGAGGGATGCCCAGACTGTGGGGGGCTCTTCTCGCTTAGAGACACTGCAAAGCGCCCAGCATAGCGGGGCTGCAGGGGCAGAGCCACGTCCCGGTGGGCCACTAAGCCAACAGCCCTGGGAGCATGAACCCCTGACACAGGGTCAGCTGCAAGGCAGATGCTCGTGGTGCTGCAGGGCTTAGTGCGGTCCCTATCTGCATGTCTGCTGGGCGTGCTGGGAGGCAGCTTTTGCCTGTGGGCACCTGGAGATGTTTCTTTCTTTGCCTTCCCATAACACAAACCATGTGGTAAAACGGATGCAAAAAATAAGGATTTGAAAGCTAGAGAAAATGTGATTTCTTTACATCACCAAACAGTCTGCCCCTTTACAAGTCCATGTCATCTTTTCTATTGTTATCATATTATCTTAGGTATACTTTGATATCTGGGACTGTAGACAAGAAGTGCCCTCAACTGGTGTGACTTAGTCTGACTATGGGTAGACTCTGGGCCTGGTTCTCTGCTGTGTTACTCCAGTCTGACACCACTACATTGCCATGATGACATCATTTGGATTATTTCTGATTTATAGTGTTTGAGAAAAATTGGGTCCTGTACAATAACGCAAACAATCAAAGACGCAAAGCAAAAATAGTGCCTTCAAGCTGCACTTTCACATTACATGATATTTTGAGGACTTAATGTTGAAAGCCTTAGAGTGCACAAAAAGAATTTTCTTCATTTCATATATTTTACAGTTGCCTAAAAGAAATGGCAAACAATTCCTCAGCCTGAGCGTGCTTTGCGCAGGCTGAATTGTGGGCTTTTCTGTCCATCAGCTTTCTACCAGCAGATCTCCACTGAAACTCAGATCAATATCTGCCAGCACGACTAGTTGCTGGACCCATGTCCAAGGAAAAACAAATGACCCTTGCAGAGGCCAGGGCCAAATTCTGCTCTCTGTTACATTGATCTCAAGCAGTTCTGCTGAAGACAAGTTATCTAAAGCATCCCATGCTCTGTGAGAGCAGATCGGGTCTGTCAGTGCCTCTGCAAAAAAAATTCCCTTTCCATTTCTTCTCCACTGACCAACTTCACATAACCCTAATTCCCCAGCAAATCCCTTAACTATGGTTAGAACACCAGTCTCTTCCTAAGACCTTGAAATGCCACATTTCAGCCAAAATTATACCAAACGCTTGGATCACAAAGAACATGGTAACTGCCTAAAGTCTGACAACAGCATTTAAGGCTGACCCAGAAATACTGAGCTGAGGAGCCACTGCCATTAAATCTTAAAATGTTGCCATCAGAAACACCCTCAAAAACATCACACATAAAAATAATGATGAGCTGCAAACTCAGAAAATGCAAGAGATGCTAAACCAGCATTTATCCCGTCTCACTTCCCTTCTATTGACACCGCTGGGTGAGGAACTTACCGTTCTTCCGCTCCGCAAAGGGTGGTGGCTGGAGCTTGGTGCCATCTCTCACTTCGCTGGCAGCCTTTTCTTTGGGTGCCTTTTCTTCTTCATTTCCACTTGGTGCACTTTTGTGGTCCGAGCAATTCTGTTTGATCACACCATTCATCACCGTACCTGAAAGGATTGGTCCAGATTCTGGCTGCTCCACTTTGGATGATCAGGTACAGAAGCAGACACCAAAGTGGCCTCTGGAAGAGAAGAGAAGCAGCTAAGGACCAAGTCCCTGACCAACCCTTGGAACAGTGAACAAAGACTGGCATTTGTGAAACAATCAGATCACAGAAAATTAATTACTCTATCTGTTCTCCTGCATTAGACACATTGCAGGGGAAGACTTCAAGATTCCCTATTGCCTGCTTGATTCTGTTCTCCTTGTCTTCTGGGTTTGCATCCTTGACTGCTTTGCTGGAAGAATTTCCACCCATTAGCACAGATTCTTTGCGGAAAGCCAGGGTTTTTATGAAAAAACACAGTCATTGGGCACCCGCATGAGAGAGCTCTTGAACTGCTAGATATACAGAACAGATCTACAAATGAGAACAATTTTCCTTTACATAAGGCTCTGGTTTGCTGAGAAAACTGGGTGACAGAAATAATTCCACACAGCACAGAATAGGCTGATAATTACATGATACGGATAGCAAATGACAAATAGCAAACACCAGCTAGCTTTTACACCAGGAAGTGTACAAACACCCTGCAAAGTAAATTATGTATGCAAAAACTATTCTTTGACATCAAAGTTGTGATTAGCACACATGATGGAGTTAAAGCCTTTATGAAGAATTTGACCACGTTAGGTAAAAAATTTTGAGAGTTTTTGAAGAATGGGAAGAGTTGTTTGTTTACCACATTGTTCTATTCTGAGGTTTATGTGGGGTTTATGGTCAAAATAGATCAGGAAATCTCTCAGGAAATTCTGCAGATTCAGGCTGTGTTTCTACAAACATCCAGGCAAGGAGGTGCTTCTCTTGATGGCACTCATATCTCACCAGAAACAGGGAGAGGAAGGATTCAGCTCACGCCAAATGTATTTGTGGGATGCAGGCACATGACGCAGGAGGAGCTGCTCATACTAAGCACAGCAGAAGAAAGCTGCAAGGACTGTTTCAACAAAGCATTGTCCAAAAAAATCTCCAGATGCTAAGTGAAAGTGAATGCCCGTAAGAATCAGCACCAGCTCCTAATGAGTCCCATCAGGAAAGAGCTGAGGAGGGCTAAAAAAGGTCATTTGTAGAGAACAAGAATAGAAAAGTGCAAGATTGATTCAGTGATAAAATCTGATTTAATACAAAAAAGTTACAAATTTACTGTATAAGGAAGTAAGAATAGTGCATCGTATACAATACCATCTCCTCCATGCTACGTGCGCCAGGACTGTCTCACACCCCTCTTTCTACCCTGCACCAGCAGGGATTTTGCCATCTGCTTTCTCATCCATCTCACTGTCCACCCCCACCTGCCCTAAGCATTCCCCCACTGGCTCCAGGTCAGATACTGCATCCGTCTGTCCTGCTTCACACTGTGTTTCGATGCTGGGAGATTCCATGTAGCGTGCCCATGGGGTGGAAGCACTGGCCAGGGAGGAGGTCTCAAAGGTGCATGTGTCTCTTTATCACTTTGCAGGTGGGACATAAAATGTCCCCATGTGCATCGCCTAGGACAGACTGTGTCCATACCCAACCCTGCTGTCTGGGCTCTGAAACAAAATGCAAAACCACTCTTGATACAAACTCAGCCCTTACCACCAGAGCCTCCCTTCTGCTGTGTGCTTCCCACCACTGCCTTCTCCACTCACTTTTGCGGCCCTTTCCCCATCTCCTGTGCTCAACTATTCCTATCAAGATCTGACATGCTGCCACTACACAGGTAAACAGCCCTGCAGGCATCCAGACAGGCCAGGGCTGTGTTGTGTGCCACATATTTGAACTGACAATCTCAGTTTCCACCTCTGCTTGAGCATTTAAGCTCCCTTGAGCAGCTCATGGTCTTATTTCTAGCGGTGTGACTGCTATGCAATGCATCATCCCCACTGTGATGGGCAACCAATCTACTGCACATCCCTCCACCGGTGTCTGTAGGGCTGCAGACCCACTTTGGCACAAGCAGCATTAGCCCCTAAGATCTCTATTTAATTCATGACTAATGTGGAACATGCAATAAGTGTTTACATTACTATTTTAAAATGTACAATTTTTTAACTTTTAGAAGTTGCTGATATGATGCATCTTTGCAGTGGAAACAGTCGGTGATGACAGGACAATCCAGCAAACTACATCTGCTTACAAAAATGAGACTTTGTTCAACTGAACACTAAATCTTTGATAAATTAGTCAGGGCTTTGGTGACGTACATGTTGAACCAATATGACAGTTTTATATGGATTATGATTATTAATGTTTTTGAAAAATAGAAAGCACGAGCCAGACATCCAGTGCTGAAGCTGCAAGACCACCAGCAGAGGTAAGAGCCTTTCAGGAAGGCTTCTTACAGGCACTGTGTACAATCTTTTTGCACTCAGAGCATATGCAACATTTTAATTTGCAGTGAATGTACTGGGGTTCTTACTGCCTGAGCCAGGAGGTCACACTGCGACCCCAGAGATGCATGCTTTCACAACACACTCAAGTACCACTGGCTCAATGGTGTTTTTTTCTGAAGTCAAATTTGGCCTCAAAACATTCCACATTGTTCACTCGCTTCAGCCTGAACTGATTGTATTTACAAAGCTTAAGCACACTTTTGAGCTTCAGAGCACATGTCCCATCAACCACTGCTGCCAACACATAAATTGCAAGACTATACACAATACAGGCCATGTCCTATCTCTCTCTGCCTATAAATATTAAATTCATAAAGCTGGACTACCATGGTAGCTCATGGGTGCTTCCTTGTAAGACACTGGAGATCCCCTGGAGCAGATGTTTGGTTTACAAGCGTCCTTGCTTTCTGTTCAGGGAGCAATGTAGCATGGATGTGGATCAGATTCACTTCCCCCTAGACAAGCTTGCCCACCCATAAAGGCCTAGATGGGGCTTGGTTGTGTCTCTTTCCCAAGGGCTTTGGCTCACATATAAATCAAGGGTCTTCTGAGAGCAGCCTCTGCCAACCCGGTCAGGGAAGGGGTACCACAACCACAGCCTCCCTGGCTAGATCTTTTCCTGGGCTAAGTCAGTGCAGCTCCACAAGGGCCAGACACTTCATCTTATATATGGCTTTTCAGGAGAAGGCACGGGTTTCCTGGTTGATGTAATGCCTGCATCCCACTGCTACTTCCCAGTGCTCTTCAGGCCAAAACTGAGGGCATAGGAACACAACAATTCAGTTCTAGTGGAGAGGAGGAGGGAGAAAGCACAACTGGCACGAAGCCTCATGGTCCCTGAAGCCTGTAGCTGGGTGCTGAGCTTGTCACTGAGGGAGCCTGAGCCCTGTGTTAGCCCTGTGTCATCCCTGTGTCCCTGGGACATGGGCCAGGCTGGATGGACTCTTCTGCTGACTGCTTCTGGCGCAGGGACTGGCCAGGTAAGGTACCTGAGCACTTTTGGGTATGGCCAGGTCATGCCACCCACGGCACCATCTCACATATTCCCTTCCTTGACTTTGAGTCACAGTAGCATAGTGTGCTTATGCGTTCCCCAGTGACTGTCACCCATTGTGTCCCTAATGGCTGCTGCTTCTGAGCTTGGGGCCGTGACACCAGCAGTTCACATTGGCCCTGCCCTGCACATTGACCACTCTGCACAAACACGCTTGGATGCTGCCTTTCTCCCACTCCTGCTGTTGCAGGAGGAGGTAACAGAGCAGCACACCCGGACAGGGTGTCCCTCTCCCCCATCTCCCGGGCAGCCAGTGCACTGCCCAGACACTCAGAGATCTGCAGTCCTGCTCTCTGGGGATGAACGTTTCTGCATGGAGGGAGCAGGTTTGGAAACCAGAAATCGAGGCAAGTGCAGCACAGGCATATCCCTGGTAAGTGGGCTGGACCTGGAGCATGGCTGCATGTTCCCTGACCCCCCTTTGGGTTTCAGCATTCCTCACCGTCCAGCCAGGGTAACTCAGTGAGGAGATAGCCCCTGCATGGGGGCAGCCTGGGGAGACCCGCTCTGCCTCAGAGCTAGCTGTCAGGAGGAAGACATGGTCCCTGTTCCCACCACCCATCACAGCACGGGCCTGTGTGTCTGCTGTTTTCTCCAGCCTCCCCTTCCCGTCTCTGCTGAGCCCTGGCTGTGTCCCTCTGCTACCTGGCAGCCCCCAGCCCACCACCAGCAACCTGCAGGTAGGGTCACAGCCAAAAACTGCTGAGCATCAGGGCTAAACCGTGAGCTATCACTGCCCTCATCCAGCCTGGGTGCTTGGTGCTGCTTGAGCCGTGCAGAGGTGCTGTTGTGAAATCACCCAGTATTAACTGGAGGAAGAGCTCAAGTACACCGCCTACCCACATGCATGTCACCTGGGGCTCTGCAGGCTGCTCTGAGTTTGTCACAGCTGCGAGGAAGTCATTTTTCCCACACAGCAAAACTTTCCATGATTTTTATAATTTTCCCTGATCCTAAATTGAGATGGGAAGATACTGCAAAATAAACAAGATAAAAAAAGGGTAGCAGGTAACTCATAATTTTTCAGTGGATAGTTCTAAAATATTTTATTTTTTTAACATTTTTAACTTCTTCTTAGGAAAAACGAACTAAACCACTGAAATTAAAAATTATTTTAAGAAATGGGGAAAAACTTTATCTCCCTGGGAAACAGTTTTGGCTTCAGCAGCTCATCTTCCAACAAAAAAATAGTTCGGCTGGAAAATTCCTAAACTCGAAAATTTACTGTCCAGGTCTCAGCAATCCCCTTCCACATCTCAGGTCTACACATGTCAAGCAAATGCCTGGATCAAGCTTCTTACCAGCTTTCCAGGAGTGAGCTTCGTGCCAAGGTGCATACCAGAAATAGGATCTGCCGCTCATTGGAGCCCTGTTCTGGAATCTAACATAAGGACAGACACTTCTTCCTCTGCTCAGTGCCAATGCTCTCCTGCAAATACACCTTGGCAACCCAAAAAGAAAAGAAAAAAAGGAGATGGAGAGTCTCTCTGTCACATGAAGCATGCAGGGCTCCAGTCTTGATCCTAGTGTCTGAGCAGAGGCCTCCAGCACCATTTGAGATACCCCTGCTCAGCTGGCAGATAGGATGCAAAGCCTATGGCAGCTGGACCTGAGGCACCTCTACAGGCTTAAGACACTCATGTTTAGGCACCTGGCTCCTGCCTGTAGCCTGCATAGGATTAGGCACAACACCTCAAAGTGCACTTTGCTTCTAACCTTTAGAAATGTCTTGATGAATGACACTTCCACAAGGCTGACTCCTGCTTAGGTTACCGTGATGCAACTTTGATGGTCTGCACAGTTATTCCCTGCCCAGCATGGACCCATACGTCTAATCTTCACTTTCTACCTTCTCACCTTTTCCCCTGTGCCACCTCCTGCATGCACTGAGATGGGAATGAGCATAGCTTACACTTCCTCAGATACTGGATTCATCTAAATCCTTTCCTGTTTGCTCTATTGGAGGTTGAAGTGGAAGTAAATACATTTATCTCTTATGCATATGCAGTGCCTCTTAAGCAATCATGACCCACCATAAAACTTTAAATACCCAAAGAGAAAAAACAGGAGAGAGATGTTCAGAGATGCAGTTCAGCCTTATCAAATTTTTCACGTTTGTTGTGGTGTGTTTGTATTCCTAGGCTTCTGCTTGCAGGAATGTTGCTGATAAAACCATCTCACTAAACATGGACTTCTTGTGTTTTAGCTGATGTTTACAGTGCTCAGACAGTAGGGGTTGCTCTCAGTTCCCATGGGCAAATGTCCTGTGGACATTTGCACTGTCTTGTTGCAAATATTGTTCAAACCCTGCTACATACAAGCTCCAGCAGGAATCCTGCCTGGTCCTCCTTAGAGCCATGTCAAGTTTGACAAGGCAGAAGACAACTCTGACCACTTGCCCCTGCACCCAGAACAAGAGACCTTTGCTCCTCTGAAACCTTCCAAGGGCTGCCAGGGAATGCACCACTGCTATTATCTCATTGTTTTCCTTGCAGACAATGTCCCCATTGGATGATTCCCCTCATTGAACTCCCTCATGCCTCCTCAGGGACGCAGAAAGCCCCATCCTGTGACGGTGCTGAGGGCAGCGGCATGGCGTGGAGCCTACAGGCTGTTTCCCACAGATCTGTGCATTTCTCCCATGCCCTGGAGAAGTGACCTGCTCACCACTTCAACCTCCACGCAAGGACATGCAGCTCAGGAGGTGCACCTGGAAAGGCAGCCAGGGGACTTCCCCAGTGAAGAGAATACAAACCAAGGAAACCTGCCACAAGCCTGGATACCCCTCTTCGCTGACAAGTTATTCCATGCAGCTTTTTGTGCAAACCCTCTGTGGGGCCAGTGCCAAGACCCAGTCAACAGAGCTGTGCAAACATGATGCCGTGAAATCTTCACTCAAGGGAAACTCGCCTAGTATTTGGTCACACTGTAATCCCCACACTCAGCAAGGTTTGCCAACTGTTTGCACCCCAGGGGTTTTAGGATAGTATCTCCTTCCCAGCCTCCAAATTCCCAGCGTTGATATCTGCTCCAAGCTGCCCATAGGCCATGTGGCCTGAGATGGCAGCAAAGAGCCCAGTGATGGAAAGTGGCAGCTGTCTTCATCCAGGACAGTTCCTGGCCTTCAGCCTGGGGAGGATGATGAGAGATAGGGCTGTTCTTAGAGGAGCATCTCAGCTCTGGCCTCAGCCCTGTCCCCTCGAGCTATTTTGAAAAGAAGTGATTTCTCCTTAATTTTTCACAGAATGAAGCTTTAAGTGGTGAAAAATAGTAGAGGAAGTGCCGATCAGGAAATGGGCTATTACCCCAGATACTCCCAAGATCCACTTCTCTGTCAGTCGTCTAAATAGGCTGAAAATATCTGGGACAAAATCAGACCGACGAATTGTATGTTTCTGAAAAAATTGATCTCAAAGTTAATGTAAACTCCTAGTGATCAGATTCACTGGTGCAAATTCCACAAGAACCGATTCCCTGCTTGTGCATCCATGTCCATGGCACATCTGCTGGCACCCAAGGGCCCTCCCAGGACAAGGACTCCCTCATGCTGCACTGTGAGCACAGGCAGGCTGATGTGACCTCTGTAATGTAATTTATTATATTCTAGTAGCACCCAGAATCTGATCTGGAGAGTACTTATCATGTGCAGCATTGCAGGTCATGTCATCATGTGGTAGCAAGGAAAGACAAACACAGAAAATGTCAGAATTGAGAAGAACCTTAAAAATGAGACTGAATGACTATAGTTAGCTATGGTGGCACATGGTGACCATCACAAGAAGGTAAGGCTACCAGGGCAATGGGTTGGCACAGTGATGTAGCTAGAGTCTAACACTGTGGCAGGAGGTGTCTCCCTGGAGGGCAACCCACCTGCTGGGCTCTGACTGTCATCAGGACACATGAAAGAGCTCTCAGCCCTCTTTATCCTCCTGCTTGCAGTGCGGCAGAATTGACACAACTGCTATCTCCTTCCCTTGCTAGCAAATTTCCCATGAACATGGGATGTGTGGGCATGCCTGGCAGAGCCTGCAGCATGGGTGGGGTCTGGGATGAGCTCGTGGGGATATTTCTGAGTGACAAACTGTATGGAAAAGGCAATGGCAAAGCACTTCTCCTGTTCCATGTCTGCCTGCTTCTTGTGCAAGACCTTGTGATTTTTTAGGGCAATACCGGGTCAGTATTAACCTTCCAAAAGGTGACAGCTTTAACCCTTTGCTAAACAACGAGCTTTCTCGGGGGAACTGGGAGGAGGCCTGTGCTATGCAATATCCCTTAGCTGACATCTGTGGAAAATCCACTGTTGTGCCTGCTGCCAGCTGTCTGATCGGACCCAGAACACCAACAGTCTCCAGTAAACATCCAGGGCCTTGAGAACAGTGTGTCTCAGGTTGGTGACCCGGTGCAGCTCTCAGCGCTCTCCCTGTGGTTGGCATCCCTCTGACCAAACGTTGCGGTGCAAGTGCAGGCACTAGAGCTAGGCACTCTCAGCTCCCTTTGCATTCACAAGGGTGAAACAGGAATTTCTAGTGCCTGTCTGTAAGCTGAAGAGTAAGTGAGATGATCTGCTCCCTAAAGCACCCATTTCTTGCCACTGGCTGTAAAAACACCCTTGTGTGATGGAGTCAAACAGAGAGGTCTAGCATTAGCTGACACAGTGGCCACACTGTACCACTTCCAGTGATTATTCCAGGGTGTTCAATCCACAGTCCCAGCTTTGCTTGGACTCCCTTCATTCACAGCAGCTTGAATAAGAAATTATTTCTTTGCTCCAAATGGCATTTAACACAGCCCTGGTCACTCTACAGCCAGCAAGCAAGCAAGTAAGCTCTCCCCAAATCAAACTCCACAACAGAGGGGGCACGTTGTCATCACTGGTGTGGCCAGGAGTGAAAATCTGAGCCCTTGTACATCATGTTGCCCAAGAGAGCTGGGAATTTTGGAAAAATCTCTATGCAAATGGAGCACTTGCTCTGTGACTGATCAGCATCTTACTTGGACATCTCATTGAGCCAGCACTCCCTATGTTGGCAGTTGGAAGAGATAGGCTCTTTGGGAGCCTGCCAGTGTGGATAAGTTAGGTGCTGCGACAGGGTGGAGAGGATACCCCTTTTACATGCATTGTCCTCAAGTTTTGATGCCTTCTTTTACAGCACTACTGCTCCTCTGCACAGGCTCTGTATTGGCACAGAGGCAGCCGCAGCTTCTGGCACCATCCAGGGAATGATGTCCCTGCAGCCAGCACACTGCTAACAGGACCCCAGGACCCAACCACAGGAGGGGTGTGAGTGATGGATGGTGGTGTAAGGGATTGATGGCAGTGATAATGCTGGGACATTGTACTGTGCTCCAGACACACACAGCAAATGCTCCAGAGGGAAAGGGGGAAAAAGAGTCATCCACATAGGGTGGAAGAATGAAAGCTTTGAAAAAAGGAGCAGAGTCTGCCTGAGCAGCGAGACTACAGGAGCCATAGTAGTAAAATTTCATTTCTGGATGTCAAAGACAGAGGACGTGTCTTCATGTTGACATGCGGCAGCCTGAGCACTCCAGCTGCCTCAGCTCCTGTCCTTGTACAGAGCTTATTCAGGTCCAGTCATGGCAACAAGATTGAAGGTATGGATGGCAGACCCAGGGCTGGTACTTTGGCCTTTCTGCAGACTTCATGTTGCCTACTGCCACATGACACAACCCCTGTAGAGACTCCAGCACTTTTCCCTAGTGCTCTGTGCTGATCCCTGACTCCTGTGAGCAAGCCCCTTGCCACTGACGCCAGCATGCTCTCCCATTTACAACCTCTTTCCATGCTGAGAAAGAGATGCAAACACCCAGAAGGCCAAAGCTACAACCTTGCTCCCTGCAGTCCCCAGAAATGCAGTACAGTGGATGGAGAAGTTGGGTCAGGAGCTGAGCCACAGCACAAACCTACACAGTCATCCACGGCCTCTGCCCTGACCATGGGCTAGCGCTGGGCAGGGCAGAGGGGCTACAAGCCCTTATTACTCAGGCTGCTGCACTACTGCCCTCTGCTACAAGCACTTCGAGTTTTGTCAACTGTGGTTGTGGTTTCTGCATTTGGCTTGAGATTAAAAGTACTTAAGGATTGCAGTTCACGTGCTACCTGGCATTTGCCACAAGTTCTTAACCCTGCTCATGTGTCTGGGGCTATTTCCTGGCAAAACAGTCTGTTAAAAATACTACTATAACTTTACTGGACAACACATGCAAATAGTTCTGGGTTAGATAAAACACCTCTTTATGAATCTGGGCCATGCTTGTAGTTTTTAAACTAATCTTAAAATAAACATAAAGTCTTAAAATAAGTGGTAATGTTCTAAGTATGTTGAAAATGCTCAAAAAGTGGCTAACAACCCCAAATTTGTTCTTGCTGCTTGTTCTGTTTGCAAAATTGCTTTTAGGCTAATCTTGTGAATTGTCCAGGTCTGACTCATAAGTCCTGTGTGCTGGGGCTGGTGGTGCTTGGATCACACCGGTTACTGCTGAGACACTGGATGCAGGGCCCTGCACACCTGGGGACAGCCCCGTTCCCAGCAGCCTTGGTGGGCTAAGGACACAGGCAGGATGAAGCTTTTGACAGAAGTAGCAGTTATTTCTAAACTATTATTTGATTTGATTTTGTTTTATTTATAAACATTTAGCAATTAGCTGTTTCTGCTAGTGGCAGTGCAACCTGGACTGTTTACAAAGGACAAACAATGCTCCTAATTCAAAGGAAACGGCATTGTTTTCAGAATTTGGTTTAAATCCAGCCTCAGCCAAAACTCACATTTTTCAACTTTTCTGGTGAAATGGGAATCCCTCATGTCTAGAAGTGCCCCCTGGTACTTAACATTACCAGTATTGCTGTTGCCATTAATACTGACACTGCTTCTACTACCAAGTCATGGCTCTGACAGCTACATAGTGAGCAGGTTTCTCATTTCAATGAAGTGTGGAGGGTTTCTGAGGCCAGGCCCTACAGCAGGCTTACCCATCCTATTCTGAGATTCCTGAGCTTGTGGGCACAAGTGTCCAAAAAATCCAGGCTGAGTTTTCTCATAGCATTGCATTGGATTCAGGAAGAAACTTACTGACATAGAGACCTGTCCTGGACTCAGCAACCTGGAGTCTTTCAGGTCGTGTCTCTTGCAAGGCTGGTTTGCTTATGAGGGGCCATGCAGCACCAAAATGAGACACTAGCTGAAGTCCCTCAGCCCACATAGGTCCATAGCTCAGTGCTGGGCAGGGCAGCTTCTCTCTGAGACCTAGGTCTGGTTGCCCTGCTCACATGGCATTACACAGCATGGATTCCCTTTGTACTGGGTTTGTGCAATGTGCTCACATCCCATGGTCACTCCCTCCCCAGTACATCTGTTAAAGACCACTGGAGCCCAGCTATCAATTCAGGTTCTCCCTGTGTGTGGATTGTGGCACTGTGGCCACCAGGCAGGTCTAGCTGTGATCAGTCACCCCCGAAAGGCTCTCCCGGTGACACTTGCACCCCTACTAGCAGCTGCCTCCCCACATTTCTGCAAGCAAGCATTGGCTTCTCTTGTAGAAGGTCATTTGAATGTCTTTGGCTATTGCTGCATCGTTTCACTGTGTCCTAATTTTGCGCCATTTGCGGTTATGTCTGATCTTTGTCTCTCTTATTTTGTTACGTTTTAGAAACGTAATAAACAAAATCTTTCTAAAAGAAAGAAAACATGGCAGAGATTTGAAATGGAAAATGAGTGCAAACTGGACCCATGCCTCTTTATTAGATGCCAGAAGGAGGGGAAGAAACAAAACCCACAATGACAAACACTATTAATAAAGTGACAAAGGCGGTTCTCAAACAGGAGTGCAGCTGGAGGCAGAGTCAGCTTGCTGGCCCTGGACGGTCCCTCTGCCTGGCGCGGGGGCCTCGCCAGCTTGAGTTGGCAGAGGGAGCATTCAGTGGGTGGGAAAGGCCACAGACTGACCTAGCAGGGCTTTGGGAAAGGTCCCAGACTGCTGGCAGAGGACTTGTGCCCAGAGGGTGTGTTCCTGCTGCAGCAGGGACTAACCTGAGCCAGACTATGGAGTGGACCTATGCCCGGGGTGGGTCATGCCCTGTGTGTTGCCTCTCTAGCCCCATGGCTGTAGGTCCAAACACTGAACAAGAACATATCTGGTGACAGGGGTCACGTCTAACTCTGCGTTCCAGCTTGGTGACCTGGAGCCTGTCTGCCTTTGGCTACCCCAGAAAGAAAGAAGCCAGGAAAGGAAGGGCAGCTGCTGATCTCTGCCATCTCCTTGCTCAAAGTCTAGCAAAACTATGGGGTGTGTTTGTCCAGACCTCTGTCTCTCTTGCCCTCAGCTGTTGGCACGGGCAGCAGCTGGAGCACCATGTGTCTGCTGCACAGAGGGCAGCCATGCCCTGGTCTCTCCTACCGAATCACCTGGGCTTTGGCATGCATCCTGCGCAAGCCACTGTCACTGCATAAATTAACAGAGCTGCCCAGTAAAAGCTTTTAATAATAAACCCCCCTAGGCAATCTAGGGCACAGCCTGTCTTATTGTGTTCATTGATGATGTCAAAATACACTTTAATATGGATAAGAGTCAATAGAAAGTGCCTAAAGCTGCATGGCAGGTGCAAAGGGAATAAGAAGGAACGGAAAGGAGGTGCTATGTGCTGAGATAAAGTACTGTTCAACCTTGACGCCTGCTCCACAGCACTTCGCTCCAGAGCCATCACATTCTCCACCACACCCGTGAGAAGTCTCAGAAACAGCATAGCTGGCCCTGTGCCAGCACATGGACATCCTTCATGTTCAGGGGTGGACAGAATAGCTCTCAGTGTCCCTGACATTGTATGCCCACAATGCTCAGCAGTGCTGGGAGCAGACTCTGACTGCAGAGCAGTCTGGATTGGGACTGTGCTGTGAGGGGATTCCCTCTCCAGCGTGTTGTGCTCCCCAGCCATCACTGTGGATCAGCGCTGAGCCCTGCAGAGGTCTCCAGGGCAGTCTGATTTTCTGAAAAAAGCATTGATGCAACTTTCAGATTACAGACACTGCAACTGGAAACCAAGAGTGGGACACTGGTGAAGCTGCCGCAAGCTGGAAGTGGCTATAGGGCTTGTGTGAAAGACTCTGCTTTGACTCTTCCCTCTATAGGTTTCGAGCACCCTTCACCTCCTTGCTCCCAGATCTAGTGTAGCCAAGCCTAGGATGTTCCTCAGTCTCCTGCTGGACTTGCTCAGTGCTGTATGGACCAAGGGACCAGGCCACGTGGTCATAACCAGCCCAGGATTAGCAAGGAAGGAGCCCCTTTCTAGCTTGGTGAATAGTTTTTACAAATGGGACCCATCTTGAGGCAAAAGACATATCCCATGGTTTTCCAGTGTGCTGCAGGAGGCACAGGCCCCCACTTTGAATGAAGGATGATTGCATGATGGTCACAAGCTTGAGAGCACCCTGAGGTGGGTCACTCACTCACTGTCCCATGGCAGTTATGCCCATTAGAGTGAGGAGCTGAACTGTTCATGGGCTGAAGAAAGGACACGCACCAAGTCCTGCAGGAGGCCGCAGTATCTACAGGAGAGGCATCATAGGATATTCATGATTCATACTCATTTCTCTATAGAAGAATGAGTGACTAGGGGATCAGCACCAGTCTTTGGGTCTGATGCCCTAGAATGATCTCAGTGACCAAAGTAGCTAAACATCTACCTGTTCTCCCTGCACCCACAGGACTTTTAAAAGTGAAACTCCTAGGTGAACCCAGGTGTACACACACTTCATCCCATAAAGGAAGGAAAAAAATGCAGATGGACCTGACACTCCAGCTAAGGGCAAAATGCTGTGCAGCTCCAAGTCCAATAAACTTATTACTGTGAGCAAGATACCTCACCCAGGCACACAGGAGTGCTCTGACACTAGAGAAGCAGTGTATCAGATCCAGATCCCATCTCTAACCAAAATGCTGTGAAAGAAAGCAAGCTCCTTTCTTCATCCCAAAAGCCAAGGCTGCATCAGGGGGAAAGAAAACTTGTGGTTCCTTCAGACTACTAACTAAAGCTCTGCAGCATGGGGATGATAAACAATAGTGCAATAAAGAATATCAAGAACTGAAGAACCCCTCTCTTTTTAGCAGTCTTCCAGAGACACTAGAAACATTCAAGGCCCATTATCCCATGACTTAATTTTTCACTCTAGGATCATTCCTGTCATGTCATAAAATCCCTTCCATTAACTTATCAAGCTCCATCTAGAAACAACATAGGCTCCTTGCCCCTACTTTCCGGTTTGGAAGGCTGTTCAAGAATGTCATTCTTCTACTGGCTAGAAATTTTAATATATCCTCCAATCTAAATTTATCTGCAAAATCACCCAGACTCAAAGCACCAGGCCTGTGACCAAAAAGGGCCATGTTTAGGTAAGTACAGGTGGGGTTATTGCAAGAGACAAGGCTTGGCATTAACTGGAACTCCAAGTCCAGTTGCTAATCTCATCACTGGTCCCTCTCATTTCAGTGACCATGACCCGCAACTCCCTGAAACACCTGAGAAATCAGTTCCCTGGCTGTGTGGGAAAGGATCAGGAGACACAGTAAAGCTGCACAGGCATTACAGACCTCTTTCATCATGGATAACATCGATGCCAGAAAAAGAAAATAATTATTATCCCTCAGTTGTACAAGGACAGATGCCTAGTGTTTCCTTGCAGAATCCAGATTCTTGTTGGAATATCCTTTCTGGAGGAGCTGAGCCTGGCTTGGAAAGGGCACACACATAGCTACAAGACAAGATGCAGTGAAATGTTTCCTGTGATGGTTTTGTCTGTATCCTGGCAAGTAAGATCCTTTGGGAAGAGGTGTCTAGGGGTGTGAAAGGAAATCTCCCCAGTCTCGTCAAATACCCCAGAAAGATCGCCATTATAGCTTCCCCTGAGGCAATAGTATTATATCAATGGATCCTCATCTCCAAGCCACAGCTCACATTAACAGATTTAAGCCTTCCGTAACCACAAACAAACAGGCTCTGAGCACGAAAGATGTCAGTAGGTGTAGCCAGGTTCAGCAAGGTAGAGGAGAAATTTTCCTTATAATGCCCAATTACTCAGTACCATGAAAAAGAAACCTGATATGGAGAGCTACAGAAGGATATCCTGGTATTGAGTGGCTGAGTGATAAAAATGCAAATGCAAAGTAATGTCCGTGGGGAAAAATAATCCACAGAGAAAAGCAACAAGGATGACAAAAAGAGAGGTGAAATGGGCTGGGGGTCTTAGCTTGGAAGGAGAAGACTGAGGCAGGAGACCTCAGTCTGGAGGACTGCCCAGTCAGGAGTGGCCCAAACAGCATTGATAGGAAACGGTTGTTCATTGCGGGAACTAGGGAGAATCAATGAAGTGCTCAAGCATCAGGTTTAAAAAAGACAAAAGGAGGGATTTTCTCACCCACTTTATAGTTAAACTGTGGAACTCTTTGCTGCTGGATGCTGCACATGCCAAAGGGTTGGATGGGTTCAAAAGGCACTCAGATACTTTCATGAAAGAGAAATCCATCACAGGATATTAAGCACAGAGATGCTAGGCCTGGTTCAAGGAGCCTCTGAGGCACAGATGGTTAGAAAACAGACAGACCCACAGCAAGAAGGGTCCCTGAGCATTCAGTGCTCTCCTCTAGCCATGTCCCCATGGTTGGAGACCAGACACTCAACTAGACTGACCTGTCTTTTGACCCCCGATAAAGCCATTCTTACACTCTCTGTCTTCCACAGATGAATGTGCTGCAGTGACTGCCTATCAAATCTGGTTTGTGGCATGGTGGAGTGCAGGCAGGGAGGAGAAACACGTATGGATCAGGAAAGGATGGAGGTTTGTGGCAAGGGCTCTTGAGGCCTGGCTGAGACTCAATGCACCCAGCACAGCAAATGCTCCAAGGCTGTGAGGAGCTCTATGGCCCTACTGCATCCCCCTGCTGCCAAAGGACATTCCTCAGAACTACTTGCTAAATAATGGAATCTAAATTTCCGCCTTCTTGTGGCAAAGTTAAAAAAAACATTAAAATTAACCAAATTATACCCTGGTCTAAACAAAGGAGGGCTGGGGCTGCCAATTTCACAATTATCCCAAATGGCTCTTAATATGACACAGATAAATACTTTCCAATTACCCAATGGAACAAGGCTGCCCTGGGGGAAATGGAGAACAATATAGAACAGGGGCCAGAGACCCAGGAGATTAAGGATTTACACTCCACTACTCCTGCTGCAATCCACACATGGCAGGGGAGGCACACAGCGGGTGAGAGCCCATCCTCACCCACCCCCTGGTGCTGCAGGTGGGACTGTTCTCCCAGCAGTACACAGACAATGGGACACCAGGGAACGGGTCAGCAAGGGGGATTTATAATAACGATTTTGCAGCTTCTGCTGACAAGAAAGCTGGGGGTGGGCTAAGGGCTGCTGACTGGCTGCAAGGTGCTAGGACTAACACTGTTGTCCTCTCCAGCATGGCTGCAAGTGTAGAGTGCTCTCTGTCTTGGTGCACAGAGAGAATGGATCAAGCGGCCTGGGGCTGCAGCAAATGCTGGTGGTACTGCACACACAACATGAATGTGCTCTGGGCTGCTCCTGGGTCTCATGCTCATCTTGTTGCCCACAGAATTCAGACTGTGGGAAAGCATGAGTTTGAATTCAGGGTGAGGTACCTCTACAGCAGGAGGGCAAGGACAGGCAGTACTCATGCCCAGACTGCGTTGTGTGTTGAGCAGCATCCTTGGATGGCTCTCGGCAATGTGTGTTTGCTCGTATTTTGGCCCTCACTAATGCAGCATCACTTGCAGCATATTCTTTCTGGTAGCTCATGGTCTTCCACTACCCAAGGTTAGCTTAACTACAAAATCTGAAGAAGTTTGCAAGCGAGCTATAGGTTTCTATGCTCTCCACACCCAGGATGCACATGCATGCATTTCCCGGGAGCACATAGCTCACCAGGAAACTGCATGTTGCAGTAGCTCTGCAGGATTTCTGTCATTCAATATATATATTCCTGGAAACTCTATTCTCTGCCTTCTTTGCCCCATTGGTACTCTCTGGCCTTGTAAGTGTCCTCTGCTTAGGACCACTGTCATTGTCACTGTCACAGTGGTCCTAAAGGTCACCCACATGTGGTAAAATGTGGATTTGTTTCTGCAGGAGATCCCTTGTGCATGTACAATGCAGGCAGGAAAGCTTTCTCTGTTATAGATGAGCCCTGAGACTGAGACCCAGCTCTGAAAGGCAGACATGTCTGGGAATGCTGGTTTTACAAACCCATGCATTAGACACCTTGTTAGGCCTCATGGAAACCATAAACTAGACTTACAAACACATGACTTAAGTGAAAAATAACCATTGGCTCCCCTTGATGGACCAGGTGATGTCCAGACTCAAGGGTTCCCTCAGACCAGCATTTTCCAGCTTTTCCACGTGCCTAGGAGAGCTACAGGCATTTGTATCCAAATGACTATCCCGTGATCCCTCAGTCCCAGGATCCGAGGTCTGGAGACAGTGCTGGACAACGCAGGGACTGTGAGAAAGCAGATGACCAGCTGTGGCAACTTCGGCTGCTCCTGACTGTGTGGTTGGGAAAACTGTACCAGGGACCTCATCCAGCAGCCCTTCTCTGGCATGTAGTGCCCTGTGTGAAACACTGCGTCCTTACCTCCTGTTGGCAGCTGCACAGCAGCTGGGAAATGGACCTGGCTGGGGCAGGAGAGGAGTGGGAATGTGATGGCCAATGTGCTGTAGGCAGAGGGACGGGTCATGGACATCCCGGAGCCTGACCAGCTTGCCAGTGGCACAGCTTTCACTGGAAAACAGTTGAGGACCTTCAAAAAGAGGTTGAAGACTGCTCCTGGGCTGCACAATATCCTCAGAAGTCTCAGGATAGGAGCTATTTTTCAGATGAAAATATACTACTGCTTTACCAGGCTTGGTGAAGGCACTGGGGTAGTGATGGGTTTAAAAAGCCCTCAGGACAGGGACTGTCTATCACGCTCAGGTTTTGGAGCACTATGGCCACCAGAGCCTTGCACAGAGCCTTGGCACTGCACCCAGGGCCATAGCCATCCATCACTAGAACTGCTCTGGACAGGGGTCGTGAGGTCCCACCAATGCACCCCAACATGAGCTGGTGTAGCCCCGAGGACCAGCTGGGCAGAGGTCTCTGGGGCTCAGGTCTGGCAGTAGCATGGCTGCATTAAGCATGGCTCTGGGCCTGCACCCTGTCTTGTGGTCAGCTCAGCTCTGCATGTTTGGCCAGGGGAGCCATACCTTCCCCTCTGCACTTCGCTGCATGTGCAGGGGCCCTCCTCTTCCTCAGCCTGCCCATCTCAGTGGACAGAGAGGTAGTTCCCCCATAGGGTCTAGGGTAGGTGCTCCTCACCCTGGGTATCAGCTACAGAGCTCTGCTCATCCCAAGAGTTGAGCAGGAGCTTTATTGCCACCCACAAAGGTCCTCACAATCTCAGAAATGCCTCTTTTCTCTATCACAATGAACCCACAAATTTTGGAAATTTTGCTTTAGAGAAAGATGTTTCTCTCACAGGGGGAGTTGAGAGCCCAAAGCTTGCTCTGGGGATGGCTGAAGGACCTGAGTATGTGAAGATGTGTCCATGCTGTGGGCAGCAGCAGAGGGCAGGCTGAGCCCTGGGGAGAGGAGCAAAGCCCACGCACTGAGCTGAGGGGGTAGCTCATTGCATCGTGCTGTGCCAGGGGTGCTGAGACCTTCCCCTCCTTGCCATCCTTTTGTCCATCCAAAAGAGCTTAAGGACCTACCTGTGGCCTCAAGCTCTGGGTCTGCTTAGCCCCAAACCTCCTATCTTGCTTTCCAGGGAGCCAAGGTGCTAAGTGCTATAACCATTAATACTATAACACAAGGGAGGATATGGACGTCGGTTACCTTAGAAACTCACAGAGGGGTAATTTTCTGTTTCATATCAGATCCAGAACCAATGCTTTAAAATTACATATAAGCTTGTTGTTTTGGTAGAGTAACCAAAAGCAGATGCTGGATGGAGCAGCCAGAGAGAAGTGTAAGGACTCCCTGTGGGTATGCACAGCCCAGCACACAGAAACAACCGGCCCGAGGAAGGATTTTCTTGCTACCTAAAGCACCCTGCCATGTTCAGAGATAGCCAGCCTGGGCCACTGCGAGCCCCGCTGCCTCCTGCAGACTGGCCCTGTCATCTCCCCTCTTTCAGGGTCCCTTTGTCCCTTCAGACTGACCCAGTGACAGAGCACATCTTGCATCCTCCCTGATGCTCTGCAGGCCTTTCCTCCCCTAGCCTGGGTGGGTTCGGTGCTCCTATGAACTCCTGGGCAGATGAAGCTTTGTGGGGAAAAGTGATGTTCCTCAACCATGGGCTCCCAGAGACAAACTCAGAGCAGGACACAGAGGCCACCAGGGTATACTCAGTACTTCTTAGCTGCCAGGCCACCCGTTTTCTCCCCCAGGCCATTTCAGCTTCTCCCTGGCAGCAGTTAGCTGCTTTACACAGGTAAACTGGGCTCCAGCACTTTACCACGTGTAGAATGGCTGCATGATCATTTTGCAAACCATGCTCTGTTTGCAAGGAGAAGCCCTGCAAACTAGCTCCATGTACTTTTTGCTGCCACCAGCTCCAGGTGCATGCTCACGGCTCACCCCACTCCCTGTACAGCCGAACCCTCTTAACCAGCTGAAAACCTCTACAGGAAAATCCACCATCCCAAACCACTCCATGCCCGATTTGCACTAGCTCAGAGCACCCATGAGCATACGGGCAGCTAGTGAGCTAGGCACAAGCAGGCACAACCCTTTCCCAAATGTCCCTGGCATCTTCCTGTCCAACATTTTCTTTGTCTGGGACAATTTACATGTCACCACATGGCAAATCCAGGTTGGTTACAGATGGGCTTTTCCTGTGTCCTAGCCTCACCCCACCTTCTGTCTGCAGAGGCTTTGGCTGCTGTACTGAGACCCATGCCCTTGGGAGAAGTACAAGGAAGAGCTGAGAGCACACTGGGACTGGTGGGCACTGCTCTGGGGGACTCTCTTGCATTATTTAGTACTAGTCATGTTAGTACCTCCCAAGAATCATGCATGTCCTGCTCAGGGCAAGTTTCTCCCCGTCAGAAGATGAACTAGGGGTGAACACAGGGAACTGAAGTGTGGGGTACACAGGGGTGACTGCGAGGCCCATGTGCAGGGCAGAGAGCACCACATGCTCCTCTGCACATCCCAAATCCTTCTGAGCCATAACCAGTGATGGGCCTTTGAAGTCCCCAATCTCTAGTCCATGTTATCATGGATTTCTCTAATTTGATCACTGATCTTCGGTAAAATTTGCGAGTGCCTCCTGACCACAAGTTTCTCAGCAGCATGCTGCAGAGTGAAGCAGAGAAAGCCTGTGTACTGGGAGAGGCAGTGACGGTAGTGCTGCATTAGGGGAGTGAAGAATCAAGTGAAGAAAGAAGGCAATGAGGAAAAGAGATGAATGCATCCCTCTGGTCACCAGATCACACAGTCCTTCAGCTGGAGAATAAGAAAGACACCCTTTCCTGATGCAGACATCTCCTTCCAAAGATGCTGCCCTGTACTTCTGCCATCTGCTCCTGGCGCCAGGTTTGTCTCCACAAGGCAGAGCTACCCATGCTGGAACAGGAGCTACCGGGCTGCCCTCTCTGACACAAGCAGCCTTTATGCCACCTTGAGCTGGTTTCAAACCAGAGCTGGGGACAGATAGTGAGGGACGAGCCTGGGGCTTCTCAGTGGAAACTCCATTGATTACTCGGTGCGGTACCTTCCCGACATCATGAACACCTCAGCCCCGGGGGAAAATCTGGGTTCTATCAGCTCTTATAAGCAAGTGTTTCGAAAGGTTTACAGAAAAGTAAAGTAAACAGAGCTCTGAGTAACAAAAGAGCCCCGTTTATGCATTCTTTGATTCACTGTAAAGGATGGTGTAAACTGACTTTTTAACCAAGCATTAGGCAAGATTTGGGCCCCCGCCATTATATAATAAACAGTGACATGGCTATATTAAAATATTTACTTAATGCACTGAAGTGACTTATAGTATGAGTGGCTACTCAATAGGATGGCCTAAGTGTTAAGGCGTCAGGTGCCATCGCCTGTATAAATATTCTGTGTGCACTTGTTTATAGGAAAACCCCATCTGGATTTGGCTAAAACAGCAGACACCCTGCTGACCCCAGTTTTTGCTATTGGAAAATATAACACAAGTGTTCACTCATCTAGAATAACAGCAGCGGTTAAGTGCCATCTGACAGACAGAAGGGTATTGGCTTTTCTCAATAGACAGCAGGCTTGGTGCTGTGAAGGGTTTCACAGAAGCAGCTCCCCAAGATTTACAGCATCCTGTGGACCAGAAGCAAAAGGCTCTGCCTCCCTGCTCACAGCCCTTGGCAGACAGGAGATGTCAGGATGCCTGGGCACATGCAAAAAGACACAGACACCCCCAAATCCTGCTGAAACACAGTGGTGGGCTGTGCCACTTTGTGAGAAGACAGGAAGTCAAGTTGCCTTCTCCATCTCTCTGGCTGCTGTGAAATGTTAAGCAGCTTCTGCCCATCTGTGATGTCCACCTAGTTGTATGCACCCAATGGAAGAAGTATCTGGGGCCAAGTAGAGCACATGCTGGCGCAGCACATTGTCACCTCTTGAGATGGCAGTGGGAGCCTGGGACTCGCTGCCAGAAATTTTCTTAGGTCCTTGCTGGCAGGGAATATTCTCATGGGCTGGAATGGAGAGGTACCTACTCCCAGCTCCTGTATCTCCCAGCTCCTCTCCCGACACAAGGCCCTGACCCAGGCAAGCACTGCTGTCCCCCAAGGATGAGTTGCTGTTCCTCCCACAGTACACTCCACATGCACACAGGCATATCCAGACACCTGCTCATCCTATGAACTAGTTTCTGCACCTGATTCAATCAGAATTCAGCTTTTTTTGAAGTGAGTGACATGAATTATGTTGGCCTTCCAGGTTAGACCTCTTTAGGACCTGCCACAACAGCACCAGCGTTCCTCTCACAGAAAATATCATCCCTGACAAAGGCAAGAACTGCATCTTTGTTTTTCACAGATATATCTTTTTTTGCCAGCCAACCTACAGTCAAATAACAGATTGGCATCTTTCTCCTACTTATTTTCAAAGAGTGGGCTCACCTTAAAGGAGATATGGGGCCATGCTGGGGGAAGGAAGAGAATGGCCTGTCCTGGGTCACCCCACTTAAATGAGGGGCTATGAAAGTGTCTGACCTTCCCATCACAACGTGGGCCAGGGCAGAGACGAAGACACCTTAACTGCTGATTATCTTGACTTCAGTGCCTATGACTGTCAGTGCTGAAACCACTGTGTCCACTTTGGCTCCAGGAGATTTAAACACTGGTGGGAGACAGGGGAAAGAAAATGCAGATGCACTTGTGAGACACAGCACAGGGGAGTCCTTCCAGGCAGTGGGCTGATTCTGGGAGGATTACACATGGTACAGGCTATCCCAGTGAAGGTTTCCCCTCAGTCTTGTGCAGTCACAGGTGTATTGGTGGAAGAGATCTCTGGAGATCTCCAGGCCAACTTCTGCTCAGAGTAGGACTCATGACAACATGAAATCAGGTCACAGCTTTGTATAGCTGAGTCTTGAACACCTCCAATGATGGAGACATCATGCAGGAAGTCAATTCTTCCCTCTTTCAACCCCCTTGGGGGATCCTCTGTTCCCAAGGGCAGGCGGAAGGAGAAGAAATGAGAAGGTCACTGGGAGTCTGATGCCTGCCCTCAGGGAAGGCCCTTGCCACTCCAGTTTCCTCCAGAAGGCTGCCGGCTCCAAAGTCCTCAGGTCTTCAGCTCTCCACATGTCCTTCCCTGAGCACTTCTGAGTGGGACACATGGATGGCTGGGGTATTCAGTGCCCCCTGGTTCTTGTTTGAAGGGCGCTTGCCTGAAAGGCTCTTGCCAGCTGGGCTTTCTTACTGCAGGCAGACGTGAAGCTGCCAGACAGATGGCATTTCAGATTGTCAAATAAAATCTACTAAGCTAGTAAAAGAAGGATACTTTTCCTTTGGAAAATGATTCTGAAGGAAAATTTATGACCATCAGTAGAGTTCTGTGTGCCCTGGAGGCTTGGTCTGACTGTGGGCAGTGATCTGGGAGCTCTCCACAGGGATAGTCCACCAGAGCTCTCCTCCCCTTGGCCAGTCCTGCAGGAGGCAGCAGCTGGCTAAAGAAACCAACCCATTCCCTGAGGGTTTTGCATACTGCTAGTGGCTGCAAGAAATCCCCATCCTGCCTGTACTCTGAGGTGAAGATCTACCACAGGTCCTGGAAGACAGGTATGATCTTGATAGCTCCTGCGTGAGCCCAGCACCAGCCTGGGGCTGGATGCATGCTTGGTGCCCCCCCGCCCTCCAATGTGTATCTCAAGGCATGGGACCTCATTGCTTTCAGACTGCTTCTCCAGTTGCTCTAAATCAGTCTGAATCCTAATCCTGCCTCGCTGTGAACTTCCTCTTCTTCCCAGCCTGTGATCAGTCACCGAAGCAGTAAATACCCTCTGCTCCATTGCCCTGCTAATTCATGGAAGTCTTCAGGGATACCCCAGTTGTCTCATTCACCAGAGCCTTTCAGACAGACACCAAATGATAGTGACCACTGAGCATGCTTACTACCTCATTTTGTACCCAACCTTTAGCAATTCCATCCAGACCATCTCCTGTCTGCACGTACACAAGGATGTCATCTGACAGCATGCAAAATCTCTGCAGCATTAAGTTATTTGGCAGCTATTGCTTCTCCCTGCCTGTAATACATAAGTTAGCACAAAGGAAAGGAGGTATTTCAACGTCATATTTTTCTTGACAAATCCGTGTCAGCTGACTGCTAAACGTCATCATGTCCTAGTCTAGATGTCTGCAAATGGCATGTTTGATTATTTGTTCCAGTACTTCTCAGTATAATTGGCATAATGTGGATCATCCCTTGTATCTGGATACTTTTTTTCTCCCAGCCTGAGGACAGACACAATCTTGTCCCTGCCCTTGTTCTCAGGGAGAGCTGCCAGGAGTTGAGATGGCTTCAGTTCCCTAAATGATCTAGAGAAATTCAGCAGAATTTCAGCAGGCCCAGCTGAGGTGAAAATAAGTGGATTTCACTTATTTAAGCACTCTCAAACTGATTCTTTCTTACTCAATCCATATTTCTCCCCCTTTGTAGCTAGTTAATTGCATTAATCACTTCATTTAAGTTAATTACTCTAGGAACAACTGAAGCAGAGAAAGCATTGAATTCTTCAGCCTCACCATTTCATCTGTTGTTAACTTTCACTCTGCCTGATCAGAGGGCTCACTTTCTTTGACCTTCCTTGGACTACCAGCCCAGAATCTTTTTTAACTAGGAGGAAACTGCAACTGGGCAACCTTGTGCCCTACATGAAGAAAGCACAAACCTTCCCCTGGGGAAAGCCCCTGCAGCATGCAGTGGGTGTACGAGGTGAGGGCAGGACTGCAGTGATGGACAGGCTCCCCTCCACCCACCTCTCCCCGTGGTGGTCCCACACTGCCATACATCTGCCCTGAGGTCTGGGTGCTGCTCAGGTGGCTCTGCTTGCCCTGACTGCATTGCAGAGGGCTGGAAGTTCTAAAAGGCTCCCAGAATCTGAGCCTGCAGCTCTTCCAGGTTTGTTTTTCCCTTCCCTAATCCCCCACCACTGTCCCTTTACCCTGTCTTTCAGCCTGTAATTATGTAACAACCCAGGTAGTGTAAATACAATCCAACTCTCACATCCTGTCAGACAACACTTAGCAGAGCAAACCTGCCTGCAAAGTTGCTGGCACAGCGGCTGCACACACACACTCCGTGCGTTGCACTATCTTTACGAGTAGGATAGTTTAGTCTAGTACCATTTCTGTTGAATAACACCATCATACATAGGGTCAGGATGCAGAGATGACAGCAGCCTTACCTTGTACTGGGGTTGTGAATTGATGAGATACCAGCTGAACTTTTGTGCAGGAAGGATGGTGTATGTCAGCCCCCTGCATGCTGCAGGAAAGCAGACATAAATCCTTAGGCACAAATTTTGTTGCTCGTAAGAACATGCTTCCTGTGGCTGCTACAGCTGTTAATGGGAGGACACAATGGGTTTTCTCACCTGGCTGTGCAACACCAGCAGAGTGAGGTGGGCCACTGCAGAAGGGAGCAGATTTGTCCTGCACTGAGCCAGGAGGAAGCGCTGTGTCAGGAGTGGTGCAGATGACCACCTTTTCCAGGGAGCTTCCCTACGTCTGAGGCAGGTGTGAACCTACTTCTCAGGCAGCTCCTCAGGAGTCCTGACCATCCTGCCTTCTCCCAGTACCACCTCCTGCCCAAAGCATCAGGGCGGGAGTGTTCCCTGCCTGCCTCCAAGCACACTGAAATGCTCTTGGGTCCTGCAGCTGGTGCAGTTCCTATGAAGGCAAGGCTTTCTTATCCTCTCCCACCATCATGGCTGCATGGACTGGTATAGCCAGGCTCTCACTCCAGGAAGCCTGTGATGCCTCACACGCAGTGGGCTCTCTCATCCCTTGGGGATAACAGAAATCAAGAGCATCTGCTGCCTGCTTGGACCTAAAGTTACCAGCTAAAGATGTACCCTGAAGCTGGGGACTGTAGACTCTAAGGACACAGATTAGATAAATGTCAGGTGGGTGGGAAACAGAGAAATTGGGTAATGGTTTGGTACAGAACTACAGCATTTCCATCACAACAGGCATCATGGAGAAGGACTACCAGTGCTGAGTACGGTGGCATTGAGGCAAAGACTAGAGACCATGGAACTGGTGGGAAAGGTTGAGACACTGGAAAGAATGACATATAAGGAAAGATTAAACATGACTGCTCTAGGCAGAGAAGCATACTGAGCCCCTAATTAGTGCTGCCCTATGCCTTCCGTGAGAGTGCTAACTTGTAAGCACTGAGCACTGGAATAATAGTATCACTGGCTAAAATGCTAAAAAAATATCCTAACAAGATTTTCTGCAGAATATTTTTATGAAAATAAAAAACAGAAGCAGAAACCAAACATTTGCTAATAATGCAGTTTCAGTGTTTAAAGGAAGATACTTTTTTTTTAGCAAGCTCTGCTATCAACTTAGCTGGAAATCAAAGGTCAGGGTTAAGTTTTCCTAGAATTGCTAAAATCTCAGGAAAATCAGCTCAGCCACTTCTAAAGGGAAGAAGGAGAACAGCTGATGATAGTTTCTACCATGTTCAGAAGTTAAACCAGGAAACTGGTATTTGACTGTGAGTCTGGGGAGCAAATAGCCTCTTGCAGGTCACCTAAATGCCACCAACATCTGGATGAGCTACAAGCTGACACTTGCCAAAGATCTAAAGATCTTTGTGCTGAAGCTCTGCTGGTAGGAGTTGGGAATATGCTGCTTGTCTGAGCAGAGTGCGACCTGTGCTGCACTTGCCTGTCAGCCTCACTGAGACTGTCCCAGACACAAGGCATTGGGACAGAGCATGTGCTACAGCAAGGTCCTTCTCCCCTCTCTGCTACAACCGGTTCATGCACCCTCAAAGCTTGCCTTGTTGGCAGTTGATGTCACAGGAGAGCTCTCTCTGTGTGAGGGAGCTTAAGAGATAGAATCATAGAATCATAGAATCATTTAGGTTGGAAAAGACCTTTAAGATCATCAAATCCAACCATCAACCATACCCAGTAAACCATGTCCTGAAGTGCCTTGTCCATGTGCTTTTTGAAAACCTCCAGGGATAGTGACCCCACCACTTCCCTGGGCAGCCTGTTCCAATGCCTGACAACCTTTTCAGTGATGAAATTTTTCCTAATATCCAATCTAAACCTCCCCTGCCACAACTTGAAGCCATTTCCTCTTGTCCTATCTCCAGCCACCTGACAGAAGAGACCAACACCCACCTCACTACAACCCCCTTCAGGTAGTTGTAGAGAGCGATAAGGTCTCCCCTCAGCCTCCTTTTCTCCAGACTAAACAGCCCCAGTTTCCTCAGCCGCTCCTCATAAGAGTTGTGCTCCAGGCCCTTCACCAACTTGGTTGCCCTTCTCTGGACATGTTCCACCAACTCAATGTCTTTCCTGTAGTGAGGGGCCCAAAACTGAACACAGGACTCGAGGTGCGGCCTCACCAGTGCCCAGTACAGGGGGACGATCACTTCCCTGCTCCTGCTGGCCACACTATTTCTGATGCAGGCCAGGATGCCGTTGGCCTTCTTGGCCACCTGGGCACACTGCTGGTCTATAGCTGGCTGTTGACCAACACACCTGGGTCCTTTTCCGCTGGGCACCTTCCCAGCCACTCTTCCCCAAAACTGTAGCGCTGCATGGGGTTGTTGTGACTGAATTGCAGGACCCGGCACTTAGCCTTGTTGAACCTCATACAATTGGCCTCAGCCCATCGATCCAGCTGGTCCAGATCCCTCTGTAGACCCTTCCTACCCTCAGGCAGATCAACCCTCCCTCCCAACTTGGTGTCATCCGCTCACTTACTGAGGGTGCACTTGATCCCCTCATCCAGATCATTGATAAAGATATTAAACAGAACTGGCCCCAATACTGAGCCCTGGGGAACACCACTTGTGACCCGCCGCCAACTGAATTTAACTCCATTCACCACAACCCTCTGGGCTTGGCCATCCAGCCAGTTTTTTACCCAGCCGAGAGTACACTTGTCTATGCCATGGGGCAGTGTCTTCTCTTCCCAGCAAGGCTTCTAATTCTTCCCATCCTTACTCGAGGGAACAACCACCTTCTTGCAGCAAAACCCCAGCCCTTCACATGTCTCTGCTATGTCTGTTTGACCTGAGTGATATCCAGGAGGTGTCCTGCCCATCCCACCTCTCCTGTTGGAGTGGTGTGTAAAGTTAGAGCCCTGACAGATGTAGGGAAGCCCCTAGGGACCATGTGGCCACATGTTGGCTGACATCTCAGCCCTTTTCCTGGTGTGTGGGCAGGCAGGCTGCAAGCTTTTGATGGCAGATCTTTGCAGACAGCTCAGCCACATGTGAGGGAAGGGACACATGACCCTCTCCCACCTCTTACCCCGTCTGTTCACACAGTGCTGTAACCAGGTATCACACTGTGCTCAGGGCATGGGTGAGACCAGGTGTAACAGACTCTTCCAGTCTCCAGGTGCATTCAGCATGTTCCTGCTTTCCAGACCTAATGCTTCCCTTCTTCCTCTGCTCAGTCCCGAGACTGGCGAGTTTCACGCACTCCTGCCTGCATCAGTCCTGCCATAACAGAGGCTCCCATGACTACAGCAGGTCCCTTTGCGTCACACACAGAGTTTCTTCTTAGTTACAGCAGCTGCAGAGGCAGCTGCACCAGCTGCTGGGAGGAATCTGGCTGTGCCAAAAGCTGTCCTCCAGGCTGAGCTCTTCCAGACCCTGTGGTGTGTGCATGGCTAAAGCTCAGCATGGCCAGGTATGTTCCAAGTGCAATCTGTTGCTTGGCCCAGATTCGGTACTGGCTTTCCTAGGAATGACATTGCCATGCAGTAGCTAAGAGGCTGCTGGATTTTTGCACTCCCTCTTCTGCCTGCAGAGAGGCGATAGCACAGAGCAGCTGCTGCATGCTTGTGTTTCAAAAGCATCATCTTGGCAGAGTTCCTGACTCTTTCACAAGTGATGCAGTGGCTCAGAAGCAATAGCCCTGTGACTTCAATGAGATTCTCATCATTAAAGCAACTGCACAAAGCCTTCCTCCTGATTCTGATGGTGGGAGTGAGACTGGTCATGCTGCTGCTAAAGTACTGGTGGATTTTTAGGAATGAGAATATGGACAAGTGGGTCTTTCATTTCTCAGAGATAGAAAAAGCAATCCTGATGAGACAGTGCAGTCTCACTATTGGAAATCTGTTGTCTGTCCACAGACAGGAGTGCTTTCTCTTCTCTGTGCATGCACAGATGGCAGTCCTTCCTTCCTATCACTCCAGATAGTGGAGAAGTCTTCTTCTGGCAGTCAAAACTGTCTTCTCAGGTTGAGGGCCCAACACTGTGAAGCTGCCATGGCAGGGAGGGCAAAGCCCCAACTTGGAGGTCTCCCCGGCTGCTGCCTGGGCTGCTCTGGGAGATGGCTGAGGTCTTGGTGGAGAGGTGGGGAAGGAGGCTGCAGGTTTCAAGAGCAACCTCCTTCTATGTGGCACTTGGAACATAGAAGTGCAAGGTAGGTTGTGGGTGATGGCCCGTAAAAAGTGAGCTCCAGTACTTATCTGTGGCCTTTTGGCCTTTTTATTCGTGTTATACCCTGCACTGCTGGCGAAACACAAGATCCCAGTGTCCCAGTCACTGTTGCGAAGCTGCCAGTTTTACTGTGAATTTCCAGTTTTGGGGCCACTTACACCTCATGGGTTACAGAGGGGACCACACCAGTCGATGGAGAGAGCCAACAGACCTTAAGTCTGCTAATTTCCCTCCCCTAATGCTAGGAACAAGTCTGCAGTTATCCAAGCAACAGCCAAAGCTCTGACTTCATCCTATGCACTGGCTACATCCGAGCGGCTCAGCAGGAAACTTGTCCCATGACAGAGAACTGAGCAGTGGTGCCTTGTGTGCCTTCAATGCAAAGGCAGAGCATCAGGCATGACCACAGCCAGACCAGATACACCAGACATCATCCTCTAGACTGGTTGCAGCCCATCCACATTCATCCCCAGCATTATGTTAGTTATTGACCTAATAAGCGTCTATTTGATAACACTAGAGATAAAACCTGTGTTATTTACAAAGCTGTGGTCTTTCCTCTGCTCACAAAGGAGAGGTCACACCTTTGCCTTGGACAACTGCCCTGGACCACATCAAGGCTCTGGTTTACAAAGAAAGGCACAAAGCATCCTCAAATATTTTTCTCCAGTTAACAATGATGGAAATCCACAGTCACTGGTAAGAACATTCAGGGAACAATGTTCCCTGGAGGACAGAATGGGATAAAAACTTCAACACTGCCTGCCTAGGCTCCTGTCTGTTACGTGCCTCACATTAGGCACCCTGAACAGCCCCTGAGGCCTTCTGCATCCAAGTCTTAACCTCCTGCACTGGCCACAAACCCTGACCATGCTAATCCCAACCCTACCCCAGGTCTTGGGTGTCAGTGAGAGACAAACGTGTAGAATTACCCATTGCTCCCATCCAAGCTGCTCCCTTGCATGGTGTCTGGCCCTGGGTTCCTCTTTGTGCTTCCCATCTACTCTGGGTGATGCCAGCAGAGACCCACCATGTGGTCCAGGTTACGATGTCCTCTCTCTGCTTCTTCACAGGCTCCATCCCTCAGCACCAGTCAGCACAGGGGCCCTGGGTCTCTTTGGGATACTAAGTGGAGATTGCATTCTTGTCTGATCTTTGCCTTGTACAAACAAATACAGTTGAAAGCATTTCCTTTTAAAAAGGAAAGACTCCACATTTTAACCTTTATTCTACTCATTCATCAAACTACTCCACTGAAAGTAACTCTCTTGAGAAGATTTTTCTGTCTCCCATGGAGAGGGGTACCACTCACTGTCTAAGGCTCTCGAACTGGAAGACACCTTAAGATTAGGACCCTTCTGGCTCTGATAGGAAGGCAATCCAGATTCATTAGATTCTATAGATTCAACAGCCCAGAGATAATTTGGCTGGAAACCAGCCCTTCTGGGGGTGCCCATCATGTTGATCTGTGCCTGGAGGAGGGAACCTGCTGAATGCTAGTGGTGGTTATGAACATGGAAGATGGGGAGCCTCAGGCCCAACACTGGGCTGCCAACTGTGCTTGGGTATGTTCCTCCACCTCCTTGTGTGCCCTTTTTAGGTTGTCCACCCTTGGGAAAAAGGTCTCTCGCATTTATTTTCATACAATGCCTATTAAAATGATATCTGGTCATGCCTGAAGCTTCCAAGTGATCTAAATACCAAGCACCCCCTCTCGCAAATTCCTGGGTGCCTCAGCCTGCTCTGTTGTCCACCTCATTGCCTCTTCTCTGGCCCAAATCCTTGCACTGAGATCCCAGGCCAGCCCTCTTGCTGTGCACTTTTTCATTCATCCTCCAGCTCTGAGGTCCCAAGTGGCCTCATGCCACCTTGCTCCCCTTTCTACCTCTCCATCAGCATCACTTGTTCTCAGACCTACACATCTCAACCTTCATCCGAGTACCCATCCTACTGATTCACCACCTAGATCCCCATACTGTTTCTCTGTCACTCTCACCTGGGCTCCTGACTCCATCTCCATCCCAAGACCTTTCTCACGTTTTCTTACTCTGCCCTCCAGGATCTGTGTTGCTTTTCAGGATGGTCACATCCAGAGCCTGCTCCTCTCACAAGCCTGTCCTCAGCAGGACTCGGGGAGAACAACTCACTGAACAGGGCTGCAGCGTGACCAGTGCAGACAAAGTCTTGCAAGATTTTAGGTGCTAAACTCTAGCTAGTTTCCATTGAGGCTATGTGAACTGGGACTTTTCACGTTCCCAAATTTGGGCATCTTTTCTCTAGGATAGCAAGAGGCACATCTTGACATACACACCACCATCTCTGCCAAATGTCACGTGCTGCTCCATAGCCTGCATGTCCTGGAGCTTCTCAAACTAAAAGTCATAAGAATTTTGGAAAATGGGCAAAATCAACTCTTTTCCTCTAACCTCATTCTCTGATGCAACTTAGCTGATTTTAGTGCAATGTTTCAAACAAATCCAGCACAAGGTAGATACATGGCATGAGGAATCCTGGTCCTGGGTATTCAAGTTATTGACAAATGAAGATAGACCCTTGAGACGAGAAGTGTTGAGTAACCGGAACTGCAAAGATTATTACTCATTTGCTTGTCATTAACAACAAGCCACACTACAGTCTTGAATATTAAATTTAAGCTTTAATTGCTCTAAACTTCAGATTTGGTTTACTTCAGAGGTACCAGTCATTTTGTAAAGGGTGATGCTGATGCCAAAATCCAGGACATTTTGTGTAAGATGAGATCTGAAGAATTGAAGTTGTCAAAACACAGTTCTCTAAAGTGCTGTTGAGAGCTCACTTGGTCTGCCCTGATCAGTCAAGACAGGCCTGCACCCAGAATTGTATTTGCCAGCCCTTTGCCTATCCTGTGATGATGCTTCTTTCCTGGAAGACTCTTCCATCTTCCAGCTGGAGTTTGTCCTGATAGTCAGAATAAAAAACATATGTGACTTTGACCAAGAGTGTCACAATACTTGGATTATTCTTGGCACATGAGGATTCTCCTATGCACTCCCCTGATGCCCACCGAGATGTTCAGGCAGATCCACTCCTACCCCAGTACCCCGCTCTTACCTGTTTCTTACTTGGCTTCCTTAAATGAGCCAGCACATGGACACCACAAACAAGAATAATTAAGAAAAGTGATCTCCAAGCTTAAACATTTGAATAGCCCATACTGCAGCTGGTGGACTGAACTATAATATTTAAAATTCACCCTGCGAGGGTATATTGCACACATCCTGTCTGAGGCCAGAAATACTCTGCTTCCCTCCCAGTCTGTGAGACCAGACCTGAGAGCACTGACATACCTGGAGTACCATCAAAGGGCACAGGCTTGAATTTCTGGTACATTTACAGCATGCAAATGTTTCAAGGGTCAAGAACTATTCAGTGACAGAGATTAATTGCAGATCACAGACAGATTCAAGACAGTCACCACCTGCTCGCAGTCAAATTATAGGAAGATGCAGGCAAAACTGTCACATGTGTTCAATAATTAATTATTGACCTTTTCTACGCCTGAACCCCTGGAGCAATCCCTCTGCCTGTGCCACGTAAACACCCTGATGGTCTGTGTAGACTGAGAACACCGCACCTTTCATTGCTGTTTAGCTCAGCTAGACATGCAATGTTTCAAACCGCTGCTAAATGGTTTGCATTTCTGCACCAATATAAACTTGTTTGAATACAATTCAGCTTTTCATGCTGCATTCAGGAAGCCACAGTGCCCTCCATCCCACAGCCCCTGGACGCTGCCGAGTGCCTGGACAAGCAACTGCTCTCTCCAGCCACTCTGTTATTCAGCTCAATCATCTTCAGCAGCTACATGGATCGCCACTTCAGAACCTCCTCATTCACAGCTAGGACAAAATTACTGTAGGGAAGATAATTTTTCAGCTGAGGATACTACACACAACATTGCCAAGAACAGTATCACAGAATCAAGGAAACTTAAGACATATTTTTTACTTACTGAATTTAAGTTTGTCACTTCCCCCCTCCTTTCTCCCATTTTCTTTCCTACCTTTGTTTCCTATATGGTACTTTTACAGAGATGGTATCTTACATCTTCCTGTTTGAATTTCACTTTTCCAGCCCTTGACCAGTTCTCTCACCTTTCTGTGCCTCCACCGTTAGTACCAGACTGTTGTAGCTGGTGCTTGCAGCATGTCCATTCGGTAGGACCACAGAGTACTCCAGTAGGCGCTGTGGGAGCAGGAAAAGTGCAGCCTGGTGATGGTCTCCTCTCCAACAACCAGAGGAGCTGACCTGTGGGCCAGTGCAAGTGCACGCACCAGACCACCTCCAGCCTCCTGCCCAGAAGGTCAAAATATCTTCTTCACCCTGAGGGGAAGGCTCAGAGCTGAGCAGGAGTAGCACCGCAGCTTCACAAGCAAACGGGGAAAAGCTGTGAAGGGGTCAGAGGGTGAAGATCACCCCCAAATCTGGTCCCACTGAGATAGAGGATTCCCTTAATCCGTTAATCCCTTCTCCTGTTCCATGGTACCATGGGGTCAGTGCACACTCAACATGATTAAAGTACTGCAGGAATGAAATGCTAATAAATAACTTTTATATTCTTCATTTCTTCAGTTGTGACATATATAAAAGAGATAAAATGAGCCCTCTGAGAATCCAGCCTTAGCTCTTATCTTCTGTTTGAACCGTTAAGTGCCAGCTTGGTTATTACTCATGCTCTTGACATTGAAGTTTTTCCTTGAGCAGTAACTCTTGTGCTGAGGTTGCTATGAGTAATCTCTGGGATTTAGGCAGCTGCATGCTCAGGCAGACACTCACCAACACAGTTGAGCCCCAATGCCTGCTCCCCTTTCCCTCTGCTAAGCCCCAGCAGAGCTGGCTTTGACCCATTCCCTCCACCTGCACTCAGGGATGGGAAGCGTCAAAGAAGTTAAGACCCTGGGTGCAAGGAGAGCTCACCAGCCTGTCTTTCCTGGGTGAGAGGCAGGACAGCAGTTCACATCATACACAATGGCCTGGTTCTGCCAGGAGACATCTCCATTCACAGAGCCAGGCCTGTGCCCTTTGACTCCATGCACCAGCAAAGTTCACCAGCCTGGCCCAAAAGCCCATGGGCCCATGGTGACTAGGAGACAACTGTCCTTTCCAGCTAGCTGGGACACGGAGGTTCACTTGGCTTTCAGGTTGTCAGTAGCAAGTTCAATGGCAGGTCGTCCTGGAGAACTGGTGTCAGAAATGTCCAATTTATACAATAGATGTGAGGTTCACATACATCAGCCAGGACATTACCGGAATCCAACATGATGCAAGGAAAATGAGATGGCTTTAGCTCATTTCCCAAGACTTGACACAAAGCCTGAGTTGTCCAGGTCGGATGGGGACAAAGGGCCTGGCTGCAAGCCAGTCACTGTCCCATGGGTTTAGGACAACTTTTCTGACTTTGGCCTACAAGGAGGAGCAGCAACTTTGTATCCCCAGTGTTACTGAGTTCATGGGGATTCATCTTTACTACACATTTTCCAGACCAGGTTCCCAGAATAATTCTTTTTCAGTCTTTAAAATATATCTTATTGCTAACAAGTAAAGCAGTTTAAAAGGCACCTGTCTACTGCTAAAAACCTTTCTGAGGATATGGCTGTGTAAATCAGTGTTTGTCCATGCTCATCACAGCCTGCTAAGCCACTCTTATCACAGGAAACCAAGGGTCTGCTGCTGCTGTCAGGTATAGAACTGCTACAGCCCATCCCAAGAAAGCAATCCCACAGTGCCTCCTGAAGGGACATCTAACCCAGGCTGTAATGATCCTCCAGGATGGAAACCTGTGGCCAGGACACAGGGCCAGTGTTTCCCAGTCACCCACATGTCAGCTGGAGGTCTGTGCTGGTTTTGGCTGGGATAGAGTTAATTTTCTTCATAGTAGCTAGTATGGGGCTATGTTTTGGATCTGTGCTGAAAACAGTGTTGATAATGCCAAGATGTTTTTGTTACTGCTGAGCAGCGCTTACAAAGAGTCAAGGCCTTTTCTGCTTCTCACCCCATGCCGCCAGTGAGGAGGCTGGGGAGGCACAAGGAGTTGGGAGGGGACACAGCTGGGACAGCTGACCCCAACTGACCCAAGGGATATTCCAGACCATATGATGTCATGCCTAGCATATAAAGCTGGGGGAAGAAGAAGGAAGGGGGGGACATTTGGAGTGATGGTGCTTGTCTTCCCAAGTCACCATTACGCGTGATGGAGCCCTGCTTTCCTGGAGATGCCTGAACACCTGCCTGCCGATGGGAAGTGGTGAATGAATTCCTTGTTCTGCTTTGCTTGCGTGCGCAGCTTTTGATTTACCTATTAAACTGACTTTATCTGAACCCATGAGTTTTCTCACTTGTTTACCCTTCTGATTCTCTCCCCCATCTCCCTGTGAGGGAGGTGAGTGAGCAGCTGCATGGTGCTTGGTTGCTGGATGGGGTTAAACCACAGCAAGGTCTTACCACACCAGAGGGAAAGATTTTGGCCAGAAGTTTAATGGACCTCAGTGATGGATTGGCCAGTTCAGCTGGAGGTGTGGACAGCCATATCTTACTCTATTGAAGAGATGATGCACTCAGCCCAAGGCAGGATCCTACCCGTGTCCAGAGGTCCAGCACTACTGCTCAGAGTACAGGGCACCCTGTTGCATTGAGGGGTGTCTGTGAAGTCTGACCTACTGCTTTCTTAGTTCGAGAACAACAATGATATCCATGCCTGCAGTCTCTGCCTGTGGTCACCAGCTAAGGCTACAAACACTCAGAGCCAGTCCTGATCCAAAAGCCAGTGCCTTCCTCAGAGAAGGCATTTGCCTATCCCTGAAGGTCTGAAATCCACCTGAACACACTGGTTTCTTCCAGCTCCACCCACTGTCAGACCTGATCAGAGCAAATCAATAAAACAAATCAATAATTTCTTCCACCTCCAGACTATGCCTTATTTTCTCTGCAAACAGTCCATCTCTCCAGTCCCATCCAGTACTGCCTGCAATCACAAAGTGAACGGCTAAGGAGTGGGCTTCAGTGCCAGTGACAGATGGGTACTATGCAAACATACCTATCACAGTGCTGGGGTGAAGCACTACATTAACTCATCCTGAGCAAGACGGAGGCAGAGAGGTTTACAGGCAGGGCTCGGCCTCCTTTGGAGAAGGTTCACACACCTTGTGGTGGTTTAGAAGCACTGTTGGGTTCCTGAACTTTCACAGCAGCATCCACAACTGGCGACCCTTGCTGAACTTCTGCCATGCCACGTCCCTAGGCACAGCCTTCAGGATGTGGGATATCACTGGTCTATATCAAGTAAGGCTGCATGCCCCTTGAACAACATGAGGTCCTGCAGGGTGATGCCAGTCCCATCTGCCACTCATTATCCTTATAACCATGGCAATTAAGTTCAAGGCTTCAGCCCTCACCCCCCATGCCCCCAGCTTGGTGCAGCAAAGCTGCAGCACTGCCTGCAGTTCTGCATGGCACAGGACAGTACATCCCACAGCTTTGTGCATCCCCTCTCCGTGGCAGCAATAGGTCTTATCCCCTCAGAGTGCAGTGTCTGTAGTCTCTGTCCAGTAAATGTCTTGTGCCCAGCTGAGACATAAGTCCACACAGTGCCGCAGCCCAGGTCCACACTCCAAAATGAGACTCTGCTCAGGACAAGTCTCTTCATTGCCTGAGCTTCTCTCTTTGGTGAGGAGAGGAGAGCAAACAAGAGGCAGGACAGAGCATTCAAGCAGAGCAGGAAAATACTCAGTACCTGCTGTGGTGGGAACCAGAGCAGAACAGAGACTTGCCCATCCTGGCAGCCATACATGCCTCTAGAGTAAAAGCTGATTCAGGAATGCATGTGAATTTAACACAGAGTATTAGAAATCAATATCCAGCTGCTTCCTCCCCTCCAGGGAGTGAGGCCAGGTGCTTCTTTCTGAAAATGGTTCTGAGTCAGAGATGTATTTTTCCAGCCAGAAAAGTCCAGCATGAAAAATCTGTATGCTAAAAAGCTGCAATAAAATTGATCTTTCATCCAGAATAGACAAAGCCCATCCTTACTCTGTTGCCTTCCCTCTCTTATCGCTCCTGGCAGGAGGTGGTGGGTCCTGCTGACCTCATGTTTCATGGACAGAACAAATGGCTTCTCCAGCAGCTTTCTGCTGGCAGGTTTCCCTCCTGGAG
Organism: Haliaeetus leucocephalus; assembly: GCF_000737465.1. Classification (NCBI taxonomy): domain Eukaryota; kingdom Metazoa; phylum Chordata; class Aves; order Accipitriformes; family Accipitridae; genus Haliaeetus; species Haliaeetus leucocephalus. The sequence goes on along the minus strand of NW_010973093.1, from coordinate 6,090,577 downwards.
CTTCAATGGGCCCCTTCTTTGCTATGAGATGGGTCCTTGCAGACCCTGTAAGTACTGTCCACAGCAAAACGAACTGCCTTCCCTCTAGACTTTTCACCCTGCCATTGTAAATCCCGCTGGCTTTGTTCCAAAGACTATGCTAGACACAACCATAATACAGTCATTTTTCTTCTACATGTTGGAGAAGGAAACAGCAGAAATGCTATTCTTTCAAATAATTTAACAAAATACAGACCCCAGCTCAAGGTAACTCTTTAACCTCTTCAGTGAAAGTCTTCACTCTTGCCAGGGCTGTGCTGTCCTGCAGTCTGTCTGACCACAGCCGCATGCGGGGGCTTTTCAGGGAGAGGAGCTCTGCAGTGCTATCAGAAATCAGATCCACTTAGAAGTGTGCTGGTAGTGAGCAGGCTGGATAGATGGAGAGATAGCAGCTGTCCCTTGAGAGTCTTTTATGCAGTGATAGGTTAGATGAATGGATTTACTTCTGGGAAGAGCTGTCCTTTGAGACTCAAAAAGAAATCAATGTGAGGAAATGCTGTTTCAGAAAATGCTTTTGTCTCTCAGTCCTTCTGGTCTGCATGCAACAGCAGCCTGCAGTGTCCCAGGCAGACCCTGCTCCCTGTGCTTACTCTCATTCACTCCAAAATGTGTCTGACATGCAGACTTGCACTCTCATGTGTCTCCTGCTTACTCCCATGCACCCAGCACAAGGGCACATCAGCTGCAGCAGGTTTACGCCCAAAGAAAGCAAAGCAGAGAGAGACTGGTCTCTGTCCACAGACCATTTTGAGCAATGTCTTCAAATCATTTCAGAAGCATTTAATGTATTGACTGGAGGACCAGGGATAGTACAGACTCCTAAACAGGCAAAGGACAATCCAGAATGGACTCAAGGGGTGGCAGTTTCCCCTAGGAAAGCTATGATTCAGTCTTCCTTAAAATGGTACAATGACTAAGGCATTTCCTCTCCATCTCTGGGCCTGCAAATATGAAGCCTTTGCTCCAGTGAAACCTGCTGTGATCCAGAAGTAAGCTAGTGCTGACTTCATCTCTGTACTTGTAATGCAAACAGAAGTCACAAGGTAATTTTTGACCCTGACTTACAACTGCCTTGTAAACAAAGACTTTTTTCTAGGGATCCTTTGAAAGAGTGACCGGCAGGGTCTTTCGGCAGTCAGCATATAGGAAGATGAGTATATAAAAGCCCATGAGAAAATAGGAGCTCATTTTGGATTAATCCAAAATGGTGAAGTGTGCAACTCTGTCAGTGGAGCTGCAGCATTCAGACAGGTGGGAGCAGGCACAGGAGACACCTCCAGCTAGGCTGCACCGTGCAGAGCCCGGCCTTGTCGGGCAGCTTAGCCACCTCTTACAGCCCTGCCGGTCTTGCTATGTGGTCTCTGCAGCTCAGCACACTTGCAGGCCTCTCCAGCAGGACGCCTGGTTGAGGGTCTCCAGCCTGTGGCTGGACAGTCACTAGTGGCCCTGGAGGCTTTACAACCTATGACTACTGCTGTCCGAAATGCCAATCTTGAGAGCCACCAACACTTGGGGAAAGCACAAGCAGAGGCTCAGTCTACCTTGTCCTGAGGAACATGGAGCAGCCCTGGTATTGACTGCTTATCCTCATGCTGCTCTGCCTTCCTCTGAGGGTGGCCTCATGGCCTCTCCTGGTGGCACTACCACCTGAGTCCACGTCAGCTCCCCCAGGGCTGAGTAACAGTGAACTTCAAAGAGTTCCTTGTCCAGCCTGTAGTTCACGGAACCTTTGAATTTCTGACACCTCCTGCTCTTCCCACTGAGGCTGAGGCCAATGCCTCATGAGACTGACACAGCAATGCAGCACAGCTGAGCCCAAGTGGACGCCCACAGAAACGACAGTCAGATTAGGTGGACCATGGAACCGTGGATACCTCTTAGTTCCTGATAAGAAGGCAGGTCATGTACTTCCCTGCTCTTTATATCAGAAAAGAAATTCTCTAGAAGATGAGGTTAAACATTAGGCCTAAAGCCACTGTACGATGGCTAAACTCTGAATTTCCAGGTTATCCATCTGCCGCATGCCAGGTATACATTCCCAGCCACCAGGATTTCAATATACATTGGATGTGGGGACATCCCATGATGGATGGTGTCCAGCTCAACCGCCAAGTCAAACAGCATTTGACACTGGGTTCCTGGAGGAAGGAAGGGCTCCTCCTCACTGCGAATGGGAGCAGAGGATTATGGGAGGGCACAGGCAGAGTCCAGGCAGCTCTCTGCCTGCACAGCGCTGCAGTAGCCAAGTGCCCCATCTCCCAGGCCCGCAGTGGAGCTCAGAGGGTGGATAACAACCTCCCTGTGCTTCCTCAGGTGCTTGTCCCACACCTGCATCCCACTTGCTGCTCTGCGAGACCCTGGGAAGAGGGTGGTCAGTCTGGATGAGCTGCCCTCCTGGAGCAGGTTGCACAAAGCGGGCAGCCTCAGCACAATTAGCAGGTGGCTTTGCTGGTGACAGCAGCCTGCTCGTTGCTCCTTTCCAGAGCAGAGCTGTTCATCCCCACACGCTGGTCTCTGCTGACACAGATATATAGGCAGCAGGCAAGAGCCCTGCGTGTGCCGTGTGGTGCAAAGCTTTACACAGCCCAGAGATCCTGCCTGGGCCCTGCAGACAGAAAGGGCTTTTCCAAGGAAAAACAGGACAGGAAAGACCTAGTAATCCCCTGAAAGAAACACCAGCACATTCCTCCAGGCAAACAGTTACGTGACAGGCGGCAGAGACAGCTCCCCAAAGCCGCTGGAGAACAAGTCGACAAGTACCATGTGTGGAAATTTCAGCTCCAGTTTTGCAGTGCAGGCTATAATCATGTAGGAGGTGTAGGCCAGCCCTGCCAAGAATTCAGGGCTCTGCTCTGCAGAGGCACATGCGCTGTGTCCACTTGCAGTGTGCCCTCTGCCAGACCTGAGCCATGTGTGCCTTCGCTCAGGGGTGTGCTCCAACAGCGTCTGTGAGCCAGGAGTGCTCCTGCCTCTGCTACAGAGCACTGACATGCTCACTGCGTGTCCTGCCCCTGCCCAGTGCACCAGGCAGACGCAGGCAAAGGGAGACTTGGTTCTACATCTCTCCATCCTGCTGGAATTGGAGAAGAGCCACCCAGCATCCCTGTCCCGCTTGCTGCCACCATGCAGCAGGACAGCTGATAAACACAGATTATTGTAGGGTCTGGCACAAGTTCAGCAGGTGGTGGGGGATCACTGGGGTACACTGGTGCCAGCCACTGCCTGCAAGGGCCACACTGCATGGGAACAGCCTGGTGGTATGTTAGGACAACCAGCTTATTAGCACTGGGGCTGGCAAGGGAAGCGTTTAGAGCTTGGAGATGTCCCACCCTACGTCCTGCACATGTAGCTGAGTGTTACAGGCTAGCACACTGCAGGGACCTCCGCAACACATGCCATAGCCTGGGGCAGCTCTGACAGCATGGAGAACAAGACAGAAGGTGACCAGAACCCAGTCTCTGCATGTCAGGAAGGACATAGTGGAGTCAGAGAAAGTCTGGAGAGCAATGATGGAAATGAAGAGGGGATGAAGCTGCTGCTGTATGAGCAGATTCCTGCAAGGACACTCTGGAGAGGAAAAGGCTAAGGCAGGAGGTTTTACAAATGCATGGAGGTGATGGATAAGCTGAACACAGGACTGCTGTTCCCCCACCCCTGCTGTGCTAGAAGGATAAAACTGTTAAGAGACCAATTTGCAACATACGAAAGTACTTCTTTATACAACCACTAATGAATATCTAAGTACTGGGCTGCCATGAGAGGTTGTAAAGGCAGGTGCTATCAGCAGTTCAAAAAGAAATTAGACAAATTAATTGATTGATTAGATAAATTAATTAATTAGACCCCTGTTAAACTGTCAATATAGCAACAGAGGGATTTCAGGACAGTATGTGGCTGTGGTGTCAGAGCCCTGAGCAGGGCTGAGGCTAGCCTGCAGGAGGGAAAGCATCTAACACAGGAGGAAGGCCAAGCTTGCAACTCATCCTCATCTACACCCCATCAAAAAATACTGACACGGTCCCTGCAGTGGCTCAGCAGAGGGTGAGAGTGCTGAGTGAAGAAGGAAGGTGACCCCAGGGCTGCTGGCAGTGCTGCTGCAGGGGCTTGCTGGCAAACCTAGTGTGTGAAGGTGGTGCCCTTTTAATCAGCTGGGAAAATAAACCTGTTTACAGCAAGCAGAGATGCAAGGTGTGAAATGACTGACAGGCATGAAAATTGTTCACAGTAGAAGTCTGGATGAGCGTATTGGTGATCCTGCACACATACGTCCCACAGGTTTATGGGCACAGCCTCCCTTCCCAAATCCCAGTAGGTACCAGCCCTAATCTTCCAAACTACTGAAGAGACCTTTCCGAATCAAAGCTTTGAGTCCAACAAATAGAACTATCAATACCAGACTCCACGTGACAGGGAGATACATCACAAGAGGAAGGGGGCTGGAACAAGAACGTGGTTGTAAACAACCTGTGAAGCTACTCAGGCTGTAATGCGAGGATGGTCCCTGGCTGTCAGCGTGTCCTGGGGCTTCACACCTTCTGAAGAGGGTGATGGATCTTGAGTCAGTCAGAGAAAAAAACTGGACTCCAGCCCAGGCATCCATGAAAGCCAGTCCAAAGGGTGGTCTGGTCTGCAAAATACCTTAGGCTGTTCTCAGAAAGGTGCTGTGAGCTGCCTTGCAACCGCATGTGAAGGTCCACAGCTATCTGAAAACATGAATCCAGCATCTGCTGCCTATGTCTGTAGTGTCAACTGAGCTGGCTCTCAAAACCAGGATCCTGATGCCCCATATACGACAGCAGAGATCTAAACATGACCAGGAGTCAGGTCTTGAGCAGGACTGTCTCAAGCAAAGGGCCACTGCTTTTTTCTCTTTGCAAAGATAATCTGACAGCAGATTTCTCCTCCTCCCCCCTGCCTCCCCTGCCACCCACCTTAGTACTTTCTGGGGAAAAATATGAAAGTCCAAAGAAACCTCCCACTCAGAAATGATCTCTGCAGCAGTAGATGGAAAAACAGTCAAAAGACCTCAATAGCACAGCAGCTGAGTTCAGCTTCTAGAAAAACGTCACCAGCTGTACCACTTTCCTCCAATGCATAGACTATAGCCTCCCACATCTCGTGTCTTTCCTTCTGAAAAGATAGTCCAGAAAACTTGTCAGCGCTTTATTTCTGAGAAAGAAAAGGGAGGGGAAGTAGGTTCCAGGAAATGGCTGAGATGGGACCAGTGACAGGCCTAAATGACCCGGGTCGGGTTCAGTTGCTTTAAGAACATTTCTGTGTGCACATGGTTTTGCTGCTGCTGTACATCTTATGTGGAAGTACTGAGATAAGTGCAGTGATGGGAAGCAGCACCAAAGGCAGGCAAGTAGACAGACAAGAAAGAGGCTCTTTTTTCTTTCATGAGCTCTCATCCTTCATGGCAGGTTTATAACAGTTGATTCCAGTGGTGCTGGACTTGCAGAGAACTAGAAAGTTGTTACCCTTCTGGGAGCTGGCAGGGCACAGGAACATTCACCTGGGACAGGGCCCAAAGTGTCACCTTTCCAGAGCCTTGAACTTTCTGGGTGAATGACTTAGTTTAGATTAAAGGAATCAACAAAACCAAGTGCAAGGCATTCTCCACTGGTAAGACGGCATCAGCCCTGCCTGCGCTGCCAGCAGGCTCTGGGGAATTTAAAGGAGAAGCAGACAGAAAGCAAATACTTGGGAAATACAGAGATCATGATTACTGGGTAATGTGCTGGGGCCAGGAGGATGCATGGTCAAAGAGGAGCACTTTTAGTTTCAAAGACACACTCGTGTTTTGATAGCTCAGTTACTTTTTTTTCTAATAACTACCAAGGAAAAAGAAACTGTCTGCTCAGAGATTATCTCTGCAGTGATATGTGGAAAGCAAAGCAGAGCTGTAAAATATCTACAGTTAAGGATCACATTCTGGAAGAAGAAAACAGGAAACATGAAACCAGTGGAAACACAAAGATAAATGATCGTCCAGCTAAGGAGCGTTTGAGACAGGGAGATATTTCCTGCTGAAGAAAGGAGGGTTTGTGGAAGTGACACCTCATCTTATACATCAGGAGAAGACTTTCCATCCAAGAATGAGGCAAAAAAATTATTGCCTACCTTGGGGAAAAGGAGAAAGAGGACAGGGAGAGCATTTCAGCTCTGCAGACAACACCATACTGCATGCCATATGGAGAGCTGACCCATGATAGAGCTGGCAGGTAGTGCTCAGGTCCTATGGCAGAGTTATTTTTCTCTGGAGTGACCTGAGGTCAGTGAGGGGACACTGCTGCCCACCCCCTTCTCTGAGCTGAGCTATGCTTCATGGTGGGACAGGCGACAGGACTGTGCTGGGGTCAGCTGTTGGGGTAAGCCAAGAAGGAACCATCATGTGTGCAGCACAGCCACTAAGCACTTCTCTGACCACACAAAATCCCAGGAACCAGGAGCAGGTGGAGATGTCTGGAGGAGTAAGCTCCAAAGGGAGTTGAAGCCACCTTCCAACCTGTGAGGCAGTGATTTCCCATCCAGCTGGGCTGCACCCCATGTGTCCTTCTGGGTAGGCTTCTCCAATGGCCATGGGAACTTTTCCATTACTTAGCCTTTCTGCACTAGCAGATGCACCCTGGCATTTCCTGGCTCTATAGCTCATGCTGTTGCAACCGTCTTGGTTTCAGAAGGGAGCATTTGGGCAATGGCTGCATGCACTTTTTCCCATTTAGTCTTGTCTCTATGGACAGCATGCACCCTGCCTTACTGTGGCCCTGAAGGGCTGGCATCACTCTGTGCCTACTGACATCGCAGCCAAGGGTGGAGTGGGGAGAGGCTGGGAGAAGTCCTTGCCCCACTGCACTCCAAGGCAAAAATCCCATTGGCTTCAAAGGAGTGAGGGTTTCACTTGCTGTTTTTTCAGGCTGCACTTTGTTAGAGATCCACTTGGGAGCTTTATCAAAACAACATCCAAGTGAGCTGCCATGACCCAGGGTACTGGAATGTGTCCCTGGGAAAGCCTCCCCAGCACTGCTGCAGCACCGGGCATGGCACAGCCGTCCTTGCTGTGAGGAGCCTGGCCTAACCTGCCACTCTCTCCTGCTTCTGATCAAACATGACCACAGTCCCCAAACAAGCTGTCCACACCAATTGCGATCATGCACGGCGCATTCATTCCCCTGTTCTCCCATCTGCCTCTTGCTTAAAATGTACTGGCCCTGGATGCGGATCACACATACCAGGGACTGGATCCAGCTGTACCGAGGTTGGGAAGACAGCACAGATTTATGGCACAAACTACATGGTCCATGCCTCGCAGTGCCAAGGATAGGGGTCTATTGACCCTTCAGACATCTCATAAATCCTCACCAGCAGGCTATGACTCTTTCAGCAGTATTGCTGCCCATGGCAGTGGGTGTTTGGCTCACAGCATTTGAGTACTCTAGGAGAAAAGAGCAGCCTTTGTAACAAGCCTTGCCTTGGGATATCTGCTTGATGGTCCACTTCTCAGAGCCCTGACAAAACCCAGCGAGCTGGATGACTGACTGTGCCAGCTCCAGCTGGCACCAAAAATCAGCTTTCACTGAAACATCTCCTTCCTCAGTGTCTGGGTCTGTAATTGATTTCCTACTCTTCTCCAAGCCCAGCTGCCTGCCTCCCTGCCCACCCTCAGAAAAATTGCATGGTTTTACACCTGTGTCTGGCTTTGCATGTGTTAAAGGCCACAGCAGGGCTACATGCAAACCATGGGGGAGGTGCAGCTGAGGAGGTTTCCCCCATCAAGCCTCCTCTGGAGGATTTAGAGCCAAAGATGCTTGTCCTCTCTATGTGTTTTGCTTTGGTATCTTGTAGATCATTTTTTTTTCTTTACTTGAGTGTGTTATTTTAACCTCATGCCTTTATATAATACTAGAAACATAATGAATAATAGTACCAGGCTCTTCGACTATTTGCTCAGTGTTTCCCTGGGGTTTGACGCATGCTTGCTTTCCTACCCTCATTCTCTCTGTCAGTCTTTTCCAGCAAGGCAGAGAGCCTGTACTTTCTCCACTCTGTGCTGGGGATGCCATTGGCACCTCTGTGCCATGAGGAGGAATGACATCCTCCAGCTGCAGCACAGCAATTCACATTCACACTGCATGGCCTTACCAAGGTCAGAGGTGCTAAACACACAGGTGAGGCCAGAAGAGACAATGGTGGCATCTTCTCTGGTTTGGTCTATAGCAAAAGGCAAGAACCAACCAAGAGGAGTCTTCCATATCCAAGCCACATCCCTACTCAGTGGGTCTACAAGGTGTCCATGCTCCCCCATGTTCCCTATTCTTTTGTGGCCAGGGTTTGTGCCTTACGGGAGGTGGTAGGTGAGCACCTCGACCCCACAAGCCAACAGCTGCACCAGGACATGTGTGTGGAAGCATTGAACTTTTGGACAAGCTCTTACCCTCCTTGGCTGGTATCACTGTCCTGGTGTCCATGGCAGGGAAAGACTCACATCTTTCCACTTTCCCTTTTGCTTCCCTGGGTTGCTCCAGTAGATTTGCAGCAAACTGGGCTGTTTGGGGGGGATCACAGCTTCCTTACACAAGCAACAGGGAGGAAAAGGATCTGAATTCCCACCTTCTTCTGGCTACCCTGGCAATCTCAGCACCTAGTCTTGAGGAAGATGCCTTATGTCAGATGGAGGGAATGCCTCCTTAGCTTCTCAGGCTTGCTCAGCCTTTGTGCATAACTGGAGTTCTTAATTTTGGCATGAAATCCTAACCAGTAATAAGATAGTTGGGAAAAACTCAGCCCTGAATGCTGATGGGTTTGGAGGCCAAGCTTTCTTCCCACCCACATATTTGACACCGCAGGCCTCACACATCCTTGACCCCATCCCCAACTCCTGCTAGATGATGTTCCTCCAACCCTGCCTATGTTCTGGCCAACCTGCTGGGGGTTCCCATCCATCCTCTCCCTTGTCTGATGCTGACCCAGTCTGCAGCTCTCATCTCCTGGCAGTCTTTTTGTGGAAGCTGAGACTTAAAAGTAACCTGAGAGTGTGAAGAGGTCTCCTGGGTCAGTATACCCGGCTGTAGCAGGCTTTTTGTCTGCTGGATGCTTTCTATTGCCCGCACCCCGAGGTGGCATCTTCATGCTGAAAACAGCAACCACTGATGCAACTACTGTCAAACTGGTTTCAGGTTGGGAAGCTGAGACATGAAAAGCAGAGTGTCTCTTACAAACGTCAGGAACCTGAAAATCTGCACACAAGAGTTTATAAAGAGTTGGGCCTTGAGCTCTGCCCCATTAATGTTTATTTTTAACAAATGTTGGAATATTGTTCCAAAGGACTAGAAAAGGCCAACAGTGTACAAATATTTACAGAGCATAGAATAAACTGTCAGCCTCTTAACTTGACATCAGTCCCAGATGAAATTGTGGCAAGCTGATACAAGACAACTCAGAGAGAATTCAAAGCTGTTTCTGCTCTTGAAGCATGAACTTGATATATAATTTTATGGAGTTTGGTCTGTAAAGGTAACAACTGACATGCTGGCCTTCCCTGAAGACTGAAGCTCGGTGATATTTTGTGCTTGAGACTCTCATTGACCAAAAATGACATTTGTTCTGCTAAGTGTATTTAAGTCTGCCCAACAGTCAGATCCTGAAATATATCTGCTAATAGGGTGTCATCATCTGATGATACTGCAGGAGTTTCGGGGGGGATGGGGGGTGGTGATGGTAGTGTCCTGCTCTAAACTCTGCACAACACAAGCTCTTTATCAGTGATCTGGGAAAATTATTTCCTGTTGGGGAAACATATTTGCTGTTGTGATTTTAAAAGTTCAGGAAATGTGTTGTAGTGGAAAAACATAAGTATTTATTGTATGCAGCATTTGAATGGTGTGGTAATTGAGGTTTTGTTTAGCTAGACATTACTGACCATGCATTTTAATATCACTAAAGCCAGATAAATTTTATACTTTCAAGAAGGAAGATGAAGATGTCATTGACAGGACAGTGTACTCTACCCTGGAAAGCCATGACCTTGAAAATGACCTAGGGGTCACTGTTGATAATAGTAGCACAAATTGCCAAAGTGATGCTTTGTCTATATGTGGGAATGCAATCTTGCCTGCAGAAACTGGGTAACACTGACTCTGAGAAGAGTGTCAAAGTTATCTGTTTATGACATTGATAAGACTGTACTGGAAGAGTCTTCCCATTTTTAGCCTTACAAGTTTCTTTTAAGATACTGAAAAATGAAAAAAAAAAGGTTCAGAAAAGAGCTACAGAAAAGACATTGTATCTAAAGGGCATGTTTTAGTGAGAGATTAAAGTAGATCAATTAATTTAACTTATCCAAGAAAAGATGATGAAGTGACTGAACAGTGTTTATAAGTCTACATTTCTACAAGAAGAATCTTTGATTTAGTGGAAAAATAAAGAACAGGGCTTACTAGCTGGTGGTGGAAGTGAGACAATGCCAGCTGTAATGGAGGTGGCCAGTTCATCAAATTCAGCGTCTTAGCTCAGGGGTATGGTGGTTGCTCCTTTTCCCTGGATTGTGTGGCTGGAACTACTTTCCACCAAACCAGTGCTGGAGGGCTGCACATGGATATTCCTGGTCTCAGCCTGGTTGCAGCCAGGGATCTGTGAATCTGTTCTGAAAAGCAAAGGCTTTCCGTGCTATCTGCTCACAGGAATTGTGCTGTGACTCTGGAAAGCATCTGCAGGATTCATAACCCTGATGTATTAGACCCCAGCAGTGATGGCTGTTGCCATTACAAAACAGGGCTTGGAGACGACTGAATTTGCAGGCTATTGTAAGTACTGGCTGCACTGAGTCCAGGTATGTGACACCATATTAAATTAAGACTGTGAATTCATTTTATGCTGCAATATAAGGCAGCAACGGACTTCATTGGCAAGAGACACATGTAAAAGAGAATTTAATCTCAATTAACAATAAACATTTCTTCCATGCCAACAGCTGCTTACAGGTTGTACCCAAGCACGTAAACCAAACCAACACAGATTGTCAAAAATAATAGGGGTTCATCCTTACTGCTGCAACTTGACACTTTTCTAGTGCTGTGGCAACACACGGGGTAGAAAAACAGCTGGATGTCCCTAGCTGGGCATTCCTAGGGAATGACAGCAGCTGGCATTGCACGGAGGAGCGAGCACGGTGCCCCTCGCAGACCAGGATGCTTCTGATCTCTGGCTGGCTAGAAGCAGAGGATTGGATATGATCTTGGAGGCTCCTTCATATGTCAGTGGTTGCTCTGAGTAAATGCGTTGGGTCATTAGTTTTCTTGTCCTCAAACAGCAGAATTGTTGCTGCTATGTTTTGAGTTTCAATCGTGCAAGATAAATGCTTTCAGACTAGATCTCTACTTGAGGTGGGTACACAGAATCCACCTATTTTTCTGCCTATCACATTTCTATGGGGTGATGCGTAGGAGCTTATTAGACACTGTACTGCATGAGGGGCAGCTCACAGTGGGGGAGTGCTGCATTCCCAATGCTTCAGCAAGTCCACATGCCAAACTTGTGACAGACAGACCTCACCATGGCTTTTCCAGCTTCTTATGCACAAACAGCAATACATGACAGGATACAAAATGAGCTCAGTCCCTTTGCTTGGTGGCCAGAGCATATGGTAGGAATCTTCTAGAGTCCAACACATAAGGCATTTGGACTTTGAATCCTATTTTCTTCTCACTCTCTTGAGCACCAGGGATTATAGGCTTAGGCAAGTCAGCTGGGGATAACAGAGCTGTGTCCAAGGGCATAAGTAGAAAATGGGGAGGAAAATCTCTCCAAAACCTATTCCTCAACTCCAAAGAAAACATGAAGCAGCAGCATATAGCATCAGTTAATTCTCCTGCCACTGTTTTGGAGACTGCTGTTTACATTAATGAGCTAGCTCACATAACAGAATGTATAGCTCTTGACTCCAGTCCTAAGGACAGGAACTGAGTACAGCCGTGCCGTATTACCCAGAGGAAGTGTTCAACAAAAAAAAGGTACTTGGGCTGCCCTGCAACTGCAGCTCCACCTGGCAGAGCACATGCTCTCAGGTGTTAGGTAAGGCAGAGGACGCACCTAGACTGGCCCTGCTTGCAGGTGTTGGCTGTCCAGGGAGAGCTGGACAGAGCAGAGCTTCCCATTCTGTGGCATTGGCATTCCTCAAGCTCTTCACCTCCACCTCCTAACTGTGATGAAGCCTCAAGACAAGGTGTGAGCCAGCATCATGCCAGACTGCCATGCACCCCACCACTCCCAAGATGCATTGCATTGAGGGCAAGGACATGGCCAAGGACATGGCCACCATTTCCAGGGGGAAGGGTATCCAAGTACAGCATCAAGCAACCATCTCTGAAGGCTCTGTTATTACCACAGTGAAAGCATCTTTACATGACCCAAAGCAGCTAACAGTTATTACAGACTACAAAATCAAGGAGATCTACAAGTTCTACTGTCCCAGCTGCACTGAAACACCTCTCTGCTTTTTGATGGACCACCAGAACTGCACCCCATGGCAGTGAACGCCAAGGCTGCCCAAGGCTCCCTGACCCAACACCATCCTGCTCGGTCAGGTGCCAACATCAGGAGAAGGAGCAGAAAGCATAACCATCCAGAACAGATACATCTTCACCTGGGTGTCTTCACCTGGGTTTACAACTGTGTTTTGGGTTTGTGTGGCAGGGTTTTGGTAGTGGGGGAGGGGCTGCAGGGGTGGCTCCTGTGAGAAGCTGCTAGAAGCTTCCCCAGCTCCAAGTTGGAACCACCTCTGGCCCAGGCCAACCCAACCAGCGATGGTGGTAACACCTCTGGGACAACATATTTAAGAAGGGGAACCTGCAGCAGGTGAGGATATTGGAATGTGAGAGAAACCCTTGTGCAGATACTGAGGTCAGTGAAGAAGGAGGGGGAGGAGGTGCACCAGAGGAGGGGATGCTCCTGCAACCCATGGTGAGACGGCAGGCTGTCCCTTGCCCCAGCCCATGGAGGGGAGTGGGGGATCAGATGCCCACCTGCAGCCCAGGGAGAGAGGAGCCCACGCCGGAGCATGGGGATGTCCCCAAGATGACTGTGGCTCCATGGGAAAGCCCACACTGGAGCAGTCTGTGACTGAAGGACTGCAGCCCATGGAAAGGACCCATGCCTGAGAAGTTCATGAAGGACTGTCTCCCGCGGGAGGGACCCCACACTGGAGCAGGGGAAGAGTGAGGAGTCCTTCCCCTGAGGAGGAAGAGCGGCAGAGACAACGTGCGATGAACTGACCACCACCCCCATTCCCTGTCCCCCTGCGCTGCTGGAGGGGAGGAGGTAGAGAAAACTGGGAGTGAAGCTGTGCCTGGGAAGGAGGGAGGGGTGCAGAGAAGGTGTTTTTAAGATTTGGTTTTACTTCTGATTATCCTTTTTTTAATTTGATTGGTAGTAAATTAAATTGATTTAGTTTTTTTCCCCAAGTCGAGTCTGTTTTTTGCCCGTGACCATAATTGGTGAGTGATCCCTCCCTGTTCTTGTCTCGACCCACGAATGTTTCTTTATATTTTCTCCTCATCCCACTGGGGCTGGCAGGGGAGGAGTGAGCGAGCGGCTTTGTGGTGCTTTGTTGCTGGCCGGGCTTAAACCACAACAAACTGTAATTCTCCTATTCACAAGTGCCCCAGTTCCCTCCAAAAACTGTTCAAACCCCTCAAACTGGGTTCAATGTCACAAAGCATCCAGTGTTTTAACATCAAACAACAATCCTCTGGAGGATCTCCTAGTGCCTTCATTGTGATAAGAGAGGAAAGGCTACTCAGGAACTGATATTAGCCACCTGTTTGAAACCCACAAGCTTGATATATGCAACCCTGGTGCCTCTCTCACAACTGGAAATAATTTATTCTGAAATAGCAGCATTACAGACATTTAAGAATGGCCCCTAAGCACATGTGTCACGGCATGTCAAATGCATGGGTGGTCATGTTCCTGGATTTTTGCTCTCTGCTATCACATTGGCAGGGCAATAGATGGGAACATCTGTGAGAGCTGTGGAGTTGCTGTGAGATAGTATCAGAGGACTTCCAGAGAATATGAAAGTCCTATCTTCTCAAAGGCTGATAGGAGATGGAGGTGCCTTGCTGTCTAGTGCCAAAGCCATTGGCTGGTTCTCAGAAAATCCAAAATCTGTGATGTGAGGCAGGAGCACTGCCACAGAAGGCATCAGAGGATATAGATGACAAATTTCCCCACATAGCCTGGCTGTGGCATCAAAATGAACTGTGTGGTTCAGGCACTAGACCCTGCTGGGAGCAGCAGGCAACCTATGTAGAGGGAATCTCCTGAACTAAATCCAGACCTTTGTCAGTCTAATCCTGATCTCAGTGAAACTGGTGTAAGGCATGAGTAAGTCCACAGGAATGAGGATGTATCCAGACTGATCCACGGAGGGGACACACATCAGCTACAGCAGCAGAATCACAGACTCATCTCTGCATGGTGCACTGCATCGGGGTTTGATGAGTTCATGCGTGGAGAAGGACAGCAGGTAACCTTGGCACCACTTAAACTCCCTTGACCCAAATCTACCCTGAAGTGAATTTGTCTGAAAGTAGGCTGTGAACTGTATCTATTTGCACCCACCACAGTAACCAACAAACTGCTGCAGGTATTGCACATTGTTCAACTTCCACTGAGACAAGATCCTCCACGAGACAAACTTAGTCTGTGCAATCACCCCAATCCTTGGCCCTACAGCACATCCCAGAACCACATGCTACATCCAGACAGATGTTCCTAGAAAAAATACATTGCCATAAATGGGGCCTCTGCCTCCTGCCTCCTTTCCAGCCCATGGACCTGCAGAATCACCTTCACTGTTCCACCATACAGGAGGAGCTGGGAAAGGAACGTGCAGGGCAGAAATGAATGCAAGTGTGCAGAGAGCATGGGGGTTTCAACCAGGGGTTGGAACTGAGTTGTGCTCACTCTTATTTAACCTGGGAGAGCAGTGTCTGTATAAGGCAGCATTAGTTTGAATGAAGATCAGGATCTAGGGCTCCTTAGGATGCTTAAGTTTTGGATTTCAGATGCTGTGAGCATCACGACACATTAGTTATGGACACCATGAGGAATGCGGATCTGAGAGCACATCCACCAGCCTTCCCACCACAGCTATGGACCCCATCTTAATGTACAGTTCAATTCCTGCCCGTCAGCCCTTCATGCTCTCTTCCTTGCTTTGCTGCCACTCCACAGCTCTGGGGTAGCAGTTCGCTGTTCCCCTCTCCAAAATCCACTTTAACTGCTGCCCCATCTCTGCTGCCCATGGCCATGATGCCTCCAGACTAGATCTTCCCACCTCCCTGGTCCTGAGACCCTTTTTGTGCTCCCATATCCCTTTTCCAAGATGAAAAAAGGCCAAAAGTTTTCTCTCAAAATGGAATCAAATACCACAAAAAGTTTCTTAAAATATCATCTCTCACTGGAAAAGGGGGAGTTTTCTAATTAGAAAAGACATGTCAGGGCCTCATGGTGTTTGAGTCAGGTTGGACTACAGCCAAAGACTTTCACCATGCATCAGCCCAACTCATAGGAAAGACCTCATGGAGCATCATGGGTGATGTAGTCCAAACTCAGAAGGCTGTCCCAGGCAGGATGATGGTGACAGGAGTTTCCAAAACTACAAGTCCAGTGAGTCAGCCCTGTGGCATCCCTGGGTCAAACTGCCTGGCTTTTAGCCAGCTTTCCACTGAAATAATGTGGGCTGTGATTTTTCATTAGAAAGTAAACATTTTTCCAAAGAAAAAGCCTTATTTATGAGAAGACTTGTCTGAGCATTGCAATAACCTTGGTGCTCCTCTTTGGGCTGCCTACCCCTGGGGGATGACCCTGGGCAGCCTAGGCTGTGCACCCCTGCTCCCAGCAGCTTCTGGATGGAGGGCTATGTGTTTGCTGTGATGCAGCCCTATCTCTGCTCTCCCACAGACCCTGTTTTACAAAGCTGAAGGTACGGGCACTTTCAGAAGCAGCTTTTCACCATGGCAAGGAGGCTGTGGGACTTCCCTTTGCTCTCCTTGGGAGTGGTGTGAAATCCAGCCTCTTAAAGGCACTGCTTATTAGTGATGTGTTTGTTATCAGACAAGGCTAATTTCTGACACCATTTCCCATTCATAAGTGTTCAGCTTTGCAGAAAACCAAGAAAGCTCTTACCCACAGTGCTAATTCCTTTGATGATAAAGCGCTGGATGTGCCATATCAGCCCTCAACCTGCCTATGCCAGGAAGCCTTTATTTAGCATCGACATTTATCATTGCTAAATGTATAAATAATACCATTAGCCACTCCGAGCAGTGATAAAATTAGCAGTGTAAACAGAGAAAGTGAGTGACCTTAGCGGAGAACCATTGTTGATTTTGACCCAACACCTACCAGTATGATTAGTCACAGCAGAACTGCTCAGGGAAAGGGGCCATTGGGGCTTGTTTGGAAATTAGAGACTTGCACTGTTTATTTTATGGAACAGATCTAATTCCTGCTGAGTTTCTCTATAAGCACCGGGTCATGGCCCCACCTCCGTTCCTCCGGACGCCGCAGCTCCCCAGGGGCTCATCAGTTGGGAGCCTGAAGGCTCATGTGAGTAACACTCCTGAAAGCTGGACTCTCTTCCACCCAGCCAGATGCTCCCCTGAGTTTCTACTGTGCAAAGCATCAGCATTTGCCACTCCTCCTCTGGCAAAAGTCTTGGTGGATGTGTGGCTAAGTGATGAGGAGTACGGGAGCCAGCACAACTCCTGGCTGTGCCAATAGCCACACAAGTGGGGGGTCTCAGGGAAGATGTGTCTGCTGAGGGATAAGACTGCCTGTAAAGGTGGCAGCATGGACAACTACTCCACCTGAAAAGGCTGCCATAACAGCTGTTGGAGATGGATATCCAAGCAATCAGAATTCAGTGTATGCTAGTTATGGGTTCACATCCTGCTTATGTATGTCCTAAGCCGTCAAAGAGCAAAATAAACAGGGAACTCCCAGGGCTTCACCAAGTGTGTTGCTTTGAAAAAGTTGCCCAAGTGTAGCCGTGAAAAATTCAGATGAAATCATAGAAAATCACCCAAACTTTGCATTTCTTTATTGTTTTTTGAAATGGGCTCTTAAAGGTGGCTGAGAGTCCCATCTCCCAAAAGGTCTTAAATGACCTACAGTCCTGTGCACTGGGAATATTTTTGAATCCAAGGACCTTAAAATCCTGGAAAGATATTCTCCCTAACTGCAGAAATGAGACTTAATTAGATCCACCGGGTTGCACCCATGGCCTCAGTGCAGTTGTGTCCCATTGTGGCCACTGAGGGACATCTGACAGAGGGAACTCTCAGGACAACAGCTCAAAAATGGGCAAAGGACGAGTCCTTGCAGCCAGCAGGCTGCTCGTAGCCTCTAATGGATGTTGTTTGTAGTCTTGCAGCTTCCTGATGCCAACACAGTTGACAAAGAAATCTGTGCTTATATTCTTGTATCCACTAATTGGTCATCAGGCTAAAGGCACCCCTCAGCTTACAAAACATGATTCACAGCCAGTGGGCAAGTAATCTCCAGGTGGTCAGTGATCATGCTGATAGAAAGCAACAGGGTCCTCAAGATCACCTGCTAATCTTCTCAACAGCAAGCCAGGCTGAACAAAATCACAGCACCCACAGATTTGAACCTTCAGGGTCATATTTCTTTTCCTAATCCTTAGCATCAAACAGCATTGCCTCAGCCTTAGCATTGGGTCCCAATCTCTGCATTAGCCTGTCCATCTAACTGGGAGTCAGCTAGCACACGTGAGTGCAGTGACACCTATCACAGCTTTGCTCTCTGAAACATTTCCCTCCCTCTCTGTTTTTCTCTCTCTCCCATGTATGTAGCTGGTAGGTAACAAATTACATGTTTAATGCATATAAGAAATCACAGTCTTTTCATTCAGGTCTGTCATTTAAATGTGAAGTGTGACATACTGTACTCTTTCGGGTTGGATGGGGTTGGTGTACATGACACCGGGTTTAAAGAAAGAGACAGACTATTACATCCTCAGTGCTGCTCTGGTCAAACTGCATCAACTGACAGCAGAGATGAGCAGAGTGATCCCATGGGCAGCAGAGAAGCTGAAGCCCATGTAAAGGGCTGATTATCCTAGGACAAGCTATTAATAGAAGCAAAGAAACGTTGGTTGGAGGGGCTTCAGGAGGGCGTCTAGTCCAAAATCCCCATTGGGTTGGAAGAGACATAGCTAGTCAAATGATAGCTGATTTGTGAAGTTCAGAGCTAAACAAGACTGATGTCTTTCCAAAAAGCTGACACGGATCTGTTACTTGATTTACTATAATTTAATCAAGCTGATCATTAGGTTAATTTGATGATCTGATGTAGAATGAGATGCACTGGAACAAGTAAACAAGGGCTGTGGGAGGAGTTCCTACCATTGCCAACTCAAAAATCAATACAAAACAATCACCAAAAATACGTGCTCTACAAGTACTCACTTGGGGAAACACTCTGGCCTACTCTGTGCAGGAAGACAAGCCAGATGACGTCCCTTCTTGGACTAACCAGCAATGACTCTCTGAGCCCCTTCTCCAACCATCCCTCTGGCTTTACTTAGTTACCTAGTTCAGTTACTAATATACATTATATGGGCACTGGTAAGGTTTGATGCTTCCCTGCTTTGCTGTTAGGATTTAGAGATATCCTACAGTCAATAAACGAGACAGCAATCTTCGAAACTTTACCCATGGTCCTACTATTGTCCTACTACGTTGGAAGAGGAGTGTGGTTGGGTTTGGAGGTGAACTGGTTTCTGTGCAGAAATTGCACAGAAATTGCACATGAGCAAGGTGAGTACCCAGACTTTAGGGAGACGGGATGCAGACTTTGTCCAGATCCCTAAGAACCACAGACCCTCACTGACTATGAGAAACTCATGAGAAACAAGAAGGAAAATGCCCTGATACACACCTCAGGCTACCCAGAGGAACTGCTCTGCAGGGTTTTCTTCATTCCATTGCTCTGAAGCCAACCTCCTCCTGCTCTTTCCCCTGGCAGTGCCTTTCCATGGGATTTGCCCCTCATTTTCAGCCTGCTTGTTCCCCTTCCAGGAAAGAGTGGTTATCCGCTCATCTCACCCATGTCTGGGCAGACCCTAGGCAGTCCCCTCCTGTGGTTCATTGTAGATTTGGCTAACGTGCTTGTCTTTCTCCTCCTATAACTGACTGCAGACAGGCATTGGGGAAGATTTGTGGCCTAATTGTAAGCACATGCTGGCCAGCCCTGCTCACAGCCTGATGGTCAGAGCTGTCTCAGGAAATGTAAGCAAGCTCTGACGCGTGTATGTGTCACATTAGTTTTCCTGTTGTGCTGCTGATTGGCATGTTTGACCCAAACTAAACAATACCTATGCCATACACTCCACAGTGCTTTCCCACTTGCAGCTGCCAGGTGCTGGCAAGCACAACAGGCAGGGAGGTTGCAGAGCCTTACCAGAGCCGGCAGGCAGGCAGGTCGCAGTGTGCTAAGGCAGCTTGCAGTGAGCAGCACTATCCTCAGGAGGGAGAGCAAACCGCTTTCTCACCCTTCTTTGCTATTTCCCGGTTGCTCCCTGCCTGGGTTCCCATCACAGCCTCTCTCAGCTCTGGCCCCAGCCTGCATGTTACCCATTTCTCAAGGGCCTTCCCTGGGTTTGGATCTCCTTCCGAAGCCTTGCGAGCTGGGATGAACATTCTCGCAATCTCACGCTAGCCACAGACTCCCACACTCAGTGCCACCCGGGATTTCCTTTTCTTCCATTCACTGGCTGCTCTTCACAAACCGAGTGGTTCTGTGTGTCACCTCCACCCACAGAACAAGAAACGGGGCTCTCCTCTGAGGTCATTGCATTTGCTGACATGCCAGGTTTAGCTAAGTTAGCAATGGGTTAGCAAACCCCCTTTGGCTTGAAAATGAGCCTAAGGGAGTTGGCTGCTCACAAAAGGAGAACTTTTGGAGGGGAAACAGAAGCAGGAAAGGGTGTACCCCTTATATGGACACCTTATAGCTGAAATGAGGAGAAGCGAGGCAGCCAGAAAGATGATACAGACATCTCTCTCCAAAGTGCAAGGCTGATATGAACACAGTGCCACTGTGCAGCAGAAGGGACTCAGCTGCAGGAGGTTTTGGTGGCACCCATAACATGGCAATGGAATGGAGAAGAGGCTGCAGTCATGGAGCGAAAAGGATTGATGCACCCAGAGCGTGCAAGGTTCAACACTGGTGAAGAGGAGCACCTATGTCCCCTGCCTTCTAGCAACAGCGGTTCAGCTCACTGACTTGACCTCCTTCTGAAAGTGCACCCCTGATCTCTGTTGAGCAGCACTGCACACCTGTCAAGCCTTGCCGGAGTTCAGCATGCCATTCCTATGGGCACCCGCAGCCCCTGCCCGCAGCGGGCTGTCCGTGCCAAGGCATTAGTGCCACCACTCGTGGCACAAAGAGCAGAGCACCTGCATCCCGCTCTGGTCTCAGCCATCCACAGCAGGCCTGCAGCCATCAGCTTGTGCCCACCCAGAGATGCAGCTCAGCTGTGTGTTTGCAAGCCACCGCTGTGCTGATGGGGATCTTGCAGAGCTGCCAGTTGCATTCCAGCTCATTATGTTTTAATTTAGTCAATCCATAGGCTGCCTATTGTGAGGATATCAGCACTGAGAAGCAAAATCCAAATCCAGAACATTGCAGAAGAACCAAACTGCCAAAATGCAGAGACAGAGAGACAAAGTAAATCTGTCATAAGGCAGTCCTGACAGACCTCCCACCCTGAGAGGAGCCAGTTCCCAATTAGCACAAAGAACTTGGGCAAAGAGGAGGAACGGATTCAAAAACAAATGAAAGGGACCAAAAATGGTCAAGAAAAGGCCAGTGGAAATACTCAGGTCAGCACTGTGCCACGTAGCACGGGGGGTGTCCCTCTGCGCCTTGGAGCTCTCCCCTGGCATGGACCTGCCCCAAACCCGCCCCAGCAAATCTTTGTGTGATTCCAGGAGTGGGGGTCCGAGAGCAGCTCCTGCCTGGCATGCAGGACACT
Organism: Haliaeetus leucocephalus; assembly: GCF_000737465.1. Classification (NCBI taxonomy): domain Eukaryota; kingdom Metazoa; phylum Chordata; class Aves; order Accipitriformes; family Accipitridae; genus Haliaeetus; species Haliaeetus leucocephalus. Next base: position 6,069,474 of record NW_010973093.1, on the reverse strand, counting down.
GGTCTTAACCATGATGGCAGCTAGAGGTGAGGGGAGCAGATGGGTACAAGGGGACGCTGTGTGGGTCATGGGGTGGCAGGCATGTCATGGGAGCCCATAGGGGCAATGAACACAGCTCATAGGGGAGAGACATAGGGATGCTGGGAGGAATGGACAGGCAGCTACTCAGGGCACTGAGAGGAGCCAAAGCCCCTCCCAAGGTCGCTGTGCTGCCTCTATACCCAGCCAGAGCTGCATTTTGTCCCCAAGGGGCTCTGAAGACACGGCCAGCAAATGACAGGCCATGAACCAGCAGCGAAACCACTGCCTTGGTGCTTGTGTGGGGGCCACGGGGCAGTGGTGTCCCATGAGGCTTCATTCCCTGGGACATGTCTGAGCTGGGGACATTGATGCAGGTAGGCACTTGAGTGCTCCCCTTGTCCTTCAGCTGCCCATCAGTGCTGATGGAGAAGAAGGGAAAGCAGGCCAGCGGGGAGGAAGAAGGGAAATAAAAAACTCTTCTAGTGGTATAAATCATTCTGGCTCCATGGCTGTAACACTATTCCAGCTGAGCATCTGCCTGTAGAGCTGGAGGCCAAAGGGATGTTGGGTCTGACCCCCTACATAGCACAGTGCTCCTCAGCGACTCCTTCCTTGCGCCAGGCTTGCGCTCAGACAGCACATTAAAAGCCATTTCCCGTAAGAGGGCTTCTCAGCCTGAGTCCTGATCACATCCAGCACTGCGGCTTGCACTGATCTTGCTGTGATAAAATAGTTTCCGACTCACTTTGAAGCTTTCGGGCTCCAAGTTCTGTCCATGTTTGCTGGCTGCCTCAGTTGGGATACTTGGGATGCTGTCTGGGGAAGGAGCAGCCATACACATGCTGCAGCCCCTGGTGAATGGTAAGGGGTAGATTTCAGCTCCCCTGAGAGGATATGGGACCCCCACAACAATGCTAAGCCTAGCCCTCACTCCTGGCTCATTGTTAGACTGGTTTACGCAAACACTAAATCAGTTCTTTGGTGTCTGGTCATATTGGAGAGGCCAGATGAGAAGAAGGGGTCACAAGCTGCTGTCAGATAAACCCACTGAACTTCCCAAACCAGCCAGGCACCAAGCATTACCCCCTCCCTGACTGTCCTCCGGTCTGCCTTGTCCTTGTCTTCCCCCTGGTAGGCTCCTTGCCCTGCTCCTGCCCTCCCACCACCCGCCCCTTTCCCTGGGCACCCTTTGGCTTTCTTCAGCTCCCTGCAGTCCTCTCTGTTCTTGACTAACCTAAACAACTCTATGGGCTTTATGAATTTTTTCCCCTTGCTACTCAGCCTGGTTTCCAGAGCATTGCAGACTATGCAGATCATAACAGCTATATTTAAGGTTGCCTGACAGTTTCCATGATATGACCCATTGTTCGGTTGCTTACAACACTACCAAACTTTAACCCTTTGGGCTCAATAATTTGGGATAGCTTCGACAAGAACAAGTTCAGTCCTTTTGAAAAGCAAAATTAGGGGGAAACACTTGGTTTTCTCTAGTTCTTATTAAGGCTTTGCTGGGAAGCCTGTCCTTCAGAGATTCACAAGACTACTTGGGGAGGGTGCTTTGGTCTCAGGTCTGTGTCTCCCCTCTTGTGTCTTTTGTGACAAATCCACCCAATTACATAAGGACCTGAAAATCACGTTTTCTCAAGCACCTCTGAAATAGCACTGTGCCAGGCTATCCTCTGCAATTGCTGCGACTGCAGCACACCGAGCCTGCACCCTCTCTCTCAGCCCAGACAAACCATGCAATGGGGAACACACTGCAGCCCCAGCCCCTGGCACTCCGCTACTGCCCTGGCTCCTGAGCCCCTGCATCAGAATGCCACCTTGGCCCTGGTCACCGGAGCAGATACTGGGGACTCTGCCTCTCCTGGGCTGTTGGTGCTGGGACACTGCAACGCCTGACTCGCACGTCTCCAAATTCCTCTGCTGTCAGCAAGCTGCTGAGAAGCCAGCAGGAGAAGGCTTTGCTGGTTGGCCCACACTGTGGGCAACACTCTGCCTGGTGCTCTGGCTCTGTTGAGTTTGGGTGCTAGAGGGAAACTAACCCTGTGGTGACCTTTTGTGCATCACTGAGGACAGAGCTGATGGTTTTGCTGTCTTTTTTGAAAACAAAATTGCATTTAATTACTAAATTTTTTCCTGCTGTTAAACATATTGTATACTGCAGTGTCTATGTGATTGCTTTATCTATTCACAAGATCTGAGGGAACAAAGTAAGACTGTGTAATTAATAAAGCTGGTTTCTATAGAAAAAAAAAATTGTGTCTTCATATGACTGAAACTATCTCACAAAGTTAGAAGGGGACTAAGCTAACCTGCACAGGCAGGTTCAAATGGCATTTTCTATATTGCACCTTCATATCATCTCCCTTCATTTTTGTGCAAAATCTGTAACAATCCATGACAGCACAGAAGCTGGCAGGAAACCTAGAAGCCCTGTTGTAGGTCTGGATCAGGACCAAGAGGTCTTACTTCCATTCCTGCCTCTAGGTTTTGACCCCTGGCTGTGCCCCAGATGATCCAGCTTCTTCAGCCACCTCTTACAAGGGACTTCTGAAAGCCCATGCAAATTTTGTCGGTGATCCTTCTTTGCCCACTATTTTGACATGCTCAGAGGACATTAATACAATCTTTGTGCAAACGGTGCCAGGCACATGCCATCCTACCACTCTATCATCGATGGCCAGCACACGTGTGGTTCCTTGATCTCTATGGAATTTGTTACTCACAAACCCTGCACAAGCACCAAAGCCCTGTCCTGGATGGGGCCCTAAAGTTGTTGCCAATGCCAGTTAAGCCCTGTTCATCTCACCATAGTTAAAAAATCAAATCCATGCCCTCTGACACTAAAACAAGGACTTGAAAAGAATGCTGGCTGTAACTGATGGGTCCTGCACAAACTGCGTGCTTATCCCATGTGCTACAGAAACTGTCTGGGTTCTTGGGGGGACACTATGGTTAACAGAAATAGAATTCAAGAGTGGTTTGCATGCAATTTCTTAGCCAAAAAGCTGACACCACTAATTTTTCCAAATTCCATTCAAGCTTTTTTCTCAGCAATGAATACACCCATATCAAAGACAGACAAAAGTGGAAGAAAGGGATGAAAGCTCCTGCATCCCTTCAAATTGTCCTTTAAGTTGGTGGATAACTCTCCTGCATCACCCGCCCATTAGTGAAGATGACACTTTTTATGACCAACCTGCCCATGTGCCACACAGGAGAGCACCATGAACTTCTGTCCCCCAGGTCTCCCTTATAATTCCTTGGAGAGCAAAGAACAAGCACTAGCTCTTCCTGTCCTCTTAAAAATAATATTACACAACCCACTTCTAAAGAATGATAGTCTTTCTTATAGTCATTCTGAAACCTGAATATTTTATAACGGATAAAATGATCACAGCAAATTCCAAGGACAGCCAAGGAGATCAAAATGATCCTATCAAGTTTCCAACCATGAGACCTTTGGAAAGAGCCCCAGAAAGAGGGGGAAACACATTAATTTTATGTTTTAATATTCAACAAACAGAGCAGACTCTACAGAGCTGCAGTGTCCAGTTGAAAGTGTCAAGAAGTTTATTTTTCTTCAAACCTGCAATGGGACTGAGTTTGGGACTCTCTGTTTAGCTTTTCAGCCTGTAGTTACATTGTGTAAACAGTTTATTTAACATCATTTTTGGCACTTCTTCAGTAAACCCACCATAATAATCCTACTGGCAGACCAAACAGATCACAGATTAGCAGACAAAGCTGCTGTAAAACACCAAATTACCCATTCCCCACTTTCCTGTTTTCCTGAGATGTGAAGTCCTGTACTTAGCCGTGTTTACGCCTCGTTTCATGGCTGCACCACCAGGTCACAGAGCTGCTCCTATTAACACACAGCCTCAGCCTCCAGCGGCATTGCAACGTGGAAGCGGGGTGGGGGAAGGATTTTTCAGCCCTTTTAGAAGCTCATAAAATGTGCTGGGATGCTGGCTGTTGCTTAACAGGGAAGGTATGCTAGCTTGATCCAGATTGGAAAAGACTCTAGACTAATGCTAAAGTCACCTATTGCTTACATTACATTTTAATGTGCTTGAGTTCAATAAAAGTTTATCATCTCCATTAAAACGGTGCCTATTGGAACTGATTTAATCTCGTTAGCACAGAAAACCACATGAAAGGAATCAAGTTCATGGACAAGATTGAACACAGTTACTTTTGGAGCATAAATTACATAAAAGCAATGGATAATCAGCCAAAGCCACAGTGCCTGTCACCTGCATTACTCACATATTTATGCCAATGCACTTTGCTAGGGAAGGTGCTGGGCACGAGCCATATCACAGCGGGACTGAAGGCCTGCCAAGCACAGGAGTAATCGGCTGCTTAATGTCACAGCATCAACACTCTCCTAAAGAGTCTACAAATTGTGTTATATTTGAACAAACAAATGTCATGTGTAGGGGTGCTGGTCAAACGTCTACTGGCAACAAGACAATGCAGCTGTAAATCTTGCCTTCAGTGTCACCCTACTTTCAGCACAGAGACACTCTGCCTTTCTCAAGGGAAACACCAGCTCCACCCCTGGCCCCGCTGCCCAGCGAGTGCCCTGGGTGCAGGCGATGGGCCAGAAATGCGCTGTTTTGGTGCGCGTGGGTGCAAGGAGGAGCAGCGATGGGATTTCAGTCGGGCCCTCGTTTGTGAGCATCAGCCCTGGCCTGCCGGGCTCTCCACAGGGCGCTGCCGGAGCTGCTGCCTGGGGCTGGCTGCTGTGATACCCTTGAGCGAGGAGGGTCGGCAGCTTCTCAGGGCCTCACCTCAGCTGGGCACCAGGCATGCCACTATGGAGGCAGAGCATTGCTCAGGGAGATGCCCCGGCGCTGCAGCCGCAGCTTGTCTTCCTGGTGATGGGTGGCAATGGAGGAGGGCACTCCTGTGGCACTGCACTCTGCTTTTACTGGCTCCATCCCCTGTTTCCATGATGATGGGGGAAGACTGAGGAGGAGAACATGGGAGGGCAGAAGAACAGCTGGGAGAAATGTGAAACCTGCCTGTGCCGCCTCCCTCCCCTGACCTCAGGACAGGCCGCTGCAGCAGCGTCCACCTCTCACAGGCCCCCCAGATGGGGCATTTTGCTGTGAGCAGCCATCCTCTCCTGCTCACCAGCAGCAGCCTGGCCTTGCAGACCCCTGCTCTGCAGGACAGCTTCACCGTGCTGCTGCCTGCTGCTGCCTGCAGAGCTGTGGTTTGCTGACACGGGCTCTCCGAAGAACAGGAAATCTCTTGGTGTCTGGCCAATATCAACACCACACACCTCTGTCTCCCAGTTCCCTCAGTGCGCAGGCAGAAGCAAGCACTGGAGAGTTCACCTCCTCTCCAGCGTCTTGCTCTGTCAACAGCATCTGCTCTTCCCTGCCACGGTATCTGCAGCCCTGTCGTCCCCCTGGATTCCTCACCACTGCCGGCTGCCCAAATGCCACCATGGGCAAAAAATTACCTTTTCCTGTGCCAGTGGTCAGATAATTTTTGTCTCATTTTACTGGGAACAGCCCCAGCTTTTGACCTTTCTGGCTGAAAGCCTGAGTCCGTGTCTGGACTTGTTTCTGACTGACTCCAGCATCTGGGTGTAAGGCACATCTGTTACCCAAAACTCTCTGAGGCACAAGCCCCAAGTGTCCCATAGATTCATCTCCCCACTGCCTGCCTATGCAGCCAGGTTTTGCTGCAAGAGCTAAGTGCCAGGCAAGTGGGAACAGCAGTGGGCAGAGGGCAGGACCAGGGCAGATGAACACCTCTGCTATGGAGCTTGCTCTTGTGATGCTGATTCACTCCTCTGAGCAAAGACTTCCCCAAATAATTCTTTCACAAACACATGCCCAAAAGCCCGTCATGACCTATACGCATCCTTAACACCTGAGTGAATGCAGACCCTTCCACACTGCCAAATCCCCTCCCCTATGCACACTTATGGGGTATGTCCACAGCTACATAGATGCCCAGATCCGGACCTGCTCACTCCCTGCCGGCAGCACTCACTGGAGGCCCAGAGACAAACATACACAGAAACAGAAATGCTGAGCTGCCACATTTAACTAAACTGTTTGTTCTTCAACAACCTAGGAAAGAAGTGCTAATGGCACGCCAGGATAAAATACAGGCATGGGATCAGGAAGGATCCTACAGGCGCAGCAGGAGCGAGGAAGATGCCATGACTGCCCTGTGTCTCTGCACTCCAGATAGGCTGAGGCTGTAACCCAACAGGGTGCTGTTAGCCACATGATCTCCTGGGGGTATGTTGAATCTTACTGAGCTCCCTAAGATGTTCTGGGTGTGCCAGGGAAGCTCCTTTAGGTACCTGTGCCTTCCTTGGGCCCTACAGAGCCAGTGCAGCTGGGATCTGCAGTGGGATCTGCCCTGCCACAGCCCTGCAGCAGTGCATGACAATCATAGTCATCCTCATCCTCATTGCAGCCAGTGCTGCTCTTACTGCCTCAAAGTGAAAGACCAGGAGTAGGCTCTGGCAGCTCTCCATGTGGCAAAATGACATGTGCACAGAGGGACCTCAAACTCTGCATCACCATGGAAGCATGAAGGTGACCCAGAAAGAATGCAAGATCTGAAATCACAAATGCATTGAATATATATGTATATACATGTACGTATGTATGTATGCATATATGTATGTATGTAAACGCACACACTAAAGGGGATACATTAAACCTGGAGGCCCTAGACCTCACCAGTTACTCCTTGCTATATCACTGTCTCATTCTGGGCATAGCACAAGGCACCAAGCCCCAAAGCCACCTTTCAGCTGGAGGGAAAAGGGTTTTCCTCAGGTGAGCACACAGCTGTGAGCATGACAGGCACAGGGAGCCCATCATGTCAGCATGGAGGAAAGTGACACTGGGCATACTCCATCCTTTAGGTGTGATAACCCCCAAAATTGCTGCTTAGGGAACACCAGAAAGAGATAGAGAAATGGGAGACAACTGGGTTGAAAGGGTCTGATTTGTGAGGAAAGATTTGAAGAAGGATTTACACCCTGCAGGTCGTGGTGCGGACCTTGATCTTTGCTACATACTCCTATTTTGGAAAAACTCTTTGCTCAGCCAAGCTGATTTTGCAGGAGTGTGTTGTGCACACTGCAGCCATGGATAGCAGAGGACATTTCCTTAAATATTGCCTGGAAAGAGGCAGAAAGCCTAGCTTTCTGAGCTCCAAAAGGAATCAGGGAGGGAATAGGATGTCCCTGCCAGCATATCTGCACTAACCTCTGCAGGGGAAGGAGATACTCCACTCGCTGGACAAGGCCAGCACAAGAACTACTGCCTTTATATTGCCCACAACTGCACTTGTGGTGGACATTAGCAGTTTCTAATCACCACTGGTTCCAGCCAGCCTATGAAAACAGCAAGAATAAACCCAAGGGGCAGCCCGAGGCCCCAGCTCCCCAGGCTCAGCATGTCATTGGGGCAGACTGGCCACAACCCATGATCCCGCTGCCTGAAAACCCCCTTGCCTCAATGCCAGGCAATGCTGTGCCCTCTGAGCAGGATCCCTGGCCATCTTGCCTGTCCACCTGAGCACACACAAGCAAGCACAATGAAGCAAGGCCTTCCCTCTGCTCTTGCTGTTGTTTTGCTTTCCAGCTATCAAACCCACTGCATGTGCAGCCAGTGGGGCTCAGGTCACCGGCTCTGTGGCTGCAGATGGGCAGTCACACAGAGGAGGTGGGATGAAACTCATGCCACTGGCCACCATGGCCAAATGCAGCAATGGTCCTACCAACTGGCAAAGAAAATTATTAATTAGTGTGCAAGCATCCTCCCCAGTCACCACTTACATGTTGGTGCCATATACTGGACGTCCTGATGCATGAAAACCCTGCACCCTGGTGCAACTCACTAGTGGCTGATGTAGACCAGACACTGGACTGCAGTTGAGTGACACTGCTGGCTGATACACCTCATGGCCATAGAGCTCATGATGTCCCCAGAGAAGCATTTTGACACAGAGGCCACATGTGGCCTATGGATGTCTTCACAGCACAAGCTTCCATGAGGAGACCTATGGCACCATCTCAACGGGCAGTTCAGGTGTGCGGTTACAAAGGCTTTGATGCACAATTGTTGCAAATAACAGGAATATTGGTACTTACTCAGGATCTTTCATCAGAAGACATCAAAGCTTCTCACAACAGCCAGGCGGGCAGAGAAGACCTGTGCATAGGTCTCACTCTGTTACTTACTCAATGACAGAACCCAGCTGCAATTAATTTATATGCATGCATCCCTTCTGATATGTGCAAAACATTTCAGGTCATTTCGATGTAAGGAGACTGTAGTGACCCCTTGTCCTCAGAAACATTTACAAGAAGAAGCACTTTCTCATCAGCACCTCATGGTCAAAGGGGTCTGAAGCAGGATTTACCCATTATTAAAAATCTCGCTGAATGTAGGAAAGTTCACAGAAGGTTTGAACAAGATTTTCCCCCTTTCAAGTGACTGCCTGCGTACACCACTTCAGAGGGAATGAACAAGCATGAAATTCAATTATACAGGCACCCACTTAAACACTTGAACCAGAACTGCTTCCCTTAATCTTTATGTTGAGGACAGGGTAAGACTGCGAAGCCACTCTGGGCATGACAGCACTTTATTTCATCTGCAGTCCTGGTAAGATACACAATTCACTTAACTGAAGAGCAGGGATTTTGAGCTGTGTGCTCCTAACTCTTTTTGTAAGCAACACAGACTAGTAGCGCTGCCCATCACTGTCAGACCTCCCCTTAGAATGTCAACTGGCAATAGCAAATAGTCATGGGCTAGCTGAGACAGAAGTCTTTGCAAGGCTCCTATAAGCACCAATACATCTAGTGATCCTGCAGGCACAGGAGCAAGAGGGTCATCTGGAGAAAAGGCAAAGCTCTGAGCAGCCCATGTTCCTATGGGTGGGCACGAGGTGAGCAATGCATCTGTGAGGTCTTGTGCAACAGGCCTTTTGCTTCCACCCTGTCCTACAAACAGGCATCTTGGAGCTACAGCAAACCACTGTTCACCTGATTTAAGACTTGTTGCTGTCTTCTGGACTAAGATTTCATTTGTACAGCAAAAAGCAGAGCTGTGTCAGCCCTGACTTATCAAAGGCACCAGCTTACTGCCAAAGATTTGCAATGCTGTGGCATTTGAGAAAGCAACTGACTGTTTCTGGCAGGCCCAGCAAATGTTAGGTGGACCGACATGCTGAATATTTAAACAGTATTTCTCAGTTTCTGCAAGGATGCAAGAGTAAATCACTCTGCTGTGATAACCTAGAAATTACAAAACCCTTAAAGATGTCAGATGTGTTTGAAGCTGCTCAAAATGGGTTTCCTGACATGATTTAACAGGTCACAGCACTTACGGCAGAGAAGCACCCTCAAAACAGTGCGTTATCCTTTAGGCTGCTCTAAGCAGCAATGCACAGAGCTCTAATTTGATTAAAATCATACTCTTTTCCTTTCACATCTACCTCAGATTGCAAATCATTGGGGCAGGTCCCAAGGTCTGTGCCAGCACATGGCAGAGGAAATGACACTGTGGCCAGGCTCCCCTTTGGCTATACCCCTACCAGGGCAGAGGATGCCCTGCAGTCTCTGTTGACTGCGTCATATCCTGATCTCATCTGAGCCTACAAGGTCTAACTCCACATCAGTCAGTGGCCTTAAAACAGAGTAAAACTGGTATAAGATTAGATCTGAATACAATTTGTTACAGTGTTTACAAACCAGAAAAGTCTTATTTTGGAAGTCTTTTGCCCTCTGTAAAACCCCCAAAGCCTCTCTGATGCTGAGTTTCATCCATTTCCTGCTGAAAGCACTCCTTGAACATCATCTGTGAGCTTCACACAAAGTAATTCAGCCCTGCCTTCTTGAGTCCATCAATAAAGCAGACATGCCATAGCCCTCCTAACTACTGTTGGCCATGAGCACCCACCGTATCAGGGGGGAGGCCCTAGGACCACAGTGTCTTAGAGAAATGATCCAGCTGTCTTTCATGCCACAGTGTCCTGATGGAGATTCAGTGAATACTGGAGCTCTTTTAAGCTGTGATCTTGTGAGCAGGCTGTAGTCAAAGCCCTCAGAGGAGGGAGTAAAATCAGGGATCGGAGATGGATGCTGAAGTGGAGAAAGGCTCTCAAGAGGGGAGCATTTCTCCAGTGCTGCTGTGCTGAGGTGCTTCTTAGAATCATAGAATGGTTTGGGTTGGAAGGGACCTTAAAGATCATTT